>NC_143218.1:9530688-9842081 GCF_030267445.1 Bombyx mandarina
CTAAAGTTATATTCATATTTTTTTTTATTTTTTTTTTATTGCGTAGATGGGTGGACGAGCTCACAGCCCACCTGATGTTAAGTGGTTACTGGAGCCCATAGACATCTACAACGTAGACGCGCCACCCACCTTGAGATACAAGTTCTAAAATCTCAGTATAGTTACAACGGCTACCCCACCCTTCAAACCGAAACGCATTACTGCTTCACGGCAGAAATAAGCAGGGCGGTGGTACCTATCCGCGCGGACTCACAAGAGGTCCTACCACCAGTAATTACGCAAATTATAATTTTGCGGGTTTGATTTTTATTACACGATGTTATTCCTTCACCGTGGAAGTCAATCGTGAACATTTGTTGAGTACATATTTCATTAGAAAAATTGGTACCCGCCTGCGGGATTCGAACACCGGTGCATCGCTTCAACACGAATGCACCGGACGTCTTATCCTTTAGGCCACGACGACTTCAACAACAATATATAACTAAAGATACATATAGAAATATTTGTAACCAGTAAGATGAGCTCCCACTTGCACGTGTGCTAACTAGGTCTAATATTCATTTATTCAGATAACGAAACATGTTCATTGTCATCTTTGTATTACTGGAGCAAATTGAAAGATATTATTGCCTTAATAGGCAGACAAGCTTATAGCCCTCCACATGCTCACCTTCAGTAGAATGTAGTTTGGTGATAAAACAGAGATGAAAACAACAAACAATTCCACAAAGCACTCCCCATGGCATATACAATACAATTCACGGAGAGCGCCGAAGCCCCTCTGTAAACCCAGAGATTCTAAATCATCTGTTCATTCTTATTTGTATTAACGAATAACAAACAAATACTTGAAATATTATGTTGCAAATTTCAGTGAAATTTGTGCAAAAAGTGAGATGTTGAAATATTAAGTTAGGAATGGCAATGTCTCTCAATGTTTTTTTTTTTTCTAAAAATTATGTGTAGGTAGGTAATGTAGGTAGTGCATTCATACATGCTCCTAGCTGCTAATAACATAACAGGCATTGTGTAACATTGCAGTTAAGCAGGTTAATAATCTCCAAACATGAGCTCATTATCAGAAAAACAGTTATCTTACCTCTAATCTAGTTTCTGCCTGTTTAGCAAGGTCTCGCTGTGCTTGTGCAAAGTCCCTTAACATTCCAGCCACTTTCCTTCTCTTCTCCAATTCTTCAGTTAGCCTCAAGTTATACTCAGCTAGTAACTCTACTGCTGAATTCACTACTGCACTTAGGCTCAGGGCAGATTCTTTATCTGAAATAATTTCAATAGTAAATTTGGTAGTTGAATTCATTAGTGTATTATCTAGACTGCTTCATATCTGAATATAATTCAAATTTATGTCTTTTAAAGCTTTTCTAATCTTTACAAGTAAACTGAACTGAAAATATGTAATTTAATTAAATGAATTGAATGTAAAAATAGGAAATTTACCTTCTAATTTAGATAATAACTGAACTTCAGAGACCTCAGGAGGCAGAGATGCAATACGTTCTCTGACAGCTTCATCACTGGATGCACTTGATTCTAATTCTAAAAGAGCCTGGAAGTAATAAAAAGAATAGAAAGAAGTTAAGAGCCGTTTAGATGATAGAGTTACTGAAGTCGAATATGTTACTTGAATTTATTTGATCTTTCTTAAAGATCAAATTCTCTTCAATGGGGGACACAATCACCTCACTATTCATTATTGATTTTTGAAATAAATAAAACTTAGGTTTTTTTTTTAATAACATATCACTAATGTTTCCATCATGGTGGTCACCAACCCTATCCCGTTATATTTTGCCAACCAGATCCTTATCCTACAGCCAGTAAAGCAAGCCTGAACCAGAAGATAATTCAAGTATTTTTTATTATTGTATATGTAGTGAGTTTATATTACTATTGTTATATAATTTAATTTATATTTGCAAAAGGACAAGACTTGAGTTTTTTGCAGTCTGCTGTGGTAAAGTCACTTTGATTTAAAAGCAATTATGAAAGGCTGTCTTATATGGAAAAAACCTTTGCTTCTTTAATTTATTTTTAGTGAAAATTACCTTAATCAACTCTTCAGGCTCTGGTGGGTCTCCAGGAGGTGTTTTAGGACTCAACGTCGTATGGGTTTCTATTTGCCCGTCAACTTCAACTTTTGTCTCGCTTCTTCTTCGTTCAGTCTTAGATCTAGATTCTATTTTATGTTTTTTGGTAGACTCCTTAAGTTCTGTATCAGTCGATTTACGTTTGCTAACTTTGCTCGGAGTGACGGGTGCTTCGATGCCAGCAACTAAAGTTACATTTAAGTTAATTCACAAGTTTACTTGAACTTCTCATAAATGAGTATTTGACAGTATATAAAACTGTGTTTGCACACAAACAAACATCAATTAAGTTTTAATTAATGAGTGCTAGTTTATTTTTTATGAAGATCTGTAAAAAAACTCATGGCTCGTCTAGTGTTAAGTGGTTGCAGGAGTACATAGATAACTCAATGTAAATAAAAATGTTAAGTTGTAGTCACAATTCTAATGTACATTAACTGTTCTACTCTTCAAAACCGAATGCGTGACTATTTTAGTGCAGAAATAGACAAGATGTTATCTATGCCTATGCGAGCATATAATATGCCCCACCACCAGCATTTACACAAATGTACAAATTATGCAATTTTATTTTTATTACACAATATACTTCCTTCATCATGGCTGATGTTACTAAACACCCAAATATTTTCTTAAAATAACTTGCCCTCCCTGACAGATTTCAACACCAAATAATTGCCTCGCTTGATATAGATACTTTAGGTAACTTATTCTTAAGCCACAAAGACTTCAAAACTGTTCTTGGTATTTTATAAAATGGGTGTTATCATTTCATGGTTCAGTAAAATGTACACTTATATGTTTTCACTAATTTAATGACATTGCACATAATTTTGTAATGGCGTCTAGTGGTAAGAGGTTATCAGAGTCCATAGAGATAACATAAATACCATCATCTTCTTTGTGACATATGCTTGGTGTCATTTGTATTTTACAGAATCATACCAAAATCTTTTATATATTATTTTTTTGTAATAATTTGATATATCGATAAAGAACTCCATTCAGACACCACAAGTAAATAAGAGCGGTAAACCTAAAAATAACAATGAGAAGGTAACAATTCATTACTTACTGGCATCTTTAAAGTCCTTAATTTTTTCTGCATCATATACACCTCTTTCTTCCCATATCTTCAATATTCTATGCAAGGAATGCTTTGTTTTAGATTCCATTCCAGTTTTGGCCATATGTTGAAATGATTCTACAAGAACTTCCCCAAACTCCTTTCCATATTCAGGTCCCTTTTTCTTACTGTTTTGTATTACATCATTAGCAAGATACATGAATGTGAGTTGTTTACTGTCTTTGGCTGTTGAAAAGTTTAATTTGATTTCTTTAATTTACAGTTGAACTAGAAAAATCGAATTGCCGTCTATATTTCTTATTGTGTGACTTGTAAGCATTTTGATAACGCTCATATTGAAATAAGCAAAACAAAAATAAAGCTAACGAAAAAATCGACAGAGATCACATTATATTTTGGCAGTTTCTGCATATGAGGTTTGTTATTGCAATGCATGACAAGAAAACACGTTGAAACTAAGTATACTGCGGTTATTCCATCTAAGTTTGTCGATTGATACAAAATATTTTTAATTCTAATTTTCTTCAATGAAAACTTTACATAATGGAGTTTATGTGATTTTGTCTGGAGCAAAGACAGCAGTAAAGATTCAGTAGTCTCGCAATCAGGCAAATAATCAGGACGGTAGTCTAGATTATTCTAAAACTTGGTTACGAAATGGTTAATCGTTTTGCGGTGCATTATTTAACATGAGGTGAAATACTGAATAAATAATTAAAAGCTAATCCCATTTAATTATGCCATTTAAAACACTGTTTATGTAGGAAGTTCTTTACCTTTAAGTAATTCTTTTAGCCAAGTTTTAACAACGGCAGCGTGGTGTTTTCTATGATGAATTAACCACAAAGATAATGTTTGAATACTTTGTTGACTAGAATTTAAATCTTGAAGTTTCCGCACCAATGCATTTTCAGTAAATCCAGCCATAGTTTATCAGTCAGTCTTTATTAAAATCAAAATAATAACCAAGAATCACAAATAGCACTTAGGTATAGCCGTTTAACGCCATATTGTACTTGTATTTTGATGTTTGTAAATTGTCAGCTGTCAAATTAAGTTTTAACTTTTTTCAGTGCATTAAAATTTATGGCTCTTCTAGACAATCTAATATTATTAGACAAGCTAATAATCTTCGAAGAACCTCTTTATGAAAAAGCAGTATTTATTGATACTTCAATACACTTTTTTGAATAAGTCCACCGATAGCGTCTCTTTTACACAATTCCACAGAACCAAACACTAATAGACTTCGGCACTTGAAACGTTTAATCTTTTACTATATTTAAAAAGTTTAAATTGAAAAAAATTAACAACTCATCGATATGACTCTTTAACGTGAAGACGAGATATGAGGTTTATTGAGGTATTACTGGTGGTAGGACCTCTTGTGAGTCCGCGCGGGTGGGTACCACCACCCTGCCTATTTCTGCCGTGAAGCAGTAATGCGTTTCGGTTTGAAGGGTGGGGCAGCCGTTGTAACTATACCTGAGACCTTAGAACTTATATCTCAAGGTGGGTGGCGCATTTACGTTGTGGATGTCTATGGGCTCCAGTAACCACTTAACACCAGGTGGGCTGTGAGGTCGTCCACCAATCTAAGCAATAAAAAAAAGGTTGTATGAATTGTTTTGTTATTTTAGTGCTTCTTGAGATTTAAATGTGTAGTGGCGGTGATTCATTCACTGTTTAGCATTTTTGAGAATGCACAAGTGTTAAAAATGAAACAAAGTAGCCAGACGTGATTTTTCGAGTTCTACTGAAAAACACACTAGTATAGTAAATTCACAACATTTTAATTTCATCTCATCTCATTTCATTTAATTTTAATTGATTACAATCTCAAATATATCAACTTCACCTCATTCTGAGCCGTATCATTTTTTGACGTGACAACGTCTTATAATTCGATGGAGTCGGCTGCACGGACGAAAAAACATGACTCATGCGGCGTTACCTCGCTCTGAGGCGTTCCATTTAAGGCTTGAAGTGCAAGCGAGAGCGCGCAACGAGCGACAAAGAGGCACAATCGGCCTCCGCGTTGACACTACTTGAGTGAGCGATGCATTCGTGTGGACAGCTACTATACAATAATACATTTACATGTTTTCGTCAAGTATGAAGTTCAGTGAAAAGTGAATGTGGTGTCAATTGTTTATAGCAACGATATTGCGATAATTGAAAAATGAAACCATTCCATCAGTATTTTTTTATGAAGTGATCACGTTCAACTATCGTCAGTAAACCAACTTTACAGACAACCGATTTTTTTATCTAACAGAATATCTGTTTTAATATTTATTATATTTTTTAAATTCGCACTGAAAGTGGCAACAATGATATCACAAGAAACTGTGTGCTTAGTGCGAGTAAAGTTCTATGCAGTTGAAACGTTTAGCTACGTTTGCCGCTAGGGGCGCTATTCCAACTGCATACAAATTTGAGTTAACTTTTACGCTATCGAGAACGTTAAAAAACTCGCACTAAGCACACTGAATGCCTTATAAAGAAAGAAGAAGTAGAAAAGGTAGTTAGGAAAGAGGTACTTAGCTCAGCTATGCTCCTGCAGTTTTTGATATCTATGAGCATCAGTGAGTGCTCCTCAGCAGATGGGCCTCTACTCGTATGGATACAGGATACAAGGATACGGTCGATCTGATTACTGGTAGTCACGGTCGCCTACTAAGAGTAGCTTTTTAAAGGACACCTGCGTCCAAGTTTGTAGATTGGAACTAGACGGCTACGCACCTCTCAACGTGTGTGGTATTCGTGTCATGTAGTCAAGCTCGGATGACCAATTAACATCACGAGACATAAAGAAAATAAACATACAATTGTTAGAACAAGAGTTTTGCAGGATTGAAGGTTTGCCAGGTGCCCACTAAAATTTGACAGTCGTGTGATTCAGTAAAAAAATCGAATATTATCTAAAATATTATGATATTTCGTTTCAATTATAAGTCTGAGAAAATAAATTAATAATCGTAACAACAATAATACTAAAATAGTTTAATAAAGACCAAATCCACAAAAATTAAAATTTGTGTAATTACAGGCAGTTTTTTTTTTTTTTTTTTTTTCCACAGGAGAACATCGCCGGATCCCCTCCCGCACGGCGGCGTATGTGGGAGTTGAACCTCACTAAAAACTCCTGCCGCTCACAACCGGCGCCCTACCCCGGACCGGGTGGGAACCCAGTCGGAGCTATTGAGACGGCGGGACAGGGTTTACGCAGAGCATATTACATCCATCCCGCCGTCCCCCAGACGCCGGACCGGCGGCCGCCAGCGACACGACCGCCGGTTCCCTCGGTCGACGGGCCAAGAGCCCGCATTGATGGCGCCGCGCTACACCTTCCCCCGGAGCGGTCGGGGGAACGCGGCTTACCACGCCGCCCCACGCCTAGGCTCCTTCCCGCATAAAACGGGTGGAGCCCGAAGCTCTTAGGGGGCCGGGTTACGGACGAGACCCCGGTCCCGACCCCCTGCTCGGCGGCGGCGGATTTCTGCGTAGTGAGGAGAGCTTTGCCTCACTCGCCCCGCCGCCTCCTTCTGCGAGATGGTGCACTCGCAGAAGTCGAGCATAGCCTTCCAGGACTCGTCACCGCCAAGCATCGACGCCACGACGCCAGGCAGCGACAAGTCCGGTCCTATCTTTGCGACCAGGACACGGCGCCGCACCTCCCAAGCGGGGCAGACAGCGAGCGTATGCTCCGCCGTGTCCAGGTCGTGTCCACAATGGTGGCACCTCGTCGTCGGCTCAGCTCCTATCCGGTGCAGATACTTTCCGAAGCATCCGTGCCCAGTCAGCACCTGCACCAGACGGAAGGTGAGGCGTCCTCGGCCACGATTCACCCAGTCATCAAAGACTGGGTAAACCGTCTCGACGGTCCGTAGACCCCACGTGGGGTTGGCCAACCGCCTCGACAATTACAGGCAGTAGGACGTCTTGTCAGTCCGCACGGGTAGGTATCACCACTCTGCCTATTTCTGCCGTGTAACAGTAATGCGTTTCGTCTTAAAGGGTGGGGCGGCCGATGTACCTAAAAACAGAGACTTTAGAACTCATATCATGTAGATGACGGCATTTACATTGTTGATTCCTATGGGCTCCGGTAAGCAATTAACACCAAGTGGACAATGAGCTCGTCGGACCCAACATAAAAAAAACTGATGCGCGTGCAATTTGGTGGTCGTGACAGAAGTGAAACTTCAACGTACTTCGAGATTATAACGTTAACTTAGAAAGAAGTTGTTGCCGGTATTCGATGATTGCTTTTTTTTTCCTACCTAAGCTGATGGTTTAGAGACCATGTCAGTTTCACCGAGCTAAAGATGATTACCGAACGCGTCCTTTTATTTAACCGGTCTCTGTAAATATTTTAATAACTAAACTGTTCACACCACTTACAATGTAATCGTTTATATGAAATCCAATAGATGTCACTAAGCTAAACGACTTAACTTTGTCTTTTCCCTCTCTCCACGGTCGAGTGATTCTCGAGACGCTCTGTCTATTTTCTCACTCTCGCTCTTCCTAAATTATATTTTTTCTCTCTAACCGTAACGAATTTGTTGCGAGTTCAATGTTACTCTCAACTTGCTTAAAGAAGTTTAACCTTAAAAAAAAACAAAAAAAAGTGCCTATTTACACATCTCTATTAAATAAAATGAAGACCTTGAATAAGTTTTGAAGACAAATTTGCACGTTGTGCGACCTCTAAATTGGGTAATAATGAGCAGGATTTCTAAAATACCAACCTAACTATCGTGATAAAAACTCGTTAAATACATACATATATGTATACCTAATAATGTAAAATGCGACTGCCATGCCAAAATAATTATAGTCTTACGCGTTAAGTAAGAAAGTTATGTCGGAATAAAGAAACTCATATTCATACATAATCCCATTCCACTCCATTTTGGGAAATTAGGTATTAATGAGCGGGATGTTGTAGGTACCAACCTACGTCGACCACAACAGTCATGTTTTTAATTATTGTACCTTTAAATAAATAATTACATAACTGGGAACAAATCACGCACGGTCATCTGGCCCCAATTTACAATTCCCTGTGTTATGAGTACAAGAGACTGATATACTATACATACCTGTCTACGTTTAAATATATATGTACCTCTATAGATAATAAACACTCAGGCAAAGAGCAAACAAACCAACACACTATGTTCATCACACTATGTTTGTCTGATGCGAGAAGTGAACACACGACCCTCGGCACAACAGTCAGGGCCGGTAACTACTGCACCATCGAGTCATTCGAAGTCATTTATTATTATATTTAACGACTTTTTACCACAATTGTTAATTTTAATGAGTTCCCGATGTTTCATCGTTGTTAAAAGCGTCACAGGTCCACTGAAGACTACGGGTGAGATGGTAGGAGCAGACGAATCTGGCTAGTCTCTTTCTAGTCCGGTTTTGGGTGGTACTACTGGAACTCGATGGAACCTAATACTGGATTCTATTGACTTGATAGCCTGAAGCCGTCGGTTAAACCTTTGAATAAGTTCAAAGTTCAGTACCGTTAATAATATACCTGTAGCTTATGAAACTCGATCCACTGCCTTAGTTCGGACCATAGTACCTAACTTTTTTTTTCTTTTTCTTTTCCCTACCTAGTCCAGTAGCCTCGAGGGGCTATTCTAGATTCACTAGTAGGTGAACTCAGTGCTCAAGCCGAGAGTGTTGCAAACACTGGCCCTAGCAAGAGCAGGATCGCAGAATCTACCACCGGATCGGAAACGCGACCCACTGAGAAGATCCGGCGAGAAACTCAGTGGGCTGAGTCTATGCGTTCATTTACTCGTCGAGCCCTTCGTCGCCAGTACCAGGTTCGGCGAGGACGGTGACCGGTGCTTGAGGTACCTAAAAGCACCGTTAATGGATCCGAGGATCCGTAATGACGTGTTTAGGGCGACGTCGACTGTTTACCATTCATTCCACCGGATCGGATATGGTACCTATACTAATAGCAAATTTATACATTATGAACTTAATTTTTTTGTTCAAAGACCCCGAATCGTTTGTTTATTTGAGAACACAACAACACAGAGAAAGCACACTTCTATTTTCTGAAGTAGGTAATAGCGGAAGTTTAAATTAGTAGCTTTGCGGAGCTTACTAGATGGCAGGTGAAGCAGCAGGAACCCAGACAACGGGAAGATTCTGTTTGTCTTCGTGGTTGAATGGCGGATACCTTCTTTACACAATTAATTTTATAAACACTATAATTATTCAACGGGTGTTTCGCACGATTTTCACATTTAATTAATTCTCATCACTTGCAACAGCGCTGAAATAGCTATCTATGATTATCTAATACTGTATATAATGTAGATAGCCGAGATAAACAAAAACAATACCCAAAAAGTATTTATTCTTTTTTTTGGAACTTAACTATAACTTGGGTATAATATAACACAGCTTTATCAGTTTTTTTTTTACATAGTTTCACAGATTTGCGTGTGAACAAAAAATATGTAAATGCCGCTGTGGAGACAAACGCATATCATGTTGTATTCTAAATGATTGCAAGCTATTTACGTTTTGATGTGTAACAAGGCCTAGTCTACTCTAAAAGGCTCCGTGGTTCGAACTTTAGTTTTATAAAAAAAAATTATTATCAATACACTGTTTGTAATATTGACGCAAAAACCAAGATGCGTTTAAATAAGAAGAAACTTTTTCGAGTTCTTCTGACGCATAATATAATTGCCGAAGATGGCAAGGTGTTTTATGGCATCGACCGGTCCGCGGTTATGTTATTCTTTCTCTACATAGTCCGTGCGCCCGCACAGCCTCCGTTCAGTGTACAAGCCAAAGGCCGCGCAGCACGCGCTCCAACGATACCGCGGTCGAAGATAACCGCGAAAGAATGACATCGAAATTCTAAATTCGAACATCAGAATAACCAAAAAGTTATTTTAATTTATTAATATTTTTTTTCTAAATTTTAATCGTATAGTCGTCTATTGTCAGTGTCTATTTATTTATTTTAATTTTAATTCAAAGGTGCTATAAAAATGTATCTATTTTCGAAAAACGTACCAAGTGTGATCTTCGTTTCGTTATTTTTGTTGGCTAACGCTCAACGAACATCGAACAATAATCGAGATCTCGGTAAGTGAAACGGTTATTAAATTCCAAATTCGAAAGCCTCATTGAATTTTAAAAAAATACCGCTTTGAATTTTTTTTTATGAATTTAAGTTAGTTGATAGTTATTTATATGTAATTAGGTATATTAACTAAAAAAATACGTATTTTATCTAAATGTATGTTCATGTTTCATTGTATACACAAACAGCACGTATCGCATCAATATGGATTAAAAAACGAACGAACCTACGAATTAAAAAATCCTGTTTGGTTAGACTATTTATTATTCATGACTCGAGCAGAAACGATAAAAATGCTAGGTCGACGACCCAAATTTGTCATTTTATGGGGTTCTTCATCCAGAGCCTTTTGCAAAAATCATTTAAATAAACGATGTTGTTTTCGAAAAATGTAATATGACAATACTTCAGACGCGCTTCCCGGATCCAACGGAATCCTGGATTATTTAACCGGTCGATGATCGACGATCGACGATTTGTCCTGGAGACCTATCCAATACCAATAAAATTATAATATTTAGCTTCTATTAAAAATATCGAGTAATCTTCTCTTTTTTGTACGGCTTGGCTCTGCCCATGGCATTGCTAGCATCCATGAGCAATAATAACCACTCAACATCAGGTGAACCGTATGCTTGTCTACCTACGGCGAATAAAAAAAAGATTAAACAAATTTAAAAAAAAACCAAGGAAACTTTGCCGTATGCTTGTCAACCAACGGCCAATAAAAAAATATTTACAAATTAAAAAAAAAACAAGGAAACTTTGAACAGTATTAATATACTACCATTTTCACATTAACTACAAAGGCATTATCGTTCGTTTTATTTTATTTTAAATTACTGTTTTATTTTATTTAATATTTATTTAATAAATAAATACACAAATTTTAGATTTTAATATCACTTTACCAAAGGGTTAGTACTCGTTAGATAGGTAACATAATAATTTATTATCTCAAAACTGTAAGCGAAGGTATGTCATGAAATTGAGGCTGGCTTCGTGACTAAAAATCCATACGCTAAGTTTAAGCGTAATTAAAAAGAAAAAAAACACAACCATGGAAGGCAGCATTCGTGAAATTCAAGGTGTCCAAAAAAACGTGTTAGGTATGCAGTTATGCAACATGTCTACAGTACACAAGAATGCATTAATAAAACATTTCAGATTGACAGTCACCAGTCGCGGTAGTGGTACACTTTTACTTTCCATGACACGCTGTGGGTGTGATTTCTCTTGAGTCAAGTGTTTATGATACACAATTCACTATCATCGGTTTTGTATTGAACATAAGCAATAAGTATGACATACGCTTAACAGGAAAATATCAGCAGAATTTGAACGAACGACGGCTACAGAATTTATTTATTGTGTAAACTAAAAAAACATAGATACATCTTTTTAAAAATTTTACTTAGATTTTTCGACATTATATGCGATAAAAACTTTAGGATCGTTGTCGAATAATAATAAAAGAATCAATATAACATTTGTTTCGCTTATTATCAACACTTCAATAGTCAAGGTTTTCGATATTGTTACCAACATTGACCATCATAGATATTACTTATCTATAGTCATAAGTTACGGTAATGCTCCGCTGCGACTATTGCAAAATATAGAAATACATATGTGCATTTGTTACGTTTACTTATCGCACTTCGATCTCGTAATGTTGTTGTAATAAAACCTCCCTGTACTACAACAACTACCTATATCTACTGTGGTAACATATACCAATAGTCAACATATACCAATTACCTATACCTATTATTATAATTACCTATACTGTTTTAACGTCAATCGACCAATGCGTGAACCTTTCGTACATACACGAAGAACCAAACGAAATGTTTATTTTTATTTATCAGATTTAAGCCGAGTTCTCATTCACACACTACGCGCGAATACAAAACAGTAGATTCGATTAGATTAATTTTTATTTAGATAAGCATCATCATGTCATGATTTTAAAAGAAAAACAAGATCAAAAGCGAGATTGCTCAACAGTAAGCAAGTTAAGTTGTTAATATTACGGAATGCATGAATCGTTGTGAATCCCTTAGCAATAGTATTATTACTGTAATCTTCTCTCCTTTTTCTCCACCTTATCCCACTAGGTGGGGTCGGCACAGCAAATTTTTCTCTTCCATTCTCTTCTATCAGCCGTCATCTCAACACTAACTCCATGTCTTCTTCGGTCGACCTCTTCCCCCTCTACCTTGTACTACCATTTCCATACATCTCCTAGTCACATGCATCATCTCTCTACGCATCACATGTCCATACCACGCGGTATTATTACTGTAAAAAGGATTTCAAAACACCATTCCTGCAAGAATTTCAATGGCATCCTCGAATTAACCGGAAGCTCAGAAATGTTACTCGAACTTACGGGATGGCAGTATGCCTGTATTGTTGAATTCCTAACTAATATTTTGCTTTTTTAGTTGAAGTCAAAATGATACATCTACCGCAAGTAGCTGTCATAAACATAAGTATTTACGAATTTTTTTGCCATGCATGTGTAGACAGACGGCTTACGGCAACCGGAACTACAGATGTCACGACGTGAATGCTACTTTAAGACATGTGGTGAAAATCCAAATTGTTGTATCGACCATCAAACCAGAACGCATTCAAAACCGGAACAGGCAAGCTGATGGAACCCACCCGAGCGAGCTTACCATCCATCAATAATACAATCCATTACCAAATACAATCCATTTAAATCAGATAATATTTAACAACTAGTTTAAATAAACCTACTCTTTAACTCTACACTGGATAATCATTAAGAAAGAAAAAAAAACAAGGAACTTTTAACACGTAAGATGACGGATGAGAAGTTAAATCAAATAAAATGAGAAACTTAAAACTTTCCATTGCCGGTTCACTGCATGGTATTAGTTTGTTGACAATACAATACGACAAAAAACCGTCTGAAACTGATCGCGTGCTACCTGATTCTAGAGCTTAAAGGCTGCGAAAACTTTTATACTGTTCAATCGAGATTTAGAATTAATTTAGAGTTAGAAAGTAGAAACGTTCCTGTACTTAATACCAACCGGGCTGTGAGGATAGGTGAACCCACATAGGCACAATGACAACTTGAAATGAAACTTGGCAATAAAAACAATGAAGTCGCTATCGGAATAGCTTCACAGCTTTTTTTTTATTGCCCTTGTAGGCAGACGAGCATACGGCCCACCTGATGGTGAGTGGTTACCGTCGCCCATGAACTTCAGCAATGCCAGGGGCAGAGCCAAGCCGCTGCCTACCGAAAACCGAGCTGTTCTCTAAGGTAATGATTACTCATCGTGACGTAATTGTGTGCTTAACTGACATTTGAATCGAATGTTTTATGAAGTCACTTTTAATCTGTAACTAATTATGTAGCACGGAACCTTACAATTAAAAACATGATTGCGCTTACGTTTTTTAATCGCGTTAATATTGCACGATAATTATTCATTAAAAACTAGATTCACTAATTTTAATGTTGTCAAGGTTGAATGTTAAACAGGAGTTTATACAAGCATAGGAAAATATTTTTACAAAAATTTTAATAAGATTAATGGCTTCTATGGGATTACCCTTGACGTGAAGCGGAATTCGGAAGAAAAAAAATATGATTAAAGAATTACATTTTGACTATATAAGTTTTAGTTCAAATTAATTTAAATATTATAATTATCTATATGACTATTAATTAGTTGATACCAGTACCTATATATATTCGAATTGTTTGATACGAGTATGCAGGTACATATGTTCGTCCACCTCGAGCCACTACTAATCATTTATGTTAGCTCTCATGGATACAACAGCCCTGCCTCTTCCGGACAATTCCTGCAATCATCTGCAGAAATTGCTTGCTCGTTGCAACGCTAACGTAGATAACGACCTTCCTGTTTGAGCCGAGCTGCAGCATTGCAGAGCCAAAAAATGAATACCACCGCCAGCCTAATTAATAGATTACCTAAGATTTTACACGAATACAATAGCCATTGCGTGCGGAAAGGTTCTATTACACATCACGTCCACAGATATAATAAAAAAGGTAGTATGCACTAGCAGGGCATATTACAACCCTGCACGGATATTTAAACCATAATCCCGATTGTTTCTGTGGTGAAGCTATCATTCGTCCCGGTTTGAAAAGTGGGACAACCGCTAAACATTACAATACAATTGTTATTTCGACCTGGTACCTCAAGTGGGTACAAGTTATAATGTCTGTATGTCTAATATAATGTAAAATCGTCTGTAAATCCCATCTAAGCAAAAGATAAATAAATGGACGTTTAATTTATTAGAAGTCAAAAACAGCCGCCACCGTCTTACCTGCGATTACAACCTCTTCTAGATACGGACTCATTCTTCGATCATAACTCAGAAACCAGTTCCGGTTCGTTATTTTAGTTACTTATACGTATTGTAATTGCGTTTGGGTATGTGTAAACTTTCGTTTTCCTTTTCACTTTTAATGAATTTTTAATGAGATACGTCTTCACTTACGGTCACTTCGTTAAGGCAATTACCAGGAAATTTTATTTTGTTGAGTTTGTAAGTGTCTTAGTTTACTATTTGGAGAAAATAATGAGTAATGGGTATGCATGAATAAATAGGCGAACAATAGTTACAGGTTTCAATAACGTAGAAATATTGATGAACATAGAATATTTCAAAAATAAAACTAGACACAGCCAAACGTACCAGACGAAGCTTTTAAAGTGCAAATAAATATACAGTGAACTAGTTCTCTATTTTTTTTTTAAATACTCGAAGGTTAAAACTGGGGATTTTTGCAAAATCCAAAACTAACTGGTACCCAAAAAACCCCTGTCAACCATATAAATTTTTTAGAAAAGTAAACATTAGTTGAAAGATTTGTAATTTTCTACTTCATATTATATGCTCCATTTTCCTATAGTTCATAGGTTTTAAAAATTACTTACAAAGTGACGGAAACTAAAGATGACGATGTTAGTAATATTGCAACATCAAACGATAGGTTACAAACTATTTTTGTCTATTTAATTAAAACATATTTTATTTATTGTACTACTATGAATGCCCATCCACAGCTTTTTTTTTTGGTCAGGAGGAAATCGCCGGACTTCTGCCCTCCACTGGAAAATGGAGGGCGGGGCATGTCGGAGTCGAACTGTCTAAAACCTCCTGTCGCTCAACAACCAACGTCCAAACCTCGCATGAGATAGAACTCATGAAAAGGCAAAGGGGGGAAAGTAAAGCGTTTCGTGCGGAGCACATCTCCCCCATCACCCTCCCCCTCGGGATGCCGAACCGGTGGTCGTCGGAGCCACGACCACCTGTCCACAACCTACCCGGTTTTAGCAAAGAGCTCGAATTGCACTTCAAATCGAAATACAAGATTACTGATAGACAAAAGTCGTCGTGGCCTAAAGGATAAAACGCCTGGCGTAGTTGGAGCAAACGATACAATTATATATTATATACGAAGTGACAATAAAAATACAATACAATACAATACAATAAAAATTGTAAAAGTAATTTTAATTAAAAATGAAAATGATTTTAATTCAAATCCAAAATTCAAATTTTGACACACCAGTTTGATTATTATTTTTGATCTCGAATACGCTTTTGATACGGTCCGTTATAAGCATATTTTTGAAACAATAGGCCTTATTTGATGGACCGCTGCAATCGCAATCTGATATGCAAAAAGTAACCCATTGTTTGCGTAATGTCATCGTAAATGGTTTTATCTGTATATCTGACTAACCTATCTATGTGTGTCTGAAATAGTCGACTGGAATAGGCGGCCATTATTAACGTTTGGAAGAGTATAATAATATCACATTTTTTTAGTACGATTTTTTTAATTTATTATTTCAACTATCGACAATTAATCAAAGTAAGATTCAATATATTTAAAGAAAATTGAAAAATTAGGTTACATGATAAGTAAATGAGAGTGATATAGTGGTTTATTAATACAATATCGTACTGTATCAATTGATTGTTTAAATGTTTTTATTTTCTTCATTATTTAACAATGTGATTTATGGTTTGATTTATTTTGATAGATCACTGATTTATTGTTAATAATTATATGGTACACAGCAACACACCTGATGTATTTCTTTCTCAAAATAAAAACAGTTGTCTGGAAGAAATCGTTTTTAGCGACAAAACCTTTTGTACAAATAATATCTGTTTTACTGTTTTTCAATAATAAATCGTGTTTTCTCATTAAAAGTGTACAATTTCCAAAAATATTCAAAATAGAGTTAATTTCCGGAATAATTTGGTATCACCAGTATTTTTCTTATAGATACTGTCAAAAGAGCGTAGTTTAGTTTTTTTTTTCAGTTTACCTATATTTTGACTACTATTAACAAAATTAATACATAATTTTATCTTACTTCAAAAGATAGATAATGTAACTGGTAAAAATTAAAAAATAAATGTTGCAAAGATGATTAATATTAAAAATATCATGAGTTACACCTTTAAAACACTCTCCTGTAAAATTTAGTAAGTTTTGAGATTATACAGTTTTAATGCGAGAAGACGAAATGTGTTTTAGTGCACTGTAAGATATAATCTCTCTATCTACCTGGCTCATTATCTCTCTCTCTCTCTCTCTCTGTAATCTCGTCAAATTGGATTTGCTCATACTGATGTGTGGGCCCGCGAAATGTCACCGTTTGGCAGAACACTCGTTAAATATTTGACTGAGTGACATGAAATCGGCGATTGACCCAAAAACCGGTCCGTGTCGTCGGATGTGCAATATCGAAGTTTTATTGGGAACACGACCGCCGCCGCGCCGCAGGAATTTCAAATGGTAATTCATTATGAAGAAGGACCAGTAGCACTACAACATACATACATTATAAAAAAAACCCGTCATAAGGATGAATTAGCTTGTATTTTTAACATTTGTTACGTAAATAATGTCGGGAAAAAAGACACAAACAGTAAATAATAACTAATTAAAATGTAATCTGGCGTACTTTAATGCTGTGATACGTCTCTATTTGTTGACCGTTGTGGTCCCTTATAAATTAATATGAGATAAAATTCCATCAATCACTACCTTTTAATACGCTAACAAGAATACTTGTAAAGTCGAGAATAAGAAATGTGAGGGGCAAAGGTATCCATTCGCGCCAAAACCATATTTTGAATTATAGGTTATTAAAAGTCAAAGGAATAGTGATTAAAATGCTTAAACATAAATGTTTTTTTGCGGTATATTGCGAATCGCCTTAAGTAAACCTTTTAAAAAAAATGAAATGAACATTTCTTGGCCGCTTTAAAATATACCAAAGCAATTTCAACAATACAATTCGGCTAAGATTGCGAACCGACATTGCCTTGAGATAATAACTAGGGTCCACTTTCTCTGCAGCGAATAACATAAAACCGGATCGAGCAAGCGTATTTATCGACTAATTAAATAGAAAATTATGTATAGTTTTTATTTTAATAAACATACTATTCTATGTCAGATAGAAAAAATAAAACAATGAACTGATTTAGGGAAACGATTTATAAAGACGAAGGATATTTCTGCCGTGAAGCAGTAATGCGTTTCGGTTTGATGGGTGGAGCAGCTGTTGTAACTATACTGAGACCTTAGAACTATATCTCGAGGTGGCGCATTTACATTGTAGATGTCTATGGGTTCCAGTAATCACTTAACACCAGGTGGGCTGTGAGCTCGTCCACCCATCTAAGCAATAAAAAAAAATTTAAAAAATATCAAGAAATTTCTCTGATGGCATGCGAAATACACCGGAAACACACATAACAATATAGAATAATCTTTAAAAAATTTAATGACTTCGAACGGGTACCATATCCTATTCCCCTGATATAGTCAACCTACGAACTACTAGACACATGAAACTGTCAAAATATCCGTCATCAATAAACTAAAATGATTCTGTCAATATTCACAGCAGTAAGTGATAATGTAATGCTCATTTTATATTACGTTCGTCACTGAGTACACTTTAAAACTTTTAATATTAAACCCGTTAATAATTTCATAAATATGAGTTCCGTCTAGTCGACGTCTGTGTAACACTTTCACTTGGCTACACGTCATTTGTATCATCAATTTGTCGAGATAAAATCTTTTAGTAAACACCATTTTGTACTGAAAACATTCTAACTAAAACTTCTTAAAACATTTTAGACGCAGCATCGTGAAAAATATGCTATGCATCTTGCCGATAAAATCTATGAATTCATAGTTTATAATTTTAAGTATTTAATACATTTTATTTAAACAGATAAGGGTAGGATTTGTTTAGCAGATTAACGGATAATCATGGTATTTATTTTGCGATAATTCATAAAAAAAAATATAGAATTGGTTTATGTGATCTTTAAAAGCAGAGGGGATCGTTTTATAATAAATTACTCGAATAATCGTCAGAAAATCTCTTTCGGCTACTTCTTCTAGAACCCCATCCCTCTGTAGGACTTGCTTAAACTTTTTATTTTTACCTAAGATTGTTTGAATTGTTGAAGGAATCATGGAATACTTGAGCCCGTTGGTCTCAATAGGCCATGTTCCATAAATACTGCTTTGAATTAATACTATTACCTCTTTTTGACCATTTTTGGAGTACACCTTATTACCAGGCCTTTTTTTTCTATCTATAATATTTGCCGCACATCATCCAACCCTAGAAACTGCTTTTTTAGGGGTTTCCTTAACTTCGCGTCCCAGATACTATTTGAAAATAGTAGCTTGGCTATGCCCTTCGCACTGCTGATACCCATGAGCGACGGTGAACACTCATTGTCATATGAGTTTTACTAATGGAACGATGTGTAAGACAAGCCATAGCCGGGCAGGGACGCTCACCTTGCCTATTTCTACAGCAAAGCAACTGTGGGTTCTGGTTAGATAAGAGAAACCAAACTCTGAAGGTAGGTTAAGAGATTTACTTTATGGTATTAATAGGAATCGGTTAACCGGTAAGCCTTGGGCATCTCTGTCCATTTAAATAGTACTATTTATTAAATAAGATATTATTAAGTCTTCTGATGAATGATATCTGAAGCGAATGTCGTTTTGAATGCGACTAGAACGGTATGTTCCGTGACTTTTGTGCCCCAATCTAGACTAGCCTTGTGGCATCAATAAACTCAGCACAAATGTATTGCATGCACTCTTCAATAAGGTCGTCGAATGATTGACGTGGAACATGCACAAAAAATGTTGCGT
Source organism: Bombyx mandarina (assembly GCF_030267445.1). Taxonomy (NCBI): domain Eukaryota; kingdom Metazoa; phylum Arthropoda; class Insecta; order Lepidoptera; family Bombycidae; genus Bombyx; species Bombyx mandarina. The sequence goes on from NC_143218.1 coordinate 9,550,266, forward strand.
AAAATAATGGTACTATCGAATCTTTAAATAATGTTCATGTATTTTATGGCGGCTTTTAGCGTGGACAATATAATTACAGATTCATCTCATCTAAATGAAACGATTTCACTTGTTCCTGGTATTTTTGGTGGGTCTCCTCTAATTTCTTCAAAGCACTTGAGGGTCTTAATTTTCCTACGTTTACCATAAAATTTATTGAAACCGGAGATGTCTCTGAAGGACCTAAACAAGTATCTGTATTTATGGCTTTATTTGTGGTTTTAGATGTTGCACGTTTTTTTGTGTGTTGTTTCTCCTCTGGCTGTTTTCCTTTAAGTTTGAATAGTTCCGTTTCTTTTGCTAAGTTTTGCTGCAACTTTTGAAAGGGTTTCTTTGGATCCAAATCACATTGTCTTCTAGCATGTTGTATTTGCGTTCTTTGTCCACCAGCTGATTTGGTTTTCAATGCGTATAAATTCTCTGTTGTTTTTAAAGTTTTATATTGCGATGTTTTACTAACTAAATAAGAAGCTTTTTGTTCATTTTTTTCTATTAAAATTTGTTTGCGATCATCATTTCTTTTTACAGAATAATTATTACGGTCTTTTGCGGATTTCATCTTCTCATCTGCTTCAATGTTTCTCTTATAAATTTTTAATCGGTTTTCCATTCTAACTTTTTCAGAATAGCGCTGTAAACTTCTAGCTCTTTCTAATCTTGGTTTGATTCTTTCCAAATCGGGACCCAGGCCACCGAGTTTAACATTTTCCATATGATGTACAGTAGCCCTTCTAGAACGATGACGAGGCCGTGATACTTCTGAAACACTCTTAAAGTTGTCGTTAACGTCTTCCGGCGAATAACTTAAATCATCAGTGAATCTTAAATCTTCTTCGAATGAATTATTAAAGAATTGATCCATGTCTTTATTTAATATTTTTTCGTAATAAATTTCGTTGTATGGTTCGGTGTTTAAAAAATCTAAAACTGAATTATTTGGCAAAGCATCAATACTTTCACGTTCCGTATCCCCGAATTCAGGCGATATCGATCGAATTTCTTCTTCATTAGCTTTCGAATGTGTTTTAAGAGGAAGCTGTTTCCTGAACATCTCTAAATAAGATCTGCTCTTTTCTCTTTTACTTTTATTAATCAAATAGTTACTCTGTTGCGTATTTTTATTTTTCCGTTCACTAGTATTAGGTTTGCTGCCATCACGCCTTTTATTATTTTTGCGTTCTTTTGATATTCTAACCAGCACATCTTTTTCATAAAACGGTACAAGTATAGTATCAATATTATTTCTCTCACCATTTGCCTTTATGTTATTTTTAATTTTGAAGTCTTGTTCTAAACTATCTAAAGACATTTCGCTGTCTGAACTTGAATATTTATTCATAATTCTAAATGATTTAACTTTATTGCTCAAAAATAAATATGATGACTTCATGTCTGTCTGACATTTGAATGGTACTCGTATATAAATTAGTAGTTGTCATGTATTTTTTTAATTTATTACTGCTCACAATGAGATTCGAACAACTTTAACTATCTTAAGCAATACATTTTTTTTACTTTCTAGCATACAAAATTTAACTACGAGTAATACTGTTATTCAATTGGTTTTTACTACGATTGTTAATTCGAAATACGATAAAATCTTTTTTACTTGGAATAATGTCATTAATCTAGAGAAAAAAAAGCTTTTTCTTTCCAAACGAATAGAAATAAGATAAGTGGAAGCACATTAAAATACGATTTATCATCGAGTTATCAACGAAATAAATCCAGTATATAAATCGTGGAATTGTCAAAAGTTGAAAAGGGATTGTTGGCGTGTTGCCAGAAATTCAGAAACCAGGGGCGTCTATCGACCGAAGCGCATCTTAAAACAAAGATAATGCCATAGCTACACAGCGTTTAATCTATGACAACATCTATCTAACTGAAATTAGAACAAATCATATCTTTTTTTTTATTTCGTTCTATTGTAAACTATTTTTTTGTAGACTTATGCTCTGATTCAAAATGAGTTATCGGAGCTATAACCGTATTATAAAAAGTATTTGAAATAATGTTATTCATAATAAATACGAATGAGACATAATTAGAGCGCGCTGAGGAATTGTTTGAGATGATACCATCATCTCGTTTTTACCATCGCACCGCCCGCCACCGGAGTAGAGAGTTCATCCATACTACCTGGAGCCTCTGCGTTCATCTACATTGCGTTTCCAAAAATATTTTTTGCCACGTACCTTCCGGCTTTGGAATGAGCTCCCCTCCACGGTATTTCCCGAGCGCTATGAAATATCCTTTTTCAAACGAGGCTTGTGGAGAGTACTTAACGGTAGGCAGCGGCTTGGCTCTGCCCCTGGCGTTACTGAAATCCATGGGCGACGGTAACCACTCACCATCAGGTGGGCCGTATGCTCGTCTGCCTACAAAGGCAATAAAAAAAACATAATAAAACTTGTGCTAATACAAATCCAACGAACTGTAAATTTTATCTACTTGACAATAAAGATCTGTGCTTAAAATGACAGCCATATCAAATTAATCAGTTATCCTATCGGTGTCATCGGTGATTAGCTATTACGAGTATATCACAGGCAAACTAGAATAAAACGTAATATTTACATTGTTGCATTTATCGCATCGTATCGGACATTGAAAATGAAAAATAATTCAAAAAAACAACAATCAGTAGCTAAAATATATTAAATTAGGAAAAGACGATTTTCGTATACTCCGAGCGAACATAATGTAAATTGTGCTTTAATTGTTACGAGAATAGTTGTTGAATTACATTCACTTAAAGTGAGAGTACGAAACCGGTCGTCGGATGTTGTGACGTTGTTGCAAAAACAGAAATTTCATATCCTTTTCCTTTGTAAATTCTATGAAAGGACTCGAAGTTGAGCAACGTTAATAATTTGAAACCGAAATCTGGTTGAAAGAATTTTAGTGCGAACAGATGTATTGCATATGCGATTATGTGCATAATCATTTGTAAAATGTAATTGGTTGTTACTGTACTATGTACCTACATACATTTATGTAGAGTTTTTTTAAATGTCCCATATCTCTGTAATTAAATAATATAAAAATTATCTCCTCGCCCTTTGAATTCGGGACTAACATTCGACATTTGGTCGGTTTTATCACTCCTCTTACATAGTTTAGACAGCAATGGTTTTGATATCCTACGCATTTGCTTTTTAAATCACATCGACAATTGCGACCTGTATAATTGAATACGCAATTTGGAAAAGGGCACATCTCTGACAATGTAAAATGTTCAGGAAATGAAAAAACTGATTATTTTCTAAAGCAGTGTAACTTATTAACTTTTAAGATACATTTTAGTCTTAATTAGCAATTGAAAATTACTGGAATTATTATCTTAAGCGTCAGTATAATATACATTTAATTATATATTTTATATTTGTGAGATATGCCCTTTTCGAAATTGCATATTCAATTATTTTGTTTATTTTAACATCTTTATTCTGAAATAATGGAGGCTACTTAAATACACCATTCTCCTTTACTCTGTGGAAATATATTATTGTGTATGATCGCATTGTCTGAAAGTGGATAATGTTCGACTGAGATAACGGATTTATAGGGGAACTAAAGAGAGCTCACATGGCTGGCCAACGCATTCCATAATGTCCACCCAGGAAAATGGGCTAATAGAACCACAATAGAACAATGGGTATTTTCAAACAAAGAAATTCTAAATTTCGAATTTAAATTTAAGTTATGCATTTTTTTTAAATGAGATTTTTATAAGGATTTTAATGTCGAGGCATTTCAAATTTACTACAACTCCATCGGATATTTGTTTGTGTTTGTTCTGACGCGAAACGATCGGTAATCGGTTCGCATATCAGTTGCTTCGATTGTATTTGCATGCTTTCTAAATATAGAATATAATTATCGAATAAGAATCATTTGATCTTGTTCGTTTGTTTTTGGGCAACGATTACACACTGTTCAGGGCTAATGTCAAGTAGTTAACGTCTTAAGAATTATAGTTGGAGTCCTAAATTGTTAGGGCAATAAATCACGTTGGTGCTGTTCTATTTCTCCAAAAAAGATAATCGAGGAATCACACATGCCAATTTATACTATTATTATTAGTCGGGTGAATCAGCTCACGGTGTTAAATGATAATGATGGTCTCATAAATACTGATGGTAGGAGCTCTTGTGAGTCCGCACGGGTAGGTTACCCTGCTTATTTCTGCCGTGAAGCAGTAATGCGTTTCGGTTTGAAGGGCGGGGCAGCCGTTGTAACTATTCTGAGATCTTAGAACTTATATCTCAAGGTGGGTAGCGCATTTACGTTGTAGATGTCTATGGGCTCCAGTAATCACTTAACACCAGGTGGGTTGTGAGCTCGTCCACCTATCTAAGCAATAAAAAAAAGGCGTCACCCATCTTGAAAAATAAGGATGAAGTCTCAATGGTATCATATAACTGCTGCTCCATGTTGGCCGTCGTTGGCCCATCTGTTTCTGAATACTTTTTTCATTGCCTTAGTAGTATTAAGTGTATAATCTATGCTTAGTAGGCAGATGAGCATACGAGTCACTTGGTTACTGGTGACTGGCTACCGTCACTCATGGACGTCAGCAATGTGAGTGACATACTGTCTTCAGACAACACTTCTTTTTTATTCTTTTTTTTTTCCTACCTATGCTGATAGCCTTAAGAGGCTATTTCAGCTTACCCTAGCGTGTGTAGGTGAGCTCACGGGGCTCAAACCGGAGAGCTGCTAACACTGACCTTAGCAAGAGCAATGCTTCGCAGAATCTACCACCGGGTCGGAAACGCGACCCATTGAGGAGGTCCGGCGAGAAACTCAGTAGGCTGTGTCTGTGGGTTAATACTCTTCAATGCTTCAAGGTAATAATGAGCAGAGCGATCCTATCCGCCCGAGTGGGTTATCTATCATCACCACATAGTACCTTGTTTATTCTTATTGACACCAACCCAAAATATCTACACTTCAATAACAATAGTAAGATTAGTTCGGAGCAAAATGTCAAATTCTAATTATAAACTCATGGCTCTAGAGTTGTAGATCACTATCGAATAGCTACCATTCAAACACAATGGGATGGAAGTAATTTGTGTAACAGTTCCATTTATGCACCAATGTTAACGACTTCGTGATAATCAACTATCAGCTATGAGGTCAAGCGTTTTATGACAGTGAGAATAATCGAATCTAAATTTTCTATGAATACATTTTTTTCTTTTCTTTTTTGATAGTTGTCAAATATATGGATATCAACAAATTGGTATCTTTGCATTTTGATGGTACTTGGTGGAGTTTGAAATTAATGTACCTACCTATTTAATTGATTAGTTCTGTTGGAACTTTTACCCCAAATTGATTGGCGATGAGGGCTTCAGCCACGCGAAAATGGCGGTTATGGCCAAATTGTACAAGTAATAACGGAAAGTATATATATATAACTGTTTGTGCTTTGTAACTGGCATGTGTACAATGAACAAATGTGGCAGTTCGTATTATTGTGGCGATGATGTCTGTAGTTTACGTATGAGACTAGATGTTATCATTGTGTATAGTGAATAGTTAGTTACGTCTTTCTGTTTCTTCGTATGTCACATTATGAGGGTAGACTTACATTAGATTTAAGGTGAGTTAAGTACTTCAGTGGTTAAGCTTTATGGTTGTTTGGAACTATTTGTATGTTGTTGAACTGTTATATGTAAGAAACTATAATTCTTATTGTTGAAACTGTACCTAACATACTATTTTAATTCAGAAAACCTATGCCTATATCTTGCAATTTGTCAGTAGTCTTATTGTTTCAAAACAATCAGGTAATTGAAGATTCGGGATTTTTCAGTTTTACCTAATTGTATTATATCTGTTATGTTCTTCCCCAAAAATATTTTCATTATAATTTAGATTTAAATAGGATTTTTAGTGAGGTATACTTTTGTAAACCAATGAATAGTACTAATTTTTGAACCATTAGTATTGCTAATTTGAAGTATCTATGCTTACAAGTACCAGTGATCTGTTGAATCGTTTAAATAATTAGTATTTTACTATTACTATTTGTAAGATTTCATTCATCGTTAGCCAAACCCGTTTGCCCTTGAACAATCATCAGCGCCATAACGATCACAAGTAATGACTTTGCGATACCGATCACCGGCATTTCAAATGACAACCGGAAAGTTAATCTTCGGACGTCCATGTCGTAATCTAAAGGTGAACCACTAGTTAAATGGAAACATGACTTTATTTTGCTTAGGTTTCATTTTGGCTATTTACAAAACAGTTATTTTCTTAGCTGTAGGCACAGTTTGAAATACTAACCAGGACCAAGACAATAATTTTAAGACATTATCTTGAGCAAATGAGGAATTTTCTATTATTCCAGAGAACGCGACACAATTCTAATTGGCCTCTGTGATAATATGGGTATGGACTAATATTTCTTGTCATCATATCGGGCAGGACGCCATGAGTCCTCGTGCATTGATTCCACGTGCCTGCCTATTTCTGTCGCGATGCAATGTTGCGTTCTAATTTGAAGAGACTTCCATCTCGTGTCTGAAGGGGGTTCTGATAGTTTAGTAGAGTATGTATTTCATCATATTCAGTAATAAAAAACACATGCGTATAAAATTGTATTATAAAGTACATATTTCAAATGTGATAATGGTTACAAAGTATATTCTTTTGTTCTATTTCTTTCCTAAGTAAGCTAAAGTATTTTAATCACGTAGACAGCATATAGATTATAGTAGGGAGTTAATGGATTTTGATACATTTTTACTCCCCTAGGGCTGTGACCTACTTTCAGCCCTGTTATTGAAGGCGCATTTCCTGCGTAAGCAAAGTAAAAATAATAAATTATCGATTAGTCACAAGTTTGAAATTCAGTTTATAGCTTTTTTAACAGTAATGTAACGGCAGCAGGAGTAAGTCGCGATTAGTTCAAAAGGCTATAACTTAGGCCGTTAAATAAATTATAAAGAATTAGGTAGATAATTATTATTGTTTTGTCGTGTATATTCAGTTGATCAAAAGATAGTGTAAGCGGTTTGATCTCACCCTTTTTTACTTTATCGCTTTTAGCTATTTAAATACGTACTATTTTGTCTATCGTAGGTATAGTAATAAGGTTTTCTTTCTTGACTTTCATAGTTTGTTAAACTGACACACTTATGACTTTGTGTTTCAAATAAATGGTGTGTACATAAAAATTTTTTTTTGTAAATTTTGTTTTGCGATTTATTGTGTGTTTTTAAATTTTATTTTACATTTTCCAATATTTTGATTGTAAATGAGGCTTGACCGTTTTCATGGTCAACCAATCTTCGAATAAAATTAAACGCGCAAAAATAATGTTCAATCCAATTTTTTTTATTACAGTGTTTCAAAACAAAAACCTCTCGATTACAAAATTAATCTAAGAACATAAAATCCATTAATTGTTAACTACAACATTTGTGCATTAAAAGGCAATTTTTATCATTGAAGATTTGATTGGTCTGCTTCTAAAAGTATTTAGTTTTTGTTTTCCTCTCAGTTTTAATGTCAAATATTTTTTTTATTATATTCGATAAAGTACAAAATAGCCAATCGAACTCCATTAGATAGGGAGAAACATAATACGTTGTAAGAATTTTATTACTCATTGATTAATGGTTACTGCAATTAAACAGCAACATTACAACATTTACGTAAGAATATAAATTTTAATTTAACAATAAAACTTGAGCACTGTTAAGCATGATGAAATTGATATTGCTTATTTTTTTAAATGTACATATTAAGTGGTCAATCATTTTCCCGCTCTTTTGGTGTAAAGAGGCTTAAAGGGCCTATTGCCAAAAAAATACAGTTGCATTGCTCTTAATGTTATTGCTTCATCTAGAGTGAATTACGTTACCACAAACCATTACGCAATAATTAGTGTTGTATTAATCATTACACTTTTTTCGACATCATTGTTTACGAAAATTGTAATATTTTTATTTGGTACAAATAAGTAAAATAAGTTGGTGTCGTTTATTAAAATGATTTATTTTTATTTTTACTTGATGTTTTTTTTCCTTAAAATAAAGAGATACAATTTGGTTTTTTACGGATAATAATTATCATAAATAAATGTAATATTTCCCATCATTGCATGGAATTGGGATAAAATAAATCATATAGATCATGTAGAATATTAACACATTTGTAGTTAGTGACTATTCTAAGGTTTTGAAGGTGACACGAATTAGGATCTTGTAGTTAATCGTTATGATGTAGGCCAAGGTATCTCAGAATTGATGCCAATTTGTTCAACAATGGACATGTTGGTCTGTTCTTTATACAGTGATATAGTAAATGCGTTTACGTGCTTTCTTAATATCATACTTACCTTAACTATTTGTGCAACTGAAGGTTGACATGCGGCAGAAAAATATTTGTAGTTGTTGTTAGAGTAAATTTTGTTTGTAAATTTGAGGTGTGCAATATCAGAACTTTATAACGGCCACAATTAATATTCGTTTCGCTATTACTCAAGAAAAACCGAAATATCATATAATAATAAGCATATTTTTGTATTTTTACAAATAAATACTTTTATGTTAGAAAATTCACGGGAAAATTTTCATAGAATTACCGATAGTAAGACCTGACCTGGCCGATTTTTACTAGTACCTACTTAATTAAAAACAGTCGAAATTCGTAAATTCACACATATTCTACATTTATAAAAATATTTATAATCATGCATTGATGTGTCTGTCATGTAGCTTTTTTTTATTGCTTAGATGGGTGGACGAGCTTACAGCCCACCTGATGCTTAGTGGTTACTGGAGCCCATAGACATCAACCAGGTAAATGCGCCACCCACCTTGAGATATAAATTCTAAGGTCTCAGTATAGTTACAACGGCTGCCACACCCTTCAAATCGAAACGCATTACTGCTTCACGGCAGAAATAGGCGGGGTGGTGGTACCTGGGACTTTGATTTGTTTACTAGACGTGCTATGGTGTATTGCCTATTTATATCTTTATGTATATAAATTCTTCTGTACGTTTGTATTTTATCTATTGGATTCTTAAACGGCTAGACCGATTCTGATAATTTAAAAAAATGTTTGTTATTCAAAGGGATTTGAGAATCGTCACAATTCGATCATAATTCGATCCACTCCAAAAGGTTTTTTTTCTTTCATAAAACTAAAGTCTGTAATTTTTGGATTTAAGACGTATACAGGACAATGTCGGGTTCACTGATGTATATTATTATATGATATTATTATATACACCAGTTTATAATAATATGAGATATATGTGACCATAATATGATCAGTACCTATTATATACACCAGTGGGTATTTCCACAAACATCCACTAATGACCAGAGCCCATCTGTAGGCCAAGTCGAAGTCTAACTCGAAGTCTCAATAACATCGAAGTACACAAATCCAGAATCTTCCAGAATTGGCATTGTTCTGCAAAATTTCAATTATCAGTAATCACTGCACTTAACAGAGTATGATAAAATTTTATTACAGTGAATCTAAATAAATTTATTAACAACCATTACATAAAGCATTCCGATAGTTTTATTACTATAACTGCACATTCATGAACACGTTTAGCGTAATTCTGTAAATTGAAAGTTCAAGTTCACTTACTAACATTGAGTTGCAAATCGATTAGTCTTCTTGTTTTATTAAATAAATTCGTAGTGATTGTCAATTATATACTTTTGATGGTATATCCATATAAACGTTTTCTTTCACAACACTTCCATATTAATTGTAAGTGTCCCTTCATAAAGTCGAGACGTTGTCAAAATTTAAATTTTGTTTGTAAATTTCAGGCTTTTACTGTGCTATTAAAAGTTTAAAAAGTTGATTAAGAAGTTGATCTTTACTGTTATTCTAAGATACTGCGCATTAGAGCTGTGGCTACGGTGAAGTTTACATTCCTGTACATGGCTGGAATTGAAGCATTTAAACAACTCTAACATAGCTCTTCCATCTTGGAATCTGATTCCCATGTCGAGACAGAGAGGAAAGGCCAGGGAGAAGGATTTTTAATTCAATTACATTTTAATAAATGTGTAAAAACGTGAAAAATTCATTTCCATTTTTCTTAAAATATTCAAATCTGTAAAAACTAAACTGGGCTGGGCCTCTGGCATATCGATATCATGAATGCTTCATTTAAGACGAAACAAAGTCGAGATGGATCTCTATAGTTGCAGAAAATTTTCTGCCGTATTTAATATGCCTTTTGGTATGCCAAAAAAGGAATATGTTCCAATAGCTTAGTGAACATCCGTATTTAAGCCATTGAAAGCACAAAGTACTGAATGCTTTTTCATTTAAAAACAAAACAACAACTTTCAATTGTTTCATTAGATTAAAATCAAAATCTTAAGCTAACGAACAATTAATTATCAGAGAAATTTCTCTATACTTATCGCGGACTACAAACGAATTCTTTGTAATCTGAAATCTTAAAATCGTCTCTAAACTAGTTGCGCAAATTATTTGTAATGTCCTCTTTCTTCTTGTCTGTATCCCACATTATGTGGAATCAGAACTCACTTTCTTAGCCAGGCAGTCCACTGAGTTTCTCGCCGGATCTTCTCAGTTGGTCACGTTTCCGATCCGATGGTAGATTCTGTGAAGCACTGCTCTTACTACGGCCAGTGTTAGCAATACTCCCGGTTTGAGCCCCGTGAGCTCACCTACACGTCAAGGAGAAGCTGAAATAGCTTCTCAAGGCTATCAGCATAGGTAGGAAAAAAAAATTGCCAGGCTCTCTTTGACCACATGTTAATCTTCTCTTCATTTCATTTTTATTGTTACTATCGGTATTGTGTCATAACGAAACGAAATAAAAATTGAATAATTCTTCCGTTATTCTGTTCACGGTAGCATTTAATCTATTGATTAGAGAGATCTGACAATACGGACAATAGTCGAAGAACGGACACGAAACGCCTGCCGTGTCTGGTACACTTGACCCACATCCGGGTCGTGCAGACCGGTAGAGCTAACAATTAAATTGTATAACTGAAAAACGTTATCAATGTTTAGGTGTCGTTTGGTTTATTAATTAATGCAAGGAGGAAGAATTAAACTAAAAAAAATGGAGTCTTTCTTTTTTTATTGCCCTTGTAGGCACGAGGCACGAGCATACTGCCCACCTGATGGTGAGTGGTTACCGTCGCCCATGGACGTCGCAATGCCAGGGGTAGAGTCAGGTCGCTGCCTACGAATGCTGCTTTCTTACGCAATACTATTAAGAAATACTTTAGATTCAATGGCACGTTTTCCAGCGAAATTAAAACAATAATAAAAGTATAATAAAGGCAAATGAACAAGTTCAAGGATACGTCATTCATAATTTTTAATCAAAATCATTATTCTCTGAAAACAAGTTCAGCACTGGTTAACAATATTTTTTCCAAATTAAGCACTATGTCATTGATAACCTATATTAGTATTAGTTGATAAGATTACGTAAATTAATGGCTAAGTGATGTAACAATCGTAAAGTTTCGGTAACCACAGATGACCCCAAGTTAATAATTGTGAGCTGGTTCACCCATTTTCGCAATGAAACCATTTTTTGCCCAGATAATGAGTACTTTCTTACTTTCAGGAAAGACTACCACGATGAAACTATAACAGTGTGTAATCAAAAATAAACCCACAGTTTTCGCATTATTTATTACTGATATTATAGCGAGTGAGCTCATCACCTAGACAGGTCTAGCTAGTTCTTCTAGCTTTTTCTTTCGATAGCGAACAGGACAGCCCATGTGCAATACAATTGTGACTTTGACATGTCGGTAAAACTTATAATGGCCCTGCAAAGATTCGTATTTTCTAGGTAAACGACAAAGGGCAATGGCTTTTACCTAACTATCTAACGGGGTCGTCGTACCTCCTTACGCCGAACGGATGAAATTGCTCTGTAAACCGACGGACTCCAAGCAGTAGAGATAAGCAATTCGGTGGCGTGTGATGCAGTGGTAAAGAGAGACGACGGAATCGAAAGAATCTGAAAGAATTTATCTATTTGAAAAGTAAAGTAATCGCTTTGCAACCCATCAAGACTAAGTCGTACCTTAAGATGACGACTATGCTCTGATCACGGGAACGTCCACTTTATATTGCTACACCAGTGGCATGAAGCCATCTCCTTATCTACCTTAAACACTGAGGTGTTACAACAACAAAACTAAGTGAATCTTCACATTAAGACTGACGGGTTTCTTAAAATAGCAAGGAGAAACGTATTTATCGTGTAATTTCGCTCACACAATGCAATATTTTATTTAGTACCCATTATTATTGAAACTTATCTGTCGTCGCAGTTATTTTACAAGGTAAAATCTTGTTTTAGTGCCAGGTTTTATATTTACGGTATGATGATAATAAAAATAAAGTGCTTAATCAATAAGCACTTTGCTCAGGAAAAATTATATGATTATGTTGAATTTTAATAATAATAATCGGTGGACCGTCAACTGTCTGTCTACTTCTCTTAAAATTGAAGATATCTCCCATCTCCATGCCCCGTTGCAACGAACATACTACTGGAAATATATCTCATATTGGAGGAGGATTAACGCCAAACAAATAGCCAGTCGTCAAACTTATGCCAAATCCGTATGCAGCATGATAAAGACATGCTGCCCCATATAAAAAGGGCAAGAGAAAGAAGAAGAAGACATCCCGAAAACTTGAATCGCGCTAACGACGTTTCCAAGAATATCATATTACTATATGTAGGCTCATGCTCTGAATACTAACATTTCCTCGTGCGCAAGCAACTCAATAGCCGACGACACAGCTGTCCAATAGGAACAAGTCTGTCATCACCAAGAAATTACCGCACACCGTAGCCGGGATCCGAAGTCAGCGATTCAGCACGTAGTTCACAGAAGTACACCCTGCGAAAAGCACAGTGGTGCTCTTTCATAAGGAGCGTACGACACGAAACTCCTCCTGTATTCAACCAATCAATGCCTCGATCCAGGAAAACAAGTATATCCGCCCGTTCCCCGCGGACTGGCTAGGCCGCAACTAAGGACGTCATACCTTCCAGCTGACGCAGGTGCTCACCGGCAATGGCTAGGGGTGAACTGACAGGGTAGTGCCACCACTATGATGACCGCAATAAGGAAGACTCCGTGGAGGACGCTCCCGCCGCTCACGTCGCGGTCATAGGAGAGGATCTGTCGCTGCTGACCGCTGTGACTACGATGTTTCCCAAATTGGCGTCCTGGAAAGCGATGCTCGACTTCTGCGAGATAACCAGCGAGCAAGTCTTCCCTTGAGGATCCGTCGCTGCCGAACCGGGGGTCGGAGAAGAGAGTACGATCATACGTACAGGGACTGGGCCTGCAGGCAGCAGCCTCCCTCCATTTAAGGTGACCTGGAGGGAGTCGAGGTCGCGTGGCGCACTACCTCCGCTCTAGCGCGCCAGCCAAGAGTAACATCATCGTGATAAGAGCGACCGGTTGGCGGTGTATCTACTGTGCAGTAGAAGCTTCTGCTTTGTAGTTGCCATTCCAAAATCATGAGAGACCTCCTGACCAAAATCTGGTTGTAACTCATTGAGTTTTTCATGGATTTCGCTTTTATAGCTGTGTGAAGGTCAGACGAACAAAAAGTTACAAAGATACACAAAAAAATCATCAATTCGAGACAGTGCAATTTTATAGTTATTATTTTTATTTTATTTTTCTTGTAAAATTTTCAACTTTGACCTATTCCAGACTCAGACTTTGCAATTATTGCAATTATCTATAGTAAACAATAATATCCTAATTGTTATCGATTACAGAACTTTTTTTAAAATCTTTTAATTGACAGAATACAAAAAATGACATAATATTTTTTTTATTGCCGCTGGTAGCGGTGCCTTCGATCAAATTCACTAGTGGGCGCGAATAAGTTTCTCATTAAAAAAATAGGGCTTTTTTGAGTGAGAAACTTATTTGCGAAACGCGCCGTATCAAGGAAGACCACTTTCGGTAACGAAAGGTGATTGAACCATTTCGTTATCCCACCGTTCATCGAAATAAGTATTGGAATAATAATGGTAGATTCTCTTCATGACACATAGCGGTATATCGTGAATCAAGTATCTGTTTGATTAATTTAATATTTTCTACCTTGACGACGTACTCGTTATGAGGTATGTTGATATTTTTTTTTTTTTTTTTTTTTTTTTTTATGATTGAAAGTTTACTGGTGGCCCGAAGGCCTTTCCAGTTTCACCAGGACAGGTGGGCGAGCTAAGGCTCAGCCAAGAGGGGTGGGATTTGCTAACAACTGCCCGAGCGCCTCCGAAGGAGACCTAACAACTCAAGAGCAATTGTTTCGCGAATGAATCTACTACCGGATCGGAATCGCGACCCGCTGAGAAGATCCGGCGAGAAACTCAGCGGGCTGATGCATGGGTTAGGTTGCACGTCGACCTCTTTGTCGAGTTCGACGAGTACGGTTACCGGGGTCCCTAAGCCTGCCCCTAGTATTAGAGCTGAAGGCATCTAATGCAAAGGTTATTGGATCTGATGGATCCGTAAGGACGTGTCTAGGGCGTCGACGGTGACTGGCTCCTGCATGATCAGGATTCGGAGAGTAGTCAGCGGCGGCAACGATAAGGCGATTATCATGACGCATAGCCTTATCGAAGTATCGTTCCGACGCTGACTTCATGTATTTCCGAATTGATTCGAGGCCCAGGTCGTCGTGTAGGTCAACGTTCCTCACGAACCACGGAGCGCCGACAGCTAACCTGCAAAAGCGGGATTGTAGGGATTGGAGGGTGTCTATGTGTGTGCGGGCCGCGTGAGCGAACACCACACTCGCGTAAGTCATGACGGGCCTTATGCAAGTTTTGTAAAGTGTCACCTTGTTCCGAAGGGACATTTTACTCCGCTTACAGATCATGGGGTAGAGTCTACCGAGAATAAACGCGGCACGGTCACGGACTGATTTTATATGCGGGCGGAATGTCATCGATGCATCCAGGGTAACGCCCAGGTACTTGACCTTCCTGGCCCAGGGTATGGGTTGTCTAAAGAGAGTAATCGGGGGTGTGAGATTCCTCCTCCTAATCCGGGAGGAAATCCGTGTGGAGCTTCCCCTCTGAAATAGCACCGCAGTACTTTTCGCTGGGTTGATGTCTATGCGCCATTTTCGGAACCACTGTCCTAGGGCTAGGGCTGCGCTCTGAAGCTTCTTCGCGATTAGGGACTTATTTCTACTAGAATAGTAAACAGTCGTGTCGTCGGCGAATAAAGCTAAATGGGTCGGCGGCGACCGGGGAATATCGTTGACGAATAAGCTAAATAGGAGGGGTGAGAGGACAGAGCCTTGCGGGACTCCAGCTGTGAGAGGTCGTGGGGAGGAGCGGGTTCCCTCGACTCGATATCGAAAAGAGCGGTTCGACAAGAAGTCCCGTATGATGAGCACGAGACTATCCGGCACGCCCATGTTGAATAGTTTGAAAATCAAACCATTGTGCCAGACTTTGTCGAACGCTTTTGCGACGTCGAAGAAGAGAGCTCCCGTGTATAACGGTTTTGGTCGATTAAGCCCCACAAGAATGTGCTCCGTGAGGCGGTGCACCTGTTGAACGCATGAATGATTTGTACGGAATCCGAATTGTTCATCGATGAGAATGCCCTTGGATGAGACGAAATCTCTGAGGCGCTTGTAGAGCAGACGCTCATACAGTTTGCCTAGAGACATGAGGAGGCTAATCGGGCGGTAGCTCGTCGGATGATTTTTTGGTTTACCGGGTTTATGTATGCCGATAACGTCCGCTTCTTTCCACACCGCGGGAAAGATACAGTTCGCCATAGCGGCATTGAAAATAGATGCCAACATCACGATGAGTTGGACGGGTAGAAGTTTAATAACGCGGTTAGATATACCGTCGGAACCGGGAGCCTTGCGAGGACGTAGGTCTTTGATCAAGTCTTTAACTTCCATCGGGGTGACGGGTGGTAACGCATCCGAGGGTGGCAAGGAGGCTCTGCGTTCTACCTCACTGTCTACTAATTCTACATGAACAGGGTCCACGGATTGAGTGCTGGGCGTGCACTGGGTTTGCAATGTATCGGCCAGCAGCTCTGCTTTTTCGTCATCATCAAAGGCCGCGAGTCGGCCTGAGGGGCCTACGAGGGGGGGCATAGTTACTACCGTATCCGATTTGAGAGTACGAGCTAAGCGGTAGTAAGACCTTTGGGAGGGCGCGAGTCCTTCTAAGAAATCAGACCATCTGGCATCTCGGACTTCGGCGATGCGAGACTTTACGTCGCGTTGTAGGGCACGCATTCGAATACGATTTTCCGCGGTAGGATACCTGTCGTAGGCGCGTATCGAGGCGTTCTTAGCTCTAAGGAGTTCCCTAATATCGTCGGACAAATTGAAGCGGTGAAGGAAGTCCTCCGCTACAACTTGTTTCGATGACCTATCTAATGTCGAGGTGATGTGTGATGTTAAGATGTCTATGGCTTCAGCGGTATCCTGAGGAGACGGGGTAGAGTCCGGGTTAAACGGGAGCGATGGTGGATCAGATTCAGCCAGGCTGATGCCCAGCGTGTGCCAATCCACCACAGTCCTCGTGACGGGAACGGAATCGGGAGCGCGACCGAGCTTCATGACGACGGGACGGTGGTCTGAATCTAACTCTGAAACTACTTCGATCGAGTGTAAGCGCAGAGTTACGTTTTTTAATAACGCTATGTCGAGTATATCCGGGCGATGCGCGATATTTAGCGGGTAGTGAGTCGGGGTTAACGGAGCGACGATATCGAAGGCGAGATCATCGACTAACGCGTCAAGCCGCCTGCCATTCGGGGTTGTGGTGTGTGAGTTCCACCTGATGTGTTTACAATTTAGGTCGCCCGCCAGAATGACAGAGCTCCCCATACCGAGCAGCGCCTCAATATCACTGCTTAGAACGATCTTATCCGGTGGAAGATAAACGGACGCGATAACGATCGGCGCGTGTCCCGTCAGTGAGATTCGGCACACTGATGCTTCGATATTAGCGAGCGCGGGAGGATCGAGCGGGACGCAATGCAGGGCTCTTCTATAGTAAATAACGGTACCACCACCACGGGCAGAGAGCCTGTCGTTCCTGACCATGTTATAGTTCGCGATTTTAGGGTCACGGCGCGCGGGCTTAAGTAGGGTCTCCTGCACTAAGAAAATGTCAATTTGATGGTCACGCAAAAAATCACAAACCTGATCACGTTGATTTGCGAGACCGTAAGCGTTAAAAAATCCTATTGTTACGGATAAGGGTTTTATTCTACTAATGTACGCCATTGATTACCGGCGGAGTGAGGGGAGGACGTACGTATTTAACGACGCGTATACGTCAGCGTATTCTTGCACAACGGCGATGAAATGTTGTGCAGTGGAGGCGGCGCGAATGGCGTCACCCAAAGCGTTAACACGCTCAAAGTTGATCGACTGAAAAAAGTCAATCGCTAGAGCGAGATTTTCGGACGCGGTCGGAGGGCAGGTCGCGGGGGAGGGACGTATCGCGGGGGTGGGACGAGTCGCGGGGGAGAGAGTTGTAGCCGTGTTCGTGTACGGCAACGGTTTAGCCCAAGCCGAGACGCTGGGCACCGACGCCGGCACGAAAGCAGGCTTAGCCTTCGGCACAGAGGGTACCGTGGCTTTGATGTCTGGGCCGGAAGCTCGGAGGCGGTTTTGACGGGCGACGCGGCGATTTATTTTTGGAGCTCGGGGGCATCCACGGTAGTTCGCGGGGTGACCTTGTGTTCGGCACAGGACACAGCTAGGCGGTTCCGTCGCGGTTTTTTGGTCGCGAGCGCAGAGGGCCGTGGCGTGATCGCCCAAACACTTAACACATCGGGGGCGCGCGTGACAGTTACGGGAAGAGTGCCCGTACAGTTGGCAGTTATGGCACTGACTAGGAGTGCCTTTTTTATGGGGGACTTCGACGGCAATACCGGAGAGCCTACAGACGGTCCGAATGTTAAAAATTTGCTTACCCTCGGGGGTAGGCTGGAGGGCGACTAAAACCATATTGTATGGCTCCCTACCGCGGCCGGTGTGCATGCGGTGCACGGAATTTACTGGTAGGCCTTGTTCTATCAGATCTGCCTTGACGAGATCGGCATCTAGCTCCTTCGGGATTCCACGTATGACAACGCGGAGTTCGCGCTCCTCCTGGAGCGTATAAGTGTGGAAACTTATACGCTCCTTTCGGAGGTAACTTGAGAGGGCCCTATGGTCGTCGGGTGTCGTTACTTTTATTTGAATCCCGTTGGCGAGATTACGGGCGCTGGCAAAATTAATATTTTTGGCCTTAAGGGCCAGGGAAACTCGGTCCCAAGCTGCCTTCTCTTGAAGGATAACCGGGGGAGGGGTCTGAGTTTTAGATTGCGCCACCGGTCGCGGCGACGGAGTGGCACGGGCTGGAGGCGCAACGGGAGTCTGAGGGCGGGGGCGCGACGCGTTCGCGGCTTTGCTAATTTTAGCGGCCGCGAGAGCTCGAGACTCCGCGGCACGCTTCTTACCCTTTTGTACCAGGGTGAATCCATCCGTCGATGAGGCGGGGGCGAGGTCGACCTCCATCTCCGAGTCAGAGTCGGAGGACGAGGAGGCGGGCGCAGGTGACCTACAAGCAGGAGTTTTGGAGGGCGCGACGGAGGCCGCGGATGATCGCGCTGCTGGAACGGTGGCCACGGCGGACGACGCAGTAGTTTTACTCGCCAGTATAGGCGACGCGAGAACGGCAGGCACGACGGAGGCTGCGGTGCTCGATGTAGACGCTTTGCACGAAGGCGACGCAGGAGCAGCGAGCACGGCGGAGTCTTCGAGAGAGCTCGCAGTGTGATTGGCCTTGAAAGCCAGAAACTCTGAGGCGAGCTGTGGGTGACGAAGTCGGAGGAATTCCACGAATACAGCGTCCATGATCGCTGAGTACCCAGGTGGGGCGGCCCCGGGTCTTGAAAACACTCGCCTTGCGGCGAGGCCCCAACTTCTCGGACCTGAGCGGTTCTATTGAACACAGGTGGCAATGCGGCGCGATTACTACAGGACAAAGAAAAGGCACAACAAAACAGAAATTACAAAAAGAAGCAAAACAAATAAATACTTGCAGGAAAACACTTTGTCGGCAAATGTTCCACGAACACAAAAATAACTAAAACAAAACAAATAAAAGCTTCCAGGAAACACACTTGGTCGGCAGATGTATCACGAACACAGGCCGCGCGAACAATGGCCGGGCTAACAAAAGCCGGGCGAACAAAGACCGGGCGATCGAGTGGACGATGAGCACGTCCGCACGTGACGGGTGCCTCTATCGGAATGATGTTGATATATCGCACATACGGTGCTATAAAGTCACTTATGCAATTTTTGTTAAAACTGAACTGAGTATGAGAAAATACATTTTTTAATAGTTATATCAGTGAGATGTTTGCTTTTACTGATGAAATTTAAAGTTGTAGTTTAAATATTATCGTCTTTATTTCTTTAGTCTAGCAGAACTATAAATGTATAATATACTAGCTGACCCGGCAAACATTGTTTTGCCATATATAAGATTTCTAGGGAATTTCTAATGTAGAAAAAAACTAACTTATTGTAATTGTGTAAAGATGTGGTAAATGAGTGAAAGAGGTATGTAGTGCTGTGAACGATGAGGGAATATATAATAAAAATAACAAAACCTCATTCAACCACATAATACCTCATTATAACAAAAAAAAAAGTCCAAATAAAAAAATATGCTAGGGGTGGACAACCCTAATCACTTAGGGGTATAAAAAATAGATAGTAGCCGATTCTCAGGCTTACTGAATATGCATAAAAAATTTCATGAGAATCGGTCAAGCGGTTTCGGAGGAGTATGGGAACGAACATTGTGACACGAGAATTTTATATATTAGATATAATAAGATGTTGAATTTTCCAACGTTTCTCCTGAAAAATTACATAATTTGCATAGGTGACGTTATCGCACCGCATGTGCGATATGTATTAGTCAAAATTACACTCAAACGAGTAAACGAAGCGGAAAGGCACAGTACACAAATAAACCATCATGGTTTTCTTTGATATGAAAATTTATAATTACTCAGAAGATAACTTCCCGACGCACGAATTGGAACAATGCAAGGCTACCGATGCACAGATATTAAGGTGATTAATATATCCTTTTGTAGTAATTAACAGGGTTAATCTGTTTCGTTTCCGTACATTTAATCTTTGAAAAAATCTGATAAACATATTTAAGTATTGAAGCCATTGTTTACGGTGATTGCTGTTTTTGTGATGGTAATACCTATATATCTGATTTTATGCAATAAATGCAAATACGATGTCGATTTAAATTGGTTTGTAGGCCAACAGCATAAAGTGGCCGCATTTGGAAAAACAGTATCTCGAAAAATAGTTTTGCTGAAAAGTAGTCAATTTTACAGTAAGCCGAAAGCAACTGACTGACTAACGTATAACTATACTGAGACCTTAGAACTTACATCTTAAGGTGGGTGGCGCATTTACGTTGTAAATGTCTATGGGCTCCAGTAACCACTTAACAACAGGCGGGCTGTGAGCTCGTCCACCCATCTAAGCAATAAATAAAAAATTTGAAAAAATGATGGAGTGAATGATATGTAACGTGTTCTATTGTTTTTAATCTTTAATCTAAGCCTACTCGTGTTAGCACTTATAATATTTATATATCTTTCTCAATTTCTGAACTATATGTTATGCACTTCATCTCCCTTGCACACAAAATCAATCAAAATTCGATCAATCAATCAAAGGGAAATTCCCTTCTAGAAGGGAGAACCAGATAAAAATGACACAGTAACACTGTTTCTTTCACTCTTTTCTCTAACCACTATCCGTACAGTCATTTTTATCTGAATTCTCCTTTCTCCACAGAATTCCAAGAGCTGGCGCGTCAGAATAAGATAACGAAGCAAATTCTAGAAGCTTTTCTGCAGAAGAAACTCGGCGTGAAGAGTAATGCAGTGAGACCTCCTTCGGTTCTGGATATATTACCTGTCAAAATGCACACGAAAGAGAGTACACTAGAGCAGTCTAATAAAGAAGAGGATTTCCAAGAAGACTTACAAGAAACTCAAGACTACGTGGAGGATGACAGCCTACAAAGTGTAGAATCGGAGCAGATCGACTCGTTCTTGGATTCAATTGAAGGCATGTATTCGATGTATTGAAGCAAAACTTTAAACAGTGGCATTAAAAAAAAAAGTCCGTGATGGCTTTGGTGAGCTGTTTGAATTACTTTAAGACATAAATTACAATAATTACAATACAAATACATTTAATACATTACCTCGTTCGTTTGGTGTTTGATGATCGCCCCGAGTCAGTTTCTGTGTTAAAGATAATTCTGAGCTTACCTTGTTTTGGTCATATGTACCTACATTTATTATTTATCCTACCCGTGCGGACGCATGCAGTAATTACGCAAATTATAACTTTTGCGGGTTTCATTTTTATTACAAGACGTTATTCGTTGGCCATGGAAGTAAATCGTGAACATTTGTTAAGTATAGTTTGTTAAGTATATAAATGTAGTTTAGTGTATCATTAGAAAGATTGGTACCCGCCTGCGGGATTCGAACGCCGGTACTCGCAAAATACGAATGCATCGGACGTCATGTCCTTTAGGCCGCGACGACTTCGACATAATATTACGTGCATATTTTTAGGGCCGATCACACAGAAGAAAATCTTCCTTTGGAGCTTGGGGCCGTTGAGCTTACCACTAGTACTTTAGTATCTCCTAGAATTACCATAAATACAATAATAGCACTATATCTACAATGCCTATACTGTCCTTAATTGAAGAGTAACTGGTCGTCCCTCTGTAGTAGTATGTTACGACTTAAGTGTCGTCAATTTGGGTATTGGTCGGTACGTGTAGGGTGCGGTCTGGTTTATTTCTAAATCTATGAACTCGAATTCGAAGAATTCGTATATTAATCGTTATCCAATACAATCGAATCATCATTCAATCGAATCATCTTAGTGACTCAAACACGTTTAGCTCTTA
Source organism: Bombyx mandarina (assembly GCF_030267445.1). Lineage (NCBI taxonomy): Eukaryota > Metazoa > Arthropoda > Insecta > Lepidoptera > Bombycidae > Bombyx > Bombyx mandarina. The sequence goes on from NC_143218.1 coordinate 9,572,368, forward strand.
ATGGCAGATATCTACTGCTTTGGTGGATTATAAATAGGTTTTCCTGTACGGATTTAATAATTTCTGTACATTTTGATCATCATAGTCGGTTACTCTTGACAAAGCAGTCGTGGTCATCTAGAATCCCTGTTTATTAAAGCCTCGACAGCTGATATCCATAGTTGGCGAACTAAGTCTTGGCGCGCACACTCGTTAAGTGGGGTTTTGGTAAGGACTTTTATCCAATCAGTCCAGCGCATTCGTCCACGAGATCTTTTACTATTGACCCTATCCAGAACAACAAGTTACTCGATAGACTCTGCTGGTCGTCGCAATATCTATCCAAAATATAATATTTTTGATACTCATCATAATTTTATTCTTAATATCTAATTATTTTTAAGATTCCACATTCCTAGATTCAATTTGTGTTATACTTGGTCCTTCAAGTTCATAAAACTTGCAGATGCGAAGGCATTTATGTCATGCACCTTAGCGGCCCTGACCTTAACAAACTGGTTTTCCTTGGAAATGCTAGTGTTGCTACTCAAGAAGCAATGTTCGCAAAGGACACATTTTTGACGTACGTAGGTCAGACAAATCAAATATGAAATAAAATTGTCGGTATTTTTATTTGTGTGTGTGGACTTTGTGATTAAGCGCTAAAATTGAATTAGCTATTCGATTATTTTTAATTATGTAATGGGCTAGTAAACAGGGTACCGCCGTAGTAATCACTTTTAGGCACATTAAAAATATTACGAAACCCCGAAATTCTGGAACCGATAATTTTAAAATCAATGGAACTAATCCTTTCAACTAAACAGCTAACTGCCTTGAACAATGAATTTCAATATTAGTTATTGTTTTCGACAATGATTAAATTAAATATCACTGATTATATCTGTAAATCAGCTGTTTTAAGCCCCGTATGGTATTGTTGACCCTGATCTTTAATTCCATGCGTCGCCCTTGAGAAGTTCAATGTTCAGTCAAAGAACTCAGCATAATGGCGAGACTATGGAACTCGTACTACAAATTACTGACGATTAAAATACTTCTGTTAACACATTCGCTGCGATGTCAAAGATATTTATTGCTTACAATAACAAATTCCTTTCATACTTAAAAACGTATGTCAGAAAGGTCAATGAATTTGTAAAATAGTATCAGAAATCAAATAATATAATACATTAGATAGACAAAATAACTTTAGCCTTTTTAGCGTTAGTATTTTAATATTATAAATTAAAACATTTTGAAGGTACATCTTGTTTTTATTGAGGCAGATCGATGAGAAAGCAGTTACACATATGTATGATTTCTCTTTACCGTTCTTAATAATTTTCACGATAAGCTTCTTATCTTCAATTACTGTATATTAAGGGATATTTGTACAAAATTCCTACTTTGTTACCTGTTTCATTTTTAACAGGGCTAAATCATTTTCCATATTTTATATATCTGATTCGTATTTTATATATCGTATATTATATCTGTGAAAGTATTTGCGTAACTCTTTTTTTTTCATTATACCACACATATATCTGTGTAAGCTACTTCAAAACGATATCTTAGCTCTACATTGTAATTAGATTATTTAAACATTGGCTTAGCCTAGTCGAAATATCTCAAGTTATACCAAACAAAAACTCATGGGGAGCTTATTTAGTCGAAGACGAAACCAATGACTAGATAAAAAAAATGTAATACTTAATATTTCATTTATACTCAGTAAACTAGTTGACATATCATGATGTAATCTCATCTCAGCATGTTCACTACTGAACATAAGCCTCTCCAATTGATGTCCGGCCTTTTTTTTGTTTCTCCTACCTGTGCTGTAAGTTGAGAGGCTATATCAGCGTAACCCTAGCGTATGGGTGAGCTCACGGGGCTCAAGCCGGGAGTGTTGCTAACACTGGTTGTAGGAAGAGCAGTGCTTGGCAGAATCTACCACCGGATCGGAAACGCGACTCACTGAGAAGATCCGGTAAGAAACTCAGTGGGCTGTGTCTATGGGTTAATTTACTCATCGAGCCTAAAAGCATCGTTAATGGATCGGGAAAGTGCGGTCAGTTTGTAGCCACCTGCATCCAACGTGACCCAGCGATGTTCACTAGGTCAGTTGTCATGGCTTGTCACGGTGTAAGACAGAAATTAAATTTTCGACTTCTAAAAATGTATACACTTCTAAATTAGTCGATGATCACGTATTGCGTCTCTACCAACCCATGATACAGTGGATAAATGATGTTGTCTGTAGAAATGAAACATCGCTAGGCGTCTTCTTATCATATCTCAAAATATTATTGCGAATTTTGGCCTCGCTTAGTGCCCTTAACGCAAAGTTGAAAATGACGTAGCACGGTCGACGGGTTATTATTCTATTCTATCAGCCCACAGACGTCTACTGCTAGATATAGGCCTGCCCCAAGCCTCACCACAAGATCGGTCCTGCACTGCCTGCATCCAGCGGATCCCCGCGAACCTCACTAGGTCTTCGGTCCATCTTGTAGGAGGCTTACTGACGCTACGTCTTCCGGAATTATATTTGAGAGATAAATAAAGCAGCCAGATGCATTTCTAACGATGACTACTCGTGCATACACTTACAATTATTATTTTTTCTGTTAAATGGAGCCCCTAATGATAATTTACAATACATCTTATTCCTAGGACTGTAATGTTCAAATTAAAAGTTATATCTTTGTCGTGGTACTTAAAGTACACGTTGTCAGTTTAACGTGAGATAGTTAAGAGGGAAACAGCAAACGGGAACATCATCAGAACTCGCTGACCCATTTCCACTATGTCCCCACCGACCTGTTTACACTTGAGCACAGAAAACCAGCGGGATTCGTACTTAAGCCTAACGCACGAGCGTTTTTACATCGTACCGGAAAAAATATTGGAGTTGCAAGCTGTGAAATAAATTTTCAACAATTTTTTGACGATCCACGTGTTTTGTTGTCTATTATTAATTTCATATTATTTTTAATTCCTTTAAAATAATACTAATATCTAATCTCATTTCATATATCTAATTATCAATAACTAGCTAACCCGGCAGACTTCGTAGTGCCTCAATCGATAAATAAAAGACCTAAACTTTTGTATAAAATAAACTTAATACAAACAAAAGGAATCCGTCCAACGGCGGACACATCAAAGGGAAAACAAAATTGTTATTTTTATTTAATTCCGAGCACATTCATATTTATCTGCGTTTTAAACCTTCTCTGGACTTCCACAACTAATTCAAGACCAAAATTAGCCAAATCGGTTCAACCGTTCTCGAGTTTTAGCGAGACTAGCGAACAGCAATTCATTTTTATATATGTATATGTACTTATATACAACTATATAAGTATAGATTTGTACAAGTCTATATAAGTATAGATTTATCATTCATCTATATAAGTATAGATTTGTACTTAATGCTAAGTAACCGCTATAACCATGGTGAATGACCAAAGTTATTAGGTTATCGAATGTGATATGTTTGCGTGTACTCGAAATACAAACCGGGCTTAGTCAAATAAAGGAAAAACTTCCATTTCATGAGTCAAATGTTAAGAAAACTCTCAATAGTTATTCGCGATTCGTTGAACCAGTGCGTGCGACTACTTATTATGAAAATCTACTTTCATTTGCCACCGCTAATGGTGTAGCCTGCGTTTAACTGCGGTCTTTTAGTAAACGAAGTTCCAGGCGCTCTGTTATTTGTCTGTTTTTCTATGTCAAAAAGTATTTCACTTTATGTCTATGGATAAGACTGGATATGTCAACCTTTTTTTCGTTTTCGGCAACGGAATATGAACTAAACAGATAATACCATTTAGAATTAAGAGTCATGTATAAATAATTTTATTGGCTTTATTGGTGGTAGGACCTCGTGTGAGTCCGCACGGGTAGGTACCACCACCCCGACTATTTCTGCCATGAAGCAGTTATGCGTTTCAGCTTGAAGGGTGGAGCAGCCGTTGTAACTATACTGGGACCTTAGAACTTATATCTCAAGGTGGGTGGCGCATTTGCGTTGTAAATGTCTAAGTGCTCCAATAACCACTTAACACCAGGTGGGCTGTGAGCTCGTCCACTCATCTAAGCAATAAAAAAAATAGAATAAAATAACCTTAAAAACAAAGAGACGTTTGGATGCCTAAAATGATTTAATAAATACATACAATAATGTCCTTCAATAGAGACCTTAAACTAAGCATCAAAGTCGAAACTAGAACAACAATGAAGACAAGGTCAACACGAATAGCGATGACCACGGATTAGCGCCCACATTTGGTTAGTTTTTAAATTGCTATATGTGTTCATGGCATTTATGTTTCTAAAATGTATCTGTACTATTTATTTCATGAATTTAAAAATAATAATTAAAACTATTTTTACAGTATAAGGTCGTTTTTATATTCCATATTGTCATTCGTCATTCTCATTAAGTATTTTCCGACGATACGAATAATTTACAATTTTCGTTATTGTAGATTGTAGATACGAAAATTGTAGATTATTGTTTTATTTAATAATTTATACACCGCAATTGTAATTTTAATTAGGTCTACAACTCCCGAAAATCGTAGAAAATCTTAAACGAAAAATAAAGTTTAGATAAGCATGCAAAAAATATAACAAATACATTAATTTATTTTACCAAGAGCGATTAAAATTCAATATTTTTGGAGGATCCCGAGAAGTTACTTCCAACGGCTTTGTTTCATTTTCCCACATTTGTGCACTTTCACAGATACTAAACAATTAATAAACCACCGTTATTACACATTTAAACCTGAAGAAACACTAAAAAGACAAAATAAAACAAATCACACAAAATAACTCCTCGCGTTCCCGCCAAAAAGTCCTGTCAAATATGTGAATTCAAAATAAAATGACAGTTTGTTTTTATGGCTTTGTTTCAGGTCGGAAAAAATACCCGACTCCGCCATTCGAGCCAGAGCTGGAACCAAATAGCTACCGTGAGACTATTTTAATTACGCACTAATATTTACTGATTTAAAATAATATATCAAACATATTTCTCAAAAACCGTTTGTTATATTCATTCAAACGATTTTCTAACACAAATATTCTGTTATGTTTAATTGGTGCTGATAGCTGTCAATTAATAGTGTAAATATTAACTTCGCACAGATTTGGCGCGAAAACTGCGTGATCTAGATTAAAAGATTAATAAAAATTTGGTAGATAACGGTATGTAATTTTTATTATTTTCAATAATATGTTTAGTTCTAATTAAAGCTACTTCGTTTTCGTAGTCACGGACGACCCCGTGTGTGTAAAGTCGTCGAAACTTCAAAAATAATATAACAATAATAAAGAAAACCTAATTAAACCGTAAAATAAGTTATAATAAGGTTTACGATTCGCGAAAACCGAAGAGAATTACTAGACGTTTACTTATCTACCATAAATACTACTGTAATAGGATTAGTACAAGAAAATTAATATGATGGTATTAAATACATACGAACTTCAAAGCAAAGCTAACAGTCTGGATCCCTGCTGGGCCGTGTTGAGTTTCCACTATCGTCTTCATTTGCAGGTTCATTATTTTAACACTTTATTGAATTAGAATTATTCATGAATATTCGAATTAAGATTTGAACGCTGTATTTAAAATAAGCTTGTTTTCTCATTAGTAATCCAAGTAAAAATTACAATGGTTAACATCTACATCTTCCACACTCACGGCCCACCTGGTGTTACGTGGTTACCGGAACCCATAGACATCCCCAACGTAAACGCTGCCACCCACCCTGAGATATGACACAACCATAAGAGGTCCTACCACCAGTGATTACGCTAATTATAATTTTGCGGGTTTGATTTCTACTACACGATGTTATTCCTTCACCGTGGGAGTCAATTGTGAGCATTCGTTAAGTACGTATTTCATTAGAAAAATTGGTAACCGCCTGAGATTCGAACACCGGTGCATCGCTCAACACGAATGCTCCGGACGCCTTATCCTTTAGGCCACAATAACACGTAAAATAACGCTAGAATCTTTATTCCGTAGCTCGTAGGAGATTTACGATGACTTGAAAAAGCCTTTATTATGTGCTGTTAATGTGCTTTAGTAACGATTTAATGTCACGTGACCCAGGTACTCGCCACAAAAGGCCAGAGAATCTACAACCAAATTCTAGTTTACCATATTGAAATTCATATTTTTAGCATAATTGAATAAGAGTTTATTGAATGGCGGTCCAACGATGTGATATTAATTCAGCGCAGACTATTTCAAATGTCAAGTAAAACGGCATGTCGATTTCCGTTGAGACCATCTGCAGTTTTATTAGATGTGTCATCGTAATGACGATGTTAAAGTATTTAAATGTCTTCTGAGATTTGAAAATTCGCATCTAAATTTTGTTGAGACTTTTGAAAAGATATGCACGTTATTTGCCAATCAGGGTTGGTCTGTCATTTCACTGAATTGACTAATCGAACAGTTTGACCAGAAAGACAGCCTTCTGGGACTCCTTTTTCGTCTGCCCTGAACTAGCTTTTGTTCTTCTTTAAATGAGCCGCAATCCGCCTTGAGAGAGCACGTCGAATTTTCAGTTATATTGTATGTATCGGGTGTCACATCTGTCTGTCTATGAGAGAAAATAACTATAATAAGAATAATCTTTCACGAATAATCACTTTACTCGATTTACGTTCGTACCATGCTCTCTAAAAATCGCCAATCCTGGTGGAGTTCAAAGTAATTTGAAATTAATATAATAATAATATTGAATGAGTACAAATCAAACGCGGTCACCCGGCCCCAAACTACTTTTCCATGTACTATAAATTTATATTTAAACAGACACATATGTAGATTTTAAACATCCAAACAAGGAGTACCACACCAATGTTTTTTTTTCAAAATAAGTTCAATGTTTATGTGTGCAGTAGTGTGAAAGTAATAAAAAAAAAAATTATGCCCGATGTTGTAATCGAGCCATTGCTATGCCCAGCAATCACGGGCAGTAACTAGTGCACCACCGAATCATCAAATAACACAACACAATCGAACACGGTGTAAGCTGAGTTTGTTTGTTCATAATTATTAATTTAAACGCACCGAAAATCAACAACCCTATATCCATAGAAGTTTGCCTAATGTTTAATTTTACGCATAATTATTAGGCAAATGTTTGAGCTTCGACTGACCCGACCAAGCACACACAGGTGATCTTACAACAGTACGTTTTGTAAATATATTAAATGTCAAGGTTGTGGGATCTCTGTGCATTCGACGCGAACTCGATTCGAATGTTGAAAAATAGTCATAATTTCCAAAAAGAATCGGTTGCTTTGTTGGATTATCACGATAAATGACTGCAAATAACGTGCAAGTTAACCTAGCACATATCTCGACAATAGGGACAAAAATCGCATTTTTGTTTTTTATTTTTTTATTGCTTAGATGGGTGGACGAGCTCACAACCCACCTGTTGTTAAGTGGTTACTGGAGCCCATAGACAACTACAACGTAAATACGCCACCCACCTTGAGATATAAGTTCTTAGGTCTGGTATAGTTACAACGGATGCCCCACCTTTCAAACCGAAACGCATTACTGCGAGCATCACGGCAGAAATAGGCAGAGCGGTTGTACCTACCCGTGCGGACTCCCAAGAGATCCTACCACCAGTAATTACGCAAATTATAATTTTGCGGGATTGTTTTTTATTACACGGTTTTATTATTCACTAGACGACGACCTTTTTTTATAACGACGGTTTTTTTTTTATAACGCCAACTCGTTGTGTCTTTAAAGCTGTTAGTTGCTCTCAATTAAGAAAAATAGTATTATTATTCGCCAATAGATGTCGGGAAGAGTTGATTATTGAAAACACGAATAAAACAACATTTTCTGAAAATAAATCGTAGCTAGATCGATTTATCGCCCCCGAAATCCGCTGTATACTAAATATTATGAAAATCGTTGGAGCCGTTTCTGAGGTTCAGATTATATATATTAATATATATATACAAGAATTGCTCGTTTAACGGTATAAGATAAGATATGTTACAGTTCTTTAATGCTAAATATCTAATTCTAATTGATTCAAACGTATTCTAATCCATACATTCTGATACGGAACTAGTTTCTTTAAATAGTTCATTTTTATTTTATTTGGACTAGATTTCAGTTTAATATCAACGTACATTGTTCACATATTTTAATAATAAAGTATAAGGTTCTCACGATACAGTCCTTGGTCGAGAAACCTTGCCCTTTACCGGACATCGCCTTACGGGTCGACGTTTTCTCATATGTAGGGCTGGTCGACTCGCACTAGTCATCTAAGCCCAAAAAGATAAAATTTAAATAAATAACGCTCATCACTCAATCTAGCTTTCGTATGCTGGTTAGAAAAGAGCTTAAATCAAATTGCTCTGTTTTAAAATAAGGGGTATGCACCATTAAGTAAACTTAAGTCACTTAGACTTAAAGCTCGCGTCTTATGGGTGGCGGCATCTACGTTGTTACCGTTTCTAAGATCCGATGGCCATAACACCAGTCAGATCATACACCAAATTTTTGCAATATTTTTTTTACCCATTACTTCATGTGCTTATATCTCCGAAGTGTTATTTTATTCCTACCTATCCTAGTGACTTCGAGGGTTCATGCTAGATTCACCGAGCGAGTAGGTGAGCTCACGGGGCTCTATGGACTATGGACATTGCTAACACTAGCCCTAGCCATCGAGATGGGCTTCAGACAACCTGCCGACCGAGAGGGCTGGTGGTCGTGGCGCCGACGACCGCTGGTCCGGCTTCCCGAGGGGGAGGGTGATGGGAGAGATGTGCTCCGCACTGAACGCTTCACTTTCCCCCCTTTGCCCTTTCATGAGTTCTGTCTCATTCGAAGTTTGGACGTTGGTTGTTGAGCGACATGAGGTTTTAGTCAGTTCGACTCTGACATACCCCGCCCGCCATCCCCAGTGAAGGGCGGAAGTTCGGCGATTTCCTACTGACAAATAAAAAGCCCTAGCAAGAGCAGTGCTTCGCAGAGCGATTATGTCTGATATCTTTATGAGACTATTATTACTTCAACACGCGTATCTAATGTAATAAGTTTCATCACAGAGCCTTTTAATTTTCAAGACCATGACCGTAGGTTAAAATCGTTACAAAAAAATTAAGTAAATAAGGCAGATTGTGAGATAAGTATCATCATGTCTTAAATAAGTCGGAACACAGGTATTATTACTCTTTAGCCCAAAACACGTCATTACGGATCCTCCTGATCCATTAACAGTGCTTTTAGGTACCACAAGCACTGGTCACCGTCCTCGTCGAACCCGTCGCTTACGACGAAGGGCTCGACGAGCGAATTAACCCACAGACGCAGCCCACTGAGTTTCTCACCGGATCTTCTCAGTGGGTCGCGTTTCCGATCCGGTGGTAGATTCTGAGAAGCACTGCTCTTGCTAGGGCCAGTGTTAGCACCACTCCGGTCTGAGCCCCGTGAGCTCACCTATACGTTAGGGCCAAGCTTATATAGCCCCTCAAGGCTGTCAGCATAGGTACGGGGGAAAAAATACTCTTAAAATTAGAACCCATACGAGCTGACACCGTTGTATTATTACAACAAAATTTTATAAGGATTAGGGCAAAAATCTTTTAATAGCAACCCTGTTATTTTTAACACAAAACATAATGGAAAGGTGTTTCAGTATTGTGCTCATTATTTGATATAATCACACCGACATCATTGTCAATAACATGTTTATTGTACGTATAACAGGTAATAAGCTGGGTTATTTTAGGTATTGACGTCACGTATTCTATTGTCAAGAATATTTGTTACAAAAATAGCCCTCAATTTCAGTATGAAGCTTATTCTATTACTGTATCGTGAGACAAAAGAAATGATGCGGTGAACATTATGGTGAAACTTTTTTGTGTAGGCAGCTTTGTCTAACACGTTTTGCGTAGTAGAAACATATATTAAATTTGAAATATGTAGTTTATCGGGATATTTAAATCACAACCTAATAATAGATCGCCTTACTGGTCTAGCGCATAGTAATCCTAATTATAGTACCACAAATTCGACCTTCCCATTCCTAATCGAAGTCAACATCTTTTGAAAAATGTTCGTCGTGTAGAGTACGACTTACACGGAAGTAAATCCTAATTCGATTACTTTGATTAGTTTTGGATGGGCTTTAGTATTAATTTTATTTCGAACTAGCTGACCCGGCAGACTTCGTAGTGCCTCAATCGATAAATAAAAGAGCTAAACTTTATTTAATTCCGAGAGTTTTCATATTTTTCTACCTTTTAAACCTTTCCTGGACTTCCACAAATAATTCAAGACCGAAATTAGCCTTATCGGTTCGGCCGTTCTCAACTTTTAGCGAGACTAACGAACAGCAATTCATTTTTATATATATAAATAGATGGGAGGGGATTTCAGAATAAAAAAATTGAGCAACTTAATGATTGATAATGGCTGTTCGGATTGTCGATACTCAAAAACTTCCATGTGTTTAATAGGTCGAGGAACTGTTTGAGATATTATAATTGTTTAATCTTCTTTTTACCATCGCACCAGCCACAAACATTGTGGATCCCTCACTCCTCTCACCGGAAAATGCGTTCAATTACAGTGTATTTAAAGAGGTTATTTTTGTACGTTTCATCCTGTTTTTGGATGACTTTCACCCCTCAGTGTTTTTCCAGTTCTATGGCTTGTCCCTAGTTTGAAATGAGGATTTAAAAAAAAATATTAGCCACAGCCAGCAAGCTTGGCTCCAACCCTAGCATTGCCAGTGTGAGATATGCTGTGATACATTCGTTTGCAAAAGGAAGGAACACTACAGGCTGATAGAGAATCTTAAGGTTGCTTAGGAGAATTCCAAAGAGAAAAATATACATGAATGTGGGTCAGTTTCCTAAGGTAGCTTTTCTTTAAAAAAAATACTCCTGCTATCATGTCGTCCGTTGGTAAAAAAAACTTTTTTCCTACCAAACCCTTATTTTATAACTGAGCAACTGACAAAAACTAAATTCACTAATCTACTGAAATAATAAATCCATAGAATTGCTAAAAGCTTAAAAACCCGTTATACAACAAAAAAGTACAGATTGTTTTCTTTTACAAAAACATGTCATTAGTTCTTAAATGTGTTTGTTTAACAATGAATACTAACTATTTAATGAAAATATTTTGTCTGTTTAAGTTACAATGAAGCAACCATGGGTTCGCAATAAAAACCACACGCACAGTTGACCCACAAACCAAATAAATGGTATTGACATAGAGCGCTCAGTAGGTCGAGTGATTTCTAGTGAGACATTCCCTTATAAAAAACTCCGAGTTTGGAAACGCACACTTTACGAATTATAGTCTTAAAACGATCAAACCAAATGAAGGCCAAATAATATTACATTATACAACTTATGTTATGGAAGTATGATTTAGTTGTTTGATTAAGTTACAAATCAGCTGACTTTGATTTGTAATAAATAAATTAATGGTAATGAATAAATTATTAGTAAACATGACGTAGTAATCAAATCAGTGGCTCACTCAGTTTTCAATACTTTTCAGAGGCGGTCAATCAGACTGATTTTTGCTTGGAATGTAAATTAATTATCACCGTAGAGATAGACAACGGCTTGCTATTCTGTCTTCCACCTTTCAGTTTCTATTGATAAATTCTTGGTGCTTCTAGGCATTGTACCGGTAGGCGATTCTGATTCCTTTTTGGACCACATTCTCTCAGCAAATCCCTTCAGACTCAACCCAGTTAGCTCGACACCAGGCATGATGAAGCCAGAATATCCCCTCGAGGCTACTGGTAGATAATTAGAAAATAAAAACTGTTGGTCTTACAATCTAGCAGCCTAGAATGATCAGTCTATCTCTTCCCGTTAATGTCGAAAAAGGCGACTAATAGACTCACTAAAGAATTAGCAGCTTCGTTCTCAGATTAAAATTCCAGTGTACTGCGATCGCGAACAGGAATATACTAGTGACGTAGCCATCATGCGTTCCGGCTTGAAGAGTGGGATAGAAAATTTACAAATTAAAAAAACAAACCGAGTTCAAATTCGATATTGAAGCCCATTTTTATATAACACTTAACTACATCGTTTTGACAGAATTTTATAGCTCATAATTAATTATACTTGATGTTATTTTTCGATGACTTTCAAGGGTCAAGTTAAGAATCGTGTTTGGAAATCAAGAGTTATTCGCCACACTAGTAGTAAGTGCTGGTGAAATAAAATAAATATGTGCAGTAGGTATTACATTTGACTAAAATAATAATACATTTATAATAATGAACCAGTTTTAAAGTAACCAAGCCAGCGCTTTTACTCCCAAAGCAATTGATACTACAATCGAAATATCAGATACGTCCATGGATGAATCTCCAATACTTTCTAACATTGATTACGATTACAATTCTTAATATTGGGCCAATGTAATGATCCTAGTTATTTATTCTCAAAGGAATTGCATAATTGTGGATTTTTTCGACCATCAATTTATGGCTTTCAATAAAACGACACCTATCTATGTTGTTTAACGTTCATTTGCGACTTACATAAACGCAATCTATTTGAAATCCCAAAGGTCGTGTGTGTGTGGCTCGTTTGCATAATCTTCAGGATGAAGCGCTTGACCACAAAAATGCGGCTTTCGATTTGAAGGCTGCACGAAGTTGTTACTTTATTTATCATTCGACAGCTTAGTACAGTCGTCTCGACCGCGCGGTGAGCGCGTATTGGAGCGCACGCGCATTGCGTTCTTAATTCGAACTTCGGTGTGGATTTTTTTTTGTTTTTGTTTTTTCCTCGTAATATTGACAAAGGGTCCTAATGAGGTGACATTAGTGACGCCATTCGTGATTTTTGAAAAGGTGAATGTCATGATAGCTTGTTTATTTAATTCGCGATTGCATAATTATTTTTTTATTGTTCTAAATAAAAGTAGCTAAGAAATACGCGAATTTTATGTGCATTTACAGTACACGTCTAATATTTTTTTTGCAATCTATATATGTATATATATATATAGTATAATTTGTGTATGCCGAGAATTAAAAAAGGAATTACAGATTTTTGGGGCGTTTTTTGTATACATCCGGAAAAGGATATAAATACTCATAGCCTGAGAGCTCATATTCATAGCCAAATTTACATTACAAAAAATAAGCTTATTTAATAATTACTATTTCAACAATATTAGCAAGTATTAATTTTAATAAATAAAAAAAAACTAAAATCGTTTTACGTAACCTCAGCTTATTAATTCAATACTCTATGACGTCTAGACTACTATTTAATTCTGTCGTAACTGAAATTAACATTTGAAGAGTCTTATGATATCTAAAAACAAGCTTCTTATATTATTATAGTTTGTATGCTTGTTTCTCTTGAGCGCACTAATCATTCGCGCGTAGCTTGTCCGATGTAATTAAAGCTTGGTACACACTATTTATTACATATTTAACTGATTTTTACCACGATTTTCAAATTCGTTAAGCTCTCGACATTTGGGTGCTATTTCAATCGTCGTGATCCCGGGTAGACTGTTGTGTGTAGATGAATGCACCGTCTCTGTATAGTTGGATCAGAGAATTTATTGGGTTTAGGATTATCGACGTACGGTTTTACGGTAGATGGCGTGCGAGTCGTTCCAATCTAACAAACGAATGTGTGTGTACTTTGTCCAAGCCTAGTGGATCAATGTGGTAAACAAACAGCAATTTTCACAATATCACGATTTTTGGACTCAAACACACTATTTAATCATGCTAACATGTCTTAAACCACCTAAGAAACACCTAAAGTATATATTAATTCTGAAATTATTTTAAATTAACCATTTAAATACAATATTTAACTAAATTTCTAAAAATTGAGGCCACAGACTAAAGAGCGACATGGCAATTTGACATTTCGTAAATCTATCGTCTTTATGAATCATACTATTGTTTACTACATTAATCTACTAAGATTGGACAACGTATGCAGTTAATAGTTCACCGTGGACTCCATTCCAGCTGAGCCAACGCTTGCCCAGCTGTCTTTATAAAACTTGAAATGCCTTCGAGCCCCAAGTAATCATTCCATCCAAAAAAAGTTTACCGTGCACACACGAACAGCCTTCACTAGTGCTTTTATAAAAATAACATCGTTCCTTTTCACTTTCTATGCTTTATATTTACTATGTATTCACAGACTGGTTATAAATAAAATACATATTATAATACATAATACTTATAGTCCCACTGTTAAACTTTCCCAAATAAGCGCGAAATATGCTTTCAGTCAAATTTATTTTAAAAAGTACTTCTGGCTCAAGACTTTTAATAAAATAATAAATAGCCTTGCATTTATTTTTATTTTTACATAAATTCCGCATTCCTTAAGGTTCGCCTTTTTTAAAACTACAGTTTTGTTAGTGATTTTTTTAATTTAAAGGTTATTACAATTCTTATTCGGAGTATTAAAAGAATCGATGATAAAATCAGATTGGAACTGAATTTTTCTATATTGGCCATACTGAGTAACGAATTTAAATCCATCGAAAATAATGTAATATGACCTGGCAACATTTCTGGTTGAGTGTACCTCGCGTTGCCCGCAGGTACCGGAGTCGCAGACATGGAAACTTAATATCCTGTGAAATTGAACCGGATGAGACATCCGACGGACCGAATGTAATAAATCTCGATCTAGTCTATATATAAAATGGCCGTGAATCTGAATCGTCAGTCAATAAACATAAAAAAATTTGATAATGGTCTAAAATAAGTAACTTTGTTGTTAGAAAACAAAAACCCAATTTTCAATCGAACACCAAATGCGCGTTGAATTTACGGCTATATAATATTATTATTTTCTGGATGAAATATCATATTTTCTTTTCTGCACCCCCGACAGTGACCTTTTCATGCTCATCAGTTAAGTGGTTAAGACATGAAAAGATAACAAACAAACAAATTAACTTTCGCATATATATGTAATACTCTATAAAGTTTGAACATGCTAACATAAAAATAAATAGCAAACTTTGTGTCATGAAATGATTAAATTGTTGGGGTATTTAACCTTTATTCTTATACTAATAAGATACACCTTAATCTTCAAACAAGTTTTCTTTGAAGGAGAAGTAAACTTGTTTTCTGAATTACTTATATAAAAACAATTTTTATATTAGTATAATCGTAATTTAAAAATCGAATGAAATTTGATTAAATAGAATAGTTTATAAAAGTATCGTATTGCTGTGTATGAAGGTTCTATCACGATAAATAAAGGCTACAATTATTTTTATTCTGTGCATCGACGATTCTCCTTTCGAATGTCAAAACAAGGAATGCACTAAGAAATAATACTCACATTTATTGCCACACGAAACCAAAAAGGTGGCTTTTGCATCCGTTTCTTACTATTATATTTTTTATTCTTTTATTACAACAGTCCCTTTCTGAATGAAAAAGAAAAAGTAACCGGTTAATTAGCATACACGATCGGTGAAAATAGACCTCGTATGATTAAAGTCGTTTTGTACTTGCATGATTTATTTCAAGTTCGACCATGACATTTATGTTTTCAGTACCTTCGATAATGTCAATATTTAAAATGTAAAAGTATAAATTTGAATGTTAGTAGTGCCTATTAGAGCAAAGCATCGTTTCGTCTATTTAAAAAAGAATTGGCTGTTTGGGTACCTCCACATTTTCTAAAAAAAAATTAAACTAATGTAATTTTGACAGACGTCAATCATATCTCTTCGGAATAATAAAAAATATTATTGACAGTGCGCTTATAGGAACATAAAGCTTCGCTTTTGTTTTTCTCAATACATTTAAATTCGTATTATGCATTTATGATATAGAGGCTCGTAAAAAGTGTTTTTCTCTCACTCGCGATGTTAAGTAACTCTTAAAATTCTTCGTTGCTGTTGCTATCCAAACGATTCATTAATTTATCTTTCCTAACTTTAATGATAGCTATTAGTTATGTTTTATATGTGCGTAACAATATAATGCCTAAAGTTTCAACCGGTTGACATGATTGACCTTTGGGAAGAATATAAACCATATAATAAATTCCGATATAGCTCATATACTATGATACTCATGCGTGATAAATTATTTACATGAACTGTCATGAACTCGAATTCCGTATTCCGATTCAAATTCAGATTTCATAATTAATCACGTAGTATAAATGACCGGTTGGCAACAACTTAAGCTTACCAAATCCTGTTTGCATCCGGTGATATTGGTATCAACGAAAAAAGCTCTGTTCGCGCAAAATTTATTTTGTTTTAATCAAATAAGACGAATGTTTGCAAAAATACCAAGTGAAATGCCAGTGCTAACAGAAACAGAACCACAAATGGAGTAATTCAATTATATTTCACTACGTCACCAAAAATGATGCATTCACATCTATTACGGTATCCATAAGGACACATCTGCCTTAACACCAACACGCGGATGTTACGACATTGTCAATTCAACAAACATACATAATTATGTTTCACAAGTCATTGCTACACCTACTACCCGAACTACAGAACTGAGTTATTTTTAACATGTTTACTATAACAAAGATGACAATGTCGTTTTAATATCAGCTTTATAGCAACATATTTTTTTTACATTACGACTCTGCATCTTTCTATAATTTTGCGGCGAAGTCATTAAGCCCCTGAAATAATCCTTAAATCAAGGTCAAAGGTTAAGCGGTAACAGTAGAAAATATGTTATAACAAAGCTCAATGATACGCAAAAAAAAACTGCCATTAGAACGCACTGGTGCTTGCCATCAACGTGCTTAAATCTGATTGCTAATAAGGGTCCATCCACATCCACATACAGTCCAATGGTGACATATCCAAACAATAAAACTCATACTTCACAGGATGTAAAGTGGAAAATCCCCCCAATACTATACTGTACACGAGATGAGTCATGAATGACGCTATGATGAAATAATATTGCAATCTGTCGCGGAAACATACTTCCAAATACATATATCTGAGTCGTACCTTTGGTCTATGTACGTATATTACAGCTTTAGTTCTTGGCGTGACATAAGGATAGGACGTACACAGAAGAGAAATGTGATTTGAGTGATCAAGGAAACAAAATCATGTTGATTTATAATTGCATTTTTTAAAACCCAAAACAATAAATAGTCTTCGTCGTAGAGAAATAACGAGCGGGGTGCTGTGTAATGTGGTCCGATTTATTTTTGAACTGGGCTTGTAAATTCCTATAAGATCTTAAGCCGAGGGACACATGCATAGAATGGGCAAAAGGGACCACTATGACCCAAAAAATTTGTAGCGGGTCCATAGACGTCTACTCGATGGAGCTTATGTTGCAAAGGCTTTCTCAACACGGTAAGAGACCTGCCAGATCGCCCACGTGGTAGTGCTGGTATTTTAA
The DNA here is from genome assembly GCF_030267445.1 of Bombyx mandarina. Lineage (NCBI taxonomy): Eukaryota > Metazoa > Arthropoda > Insecta > Lepidoptera > Bombycidae > Bombyx > Bombyx mandarina. The sequence continues at coordinate 9,589,818 of NC_143218.1, forward strand.
AAATGGCGACAGAACCTAACCTAACATTTTTAACGTCTCTATCTAAAACGTAAGACATTGCTGTCTTTATTAGGCCAATACAACAATATAATTCTTATAATCATCGATGTAAAGTTGAAAATACTATTTATAAAAATATTTCATTAAATTTCTAGTTTTTTCGTTGTTTTTTTTTAGTCTCACTTCTGCTAATTATTTTTGGAAAGAGTATTTCAATAAAAATGATCCTGTTTAACTGTTGCATAACAAATCATGGAGCTCCGACTTCATCTGTAATGTTGCGATTGTTGGATAAAATCGCATTTATTTCACGCTACCAGTGCATAAAAATACTATTTTTACCTTGAAGGATTGTTATAAATTGTTCTGCAAAATTTCCAGTCCCCGAATTGGCAAACAATGTGGTCTATCTAGTTTCTGATTACGACAACGATTAAAAACGTAGAGGACACTTGAAGGATCATTTACATAATATTATCCAAAACAACATATAGAGCTGTTTAGGTATTTAAATTATTTCAATACGATCAAATCGATTTGCAGTAGTTGTCGATTATAGGATATGAAGAGTTTCTCCAGTATTCTAATGTAAAATAAAAGATAAACTCCCTGGATATTGTATAATTCATTCGTTTTGTTTTGAGCATATTTGTCCGGACTTTTTGGCATATTTCTTTCTAACGGCAGTGTTAAAAGAAGATATGAGCATTTAGAAGTTTGTACGAAATGTAATATCATAATGTATGCGCCGCATTTTAGTTCGACTGAAACGGTAACTAACCTAAAACATAAAAGCATCTTGATAATGTATAAAACCATCGTCAAACATAACAACTTAGGAGCACACTCCACTACTGTGCGTAGCTCCAAAAAAAATATCCAGAGCCACGTTTTGAAAACATAGATCGCTTATCAGATGAATCCAACTTTATTCGTTTTTTTTACAAATCAACTTTTTCAATACTACAACAATGAGCACTAGTTTCAATTAATATATAATTAATAGTAGAATCAATCGGGGAAGTGATAAAACTGCTTACGGAATTTAATGAATGAAAAATTCCGTGTGTCCTTACACATAATAGGAAACTTATAATTAATTAAATTGCGTTATAGTAGCTGAATTAATCAGGCCGTGAAATGAGTGTGTGTTACGTGTATGAAGGCTGTGTCATTACACTCATTAAAATACTAGTCATGTTTGTACAATTGAATTATAATGTACTTAGTGTGATCAAAGCGGATGTTTAAATAACATTACTGAGAACTTTTCGTCGAGTAGCTTATAAGAAGCCTGACTCCCGACGTAAACTTATTTCTTAGCTTGGGGGGCCATAAAAATTATTAATACGCGTATTCTTAATTATCCCACTCTTGATGGAGTGATCGTTATCTTTCTCTAGGTGGTGTAGTTAGATTTGATGCGTCCCACGACGCCCGGCGATCTCATAGCTCAAGACCGTTTTGATGCACTCATTTAAGAGACCTGCCACTGTAGTCCTGAAGTAATCGGTCCACTGTATTATAGACCTCCCTGGCGTATTACATATGATATTTTGCACCACGCCGCGCAGATACCATCATCTGGTCTATATCTACCACGAAACTTTTATGCTTTGTCTTTTGAACATTGGAGCCGTTTTCCATAATATAACTGTGACGGTCTCTTCATGTCTCCCAATGACATTCGCTTTGTTGGTACTATAGGCCTCAGTAATCACTGACCAGTGAGGGGTTTATGGTAGTAATCTAGATAGACCAAGAGCTTTCTGTCAATCAACAGCAATTTAAAAAATGATTATAATTCCTACTCTTACAGTTTCATTGCGCGTTTTTTATTGTCATTATATTATTATTTCCGAAGTTACGAATAGTTTATAGTTTTTGTCTTTACGAACAACGTTCAGTAAAAGTAGTTTTAAATATGTCTGCGAGTCGCGAAATCGGAAGTGAATAGTTATTAAAAAAATATTAAGATTGTTTATTCATCTGCATCATACTACATACTTTTCTTAATCAAATACGTTTCCAAAACTTCAAAATATCTCAGCTCAGAAAATTCCTATAAGATCAGTATCGGATTCGAAAATAAACATTTGGCTTAATTCACCCCAGTTGCGTATCACCTCCCGAAGTAATAAAGTGACATAATCTCACATTTATGAGACCGACTCTTGCTTGTGCCAACATTGCTTAGCAATATATTATTGGGTATCGAAATTTATTATTTCCATATTTTTTCTCATTTAGATTAGCTGCTATGCTCGGTTTAAAACACACGGCCAGCCGACGGATATTGGAGGAGTAGAATAAGTGGCTCTTGGAGGCTACGGTCTGTTCGTACAAATAACCTAACTTGAACCTTAAAATTGTCTCACGAAGATTCATTATAACTTATGAAACGTCAATAATTATTTATTTTTATGCGTGTGTGTGCAAAGGAAAACATAATACGAGTTAATATGAATATTAAATATAAAGACACTGCTTAACCCTTTACATCCTTGCCGGTTGACCCACGATAACAATATTAGAATATTGTAAGACCACAGCTTATAATGGAACTTCAACGCACGAGTTATTATTAAGAAAAAAATTAAAGATTATTTATATGCTTTCATTAATTTTATTGGTTTTTTACTTCGGATTATTAAATAGAATATTTTATTAGATGCTCATATTCATTCATTCACAAGTCCGCATAGTGTATTATGTTAGGATGTGCCATATATTGCCAGCGTAACTAGGGACTCGCGAGGATTTTAACTAATTTATGTGTATTATCTATGACTGAGTAGTTCGCGCAGAGAATCAGAAAATCATAAATGAGTAGTTGCTCACAGAACTCTTCCTTCCCTCCTGGCTGAGCCTTTGCTTGTCCACCCATCCTGGTGAAACTGGAAAGGCCTCTGGCCACCAGTAAGCCTTCAATCATAAAATAATAATAAAACTTTGCCTTATTAACACATTATACTTGGTATATTTGAAGCATAGGTGATCGATAAAACAGCTTGCATATGTAAATTGAAAAAGTCACCTCATTACAACGACCTTTGTCAACGAGAAAAATAAAATGGTTTTTTTTTAGCATAAATAAAAAAGTTTAAAATGTTGCAAAATAGTATACTATTCGTTAGTGTTCTACTGATGTGTTGGGTGGGTGAAACGAAGACGGTCGCCAGCTACAACCAGCCACCTGCAATCGGAAAAACAGGTATATTGTATACATTCATCCACTTCATCATTCTCCTGCCCTTCTCCCAGTCATTTGAGATCGGCGCAACATGTTTTCTCCTTCCATACTCCTCTATCTATACCATTTCTTCGCTCACTCCCCTCTTACACATATCGTCTTTCACGCAATCCATCCATTTCTTCTTAGGTCTACCTCTTCCTCTATATCCTTCCACATTCATAGTTAACACTCTCTTACCACCAATATAACCTACCAATACAATCATGCACTTAAATATTTATAAAATCTGGGAGTCTGAATATAAATTTATATGCCTTCACTGAAACAAAAAAATCTATATAATATCCATGTATAATCTGTAAAGCTTCCATTTCTATTTGACTAGTTTTCAAACGAGCCAATTTCTTTAATTGTTAACATAGTGCTTATTTTGTATTACTTAGTTGCTTTCACGAGCTCACGGCCCATCTGGTGCTAAGTGGCTATCGGAGTCCATAGACATTAACACCGCAAATATCGCCATCCAACTTGAGACATGATTTCTAAATCTCAATTTTAGTACAACTGCTGCCATACCCTGCAAATCGGAACGCATTACTGCTTCACGACAGAAATAGGCAGGTTGGTAGGAGTACTTACACGGTACTTACCCGTGGGAGTTCAGAACGCGCCCTACCAAAAGTTAAAATCAATTTGTATTTAATTTCCCTGCCTTGTAATCATTTACGATCTGATGGGTTGTTCGCTCCTCAGTTTTTGGTAGATTTAAAAAATTTGTGGTCAGAAAAACTTCTGCTTTTGCTGTTGAAAACAAGCTATCAATATACATATATGTACATTTTTAAGAAAGTTATATTTTCACAAACTAAGTACTAAAATCTTTAAATCTTCACATTTAATTTCTGAAAGATTTTAAAGAGTTCAGTTTTAATAAGTTAGGACGAAATCTTTATGCTCGTCAACAAGCACATAAATCTAGACATATTCATATCAAAACTAACGTCAATAAAGTGTTGTCAATATTTCCATGGTTACGCGATAAAATGCCAGTTCTTTCCATTGTTTTTCCTCCCGAGGCGTGATGGAATTCGTGAATGAGCGACGAATCCAAAATGCACCTGATCGCGTGACGAGAATTTCTAATACTTCTTGGGTCAAATATTATCTCATCGAGGCCGCACGTCTGTACTGTGAATCGATTTCATGGGAATTCTAGTATTAGGTGGGTGGCGGTAGGACCTCTTGTGAGTCCGCGCGGGTAGGTACCACCGCCCTGCCTTTTTCTGCCGTGAAGCAGTAATGCGTTTCGGTTTGAAGGTTGGGGCAGCCGTTGTAACTATACCGAGATCTTAGAAGTTATATCTCAAGGTGGGTGGCGCATTTATGTTGTAGATGTCTATGGGCTTCAGTTACCACATAACACCAGGTGGGCTGTTGAGTTCATCCACCCATCTAAGCAATAAAAAAATATTAAATCATAAGTAAATAAAAAAATTATAAAAATTGCGACATAGCGACAAATAATCTAGCGACAGTTCGTTTTAAACTATTGACACTTTTCAAATGCCAATTTCCTGATGGTATTACTTTCAACTACATACACATCTATTAACGAGACATATATAAGTAGGCAAGCTCGGTTTTGAGAAAATGCTCATTTTCTTTGAAGTCGCTTACAAATCAATAGACAACCTTATAAGTTGCATGTGACCGTTTATTATTCTTCGCAATTGTAGCTCGCAATTATTTTGTAATATCGTCATTTAAAATACGTTATTCCATTGACCTTTATCCGATGTGAACTTTGTTGGTCAATGTTTGGCCAATCATAAAATGATGGATGTATACGAGCCGCTGTTTAACCTCCGCACTCATAACAAATTCACCCGGGACAAATGGTCGTTTTTTCGCCTCGTATAACTTGAACATGTCAAACACGTAGGTATTAAAAGGGTTTCGGCCCAAACACCCTTTTTGGTATACACAATAATTAAAAGCGATGTTGTAGTGCAAAACCTTAATGGCTAAAATTCCCTGTAGGATATAGACGTTTGGTTTTATTAATGATTTTCCCGGGTAGGTAAAGCTTATCATAAGGCTTAAGGAGTATTTCAGCCCTGAAGCAATCATACTATGCGGTGCATAGAACTCGTGTCTGATGGTAGACGGCAGTATTAACGGCTTAACACCAAGCACACCATAAAGTCGCTCATCCATCTATGCGGTAATAATACAAGAATGCAAGAAGGCAAGATTCTCAAATCACTAATGTCCAAATGTATGTCTATCTATTTGTTCGTAAAACAGGATTTTTTTTATCGATATTGATTGAACAAGTTTTAGTTTTAAACTTAGGACTTGCAAACAAATGTTACGAGTCGAAAGTCGAAGTGAATTGTGTTTTAAAATATAATTACACAATATACATTTATGTATGTATATGTATGTACAAACGCATGGCTTTTACTGCTTCTCTTTTATACGTTTTCCTTAGAATCTAAAGTCAAGAAGAACGAATTTATTTATTCAGTTAAAAAGCGTACAAGTAAATTTACGACTGATGACAATCAAACTTGAATTGAAAAAGTTTTATACTTAACAATAGTTCAACATTGAATCAGAAGATAGTATACACATTATACCCCAGGGATTACAATTTCCTAATTTAATTATACGTGATCTGATGGTAGGTTATGTTGACTTATAACATACCCTAGAATCAATATCTTATGTTATTGGGTCAAGAATTAGAACGAAAATTAGGCACGGGCTAAGGATGGGCGAGGTGGTAGTAACAGTAGGTCGAGGTCAGAGCCACACCACAGTCCCTTAACTTGAGGTCAATATAATTCATCCAAAATTATTTGTCCCCAAATATATATTTCAATTAAATTATTTTCTCAACTGATGTTTTTATTGCTGAACCCTTTTGTGATGGTATAATTTCCTGTCGCCTTCTAGTCGAAAATTAAATTAATTACAATCACTTTATACCAGGATGCAAGCATTTTGAGACGTGCGTGCGTGAGATACTCCATCATTATTTATTACGGTTGGCCTACCGCTATACTATAATTTTTTTTATTACACAACACTCTAAATGAATCTACAATAAAAAGTGAAAATACTACACGATTCGCTCACTTTTGTTTTCATGTAATTTTTTAATTACGAAAAATAATAATTACATAATAATAATTTAATTTCGTACTGTCAAGTACCATACTTAACCCGTGTAGACTATAATATGTATAATCTATTAAAAACGTATCGTACCCGCACCGCGTTTAGTCCATTCTTTAGACGGCTATCTATAGTTTAGTGTTATCAGTAATAAAATATAATTACATTGAAATTTCAATATACGCAGACGATTAGAAGGATGTCTATTTCTAGTAGCATAGCACAACGTAGGTCAGAAGCGGCTTTACCCATGGTGCAGGGTATGCGAGGCTCACGGACGCTGTGGTGCTAAGGGCGCTGACCTCAGCACGTTCAATGAATCGGTTATATTTGTACCTATTTCATGTCTGCCCGCTTACTAGTAGACGTTAGGGTAATAATGATTAATGATTGCACACGGGAGCTACATACAGGCTGGAGGCAGCTTACCGTAAGTTGTGGAATAAATATTCCTCCTCGTTCGTTTTTTTTTAATTGCCTAAATGGGTGCATGAACTCACAAGCCATCTGGTTTTAAATGATTACCGGAGTAAATGCTGCCACCCAACTTGAGACATAAGTTCTAAGTCTCAGTTTTACAATTCAATGGCTAACACCACCCTTCAAACCGAAACGCATTGCTGCTTCACTGCAGAAATGGCTAAGGTGGTGGTATTCACTCGTGCGTTTTTTAATGCAATACGCAGTTATCGAATGTTAACGAATGGCTTCCATTGTGAAGAAGTATTGTATAATAAAACTGAAATTGACAAATAACAAAATTTACGTAATTACTGGTGGTGGGACCTCTTGTGAATCCGCGCGGGTAGGTACCACCACCCCGCCTATTTCTGCCGTGAAGCAGTAATCCGTTTCGGTTTGAAGGGTGGGATGTCTATGGGCTCCAGTAACCACTTAACATCAGGTGGGCTGTGAGCTCATCCACCCATAAAGAATAAAAAAAAAATAAAAAAAACATTGAGATACAATATTACAATGGAAGCTATTTATCAACATAGTATTATTGAGCTATAAAATTTCAACAGAACATCAGATTTCTTAACACCGTACCCCCTTTTCTGAACAAGACTGCAAGATTATGCCAATCGGCCTTGTCAGATATATCTGCGTTATGTAAAATATATGTAAAAACGATGAAGAAAATCAACGTCGTACGCGCCAAAAACCGGTCTCTGCATTCAATGTACATACGTTCTTCGCTAAATTATATATTTTAATATATTTTTTTAGAATATTGATTTGTATTAATGTCGAATAAAATTGCAGTTTTTTTCCTAGTTCAAAGCATTTAACTAAAATGACTGCTACTACACAGAAATAGATCTAAAGCTAATTGCGAAATGAGTTGAAAACAATTTAATAACACTGTTACATACTATTATGATAATACTGTTATATTCAGTAGATTTTGTTATGCAATATAAAAAAATATTTTATTAAAATTTGGCCCTCGAGCCGAATATTAATAAATAAACTCTTCATGTTTGTTTACCAAAACGATATTTAATTTATAAGTAGAAATTGAACAAAAAAAATCTTAAAAACCGAAATAAGTAGCAATGCCCAACGCTCAAAACATCGATAAAGAGCAGTTAATGTCATTAAAACTGATCTGACACAAAAATTCATAGTAGTCATAGATTTTACTGAAAGTATGATGTGCTCGCACGATTGCAAACTCTTGGCTATCCCTGCAAAAATTCGACCTTATTTGGCAGCGGAATCCATGTTATAATGTTTGACAGCTCTAGCATCCACTAAATGTCAGGAGATCAGTAAGCAGTACCTACGGCAGTACTGCAAGGTTGTTAATGAAAATATAATCTAACATTTCAATATTTTTTTTTGTTTCAGAATGCTCAACGTGTGGTGACGACGAACTTGGCATTACACGATGGACAATGCCTTTGCTAAAAAGCGGAGAAAAACGATATTATTTAGGAATATTCTTCAAGGTATGTTTAAATTTCGAATACGACATATTTTACGTTATTGATTATACAGATTAAAATGCCGAAAGCAAGAGGAAATGTATGCAGTGTACTTGCACTGTGTTGTTCCCTTAATTCACATGTAAAATAGAAATAAGGTTAGTGTTACTAAAAAACATTGCAGCATTGATTGCGCAAAAGTACCAATGCTCTATGAAAAAAAAAACTCAGTTTATGAATTAAATAAACAATATCTCTTTGTAATTATAAGTTGATACTAGTTATATAGAAATCTACACGAGATGTCATTGATTGCATAAACGCCGAAATTCATTTGTATGTGTATATATAGGTTCTCAATCATATATACATTTAAAACTGAGTAGCGTTGACAAAAACATTCCTACCTATAAGGCTAAATCAAGACTATAATGAGTTCTTATGTGAGCCGTGCTTTCTGTGGGTTTTTATACCAATTTAACGTCAATTAAAAAATCTTTATAACTGACACAGATAATACATTTCAAAATAGGCCACTCCCCTTTTTTTTATAACTCCAGTTATTAATTACCAATTAGACTACGGCAGTGAATAAAGTATTCATTTCTTTTCACGTGAATAACAAATATATCATTAATCTAAGTAAGTAATCTAACGCTGCCATCTCGCTCACTCAACTCAATGGCAGAATACACCTTGTAACCTATTGATAAGGCTTATTAAAGTATAGCAAAATAAATTTGGATTGCTGGTCCGATTCTCGATTTCGTTTCTCATTCCTAATCAGTATTTTTATAGAGTAGGCATGTTTAAAGTGCAAGAGTCACTTAAAAAAACTCAATTTCCATTAACCATAAATGTATTAAAACACATTTTTTTTTATTGACAAACAAAAACAAAATGAGTTGGAGCTTCGAGAAAGAATAACTATAGCATCACATTATATGAAACATTTTAACTGCAGACCGTACAACACAGGTGTGATGATAGATACACATAGCTTTCTCTCCGGCCACCTGACTAGTACTTATTGTGTTTCTTATTAAAAAAGCTTCACTTTCTTCGCCATTGCGGCGAGTAATTATTAAATCAAAAGCGCGGTCCAATCATATAAAGCTGTTGTGAGCTTTGATTGTGAATAAGAAACAATTCTCTCAAATAGAAATCTACGGTGTACTTAATAATAATAATAATAATAATAATTGTATGTTTTTTTATTAACATTCATCCCGATCAGTTTCTGTCAAAAATAATTCAATGTAATTGAACACAAAATTGGACGTTCAAAGACTGACCAAGAGTCACTTTCGTAAAATAATTCCAAACAACTCTGCAGTCTTCATCGTATTAAATACAAGAGACAATATACAGGATATACTGCATGATACTGTAACAGATCTAAAAATTAAATTTACTGGTGGCAGAGCATGTAGTCAGCCCGTACGGCTTGGTACCACCATTGCCTATTTCTGCCGTGAAACAGTAATGCGTTTCGACTTGAAAGACGGGACAGCTCATGTAATATAAAATTGAGGCTTAGAACTCAAGTCTCAAGTTAGGTGACGGCATTAAAATCTTATAAAAATGAAATGAAATTTTAAATAAGTGATTAGTGTAATTACATATAATCAGTAAAGTAATTGTTTTCATTTTTCATATAGACCCGAAAGATTTCACTCACGTGGTATTTAGTTTTAGGTTATACTACGAATACACTACATAATGCTACAAAATTTTATGATAAAATTCACACACTGAAATTTGATGTCAAGAATTTTTACCAAAAAAAAACCACTCCCATAACAGACTAGTCATTGGAACTTCGCAGATTTTATGACAACACAGCAGATTCATCGAATATAAATTTGACTAAAATGCTAATTTACGTCTCGTTATTACAACGGACAGGTTATTGCTTAACACGTGAATTTTAATTAATACATAGTTGCCATTTAAACGCACGCATTGCAAATTCTACTAAAAGACTGATTAAATAAATGGACGCATCTTTCCTTGTTTGTAGCATTCACATATCACAAATATAGCTGATACAGAGTATAATGCTTAAAACACAAGTAGACAAAAAAACAACAGATTATAATCTTAACATTTTATTCATTTCAGTGTACCACCTACATATTGGACAAACATATGATATTTGTACGTAATCATTCGTTTTTATGATTAGGTTTCCCTGTCAGGGATGCGATTAGGTATCCGATTCGTTTATACTTTTTATAAATGTTCTATTTAGGGTGCATGTTCATAGACCCTAAACTTTCTCAACGGTAAAAAAAACGCTGCGGAATTCCTTAAACCGAAATTAGATTATTTCGCTGATCAATTAACAAGTGAAAACCTCCCTTTACTTCCGCACAAATAGACAGCCCTACAACTGATTTGTACCAATTTAGAACTAAGAGCCAATCTCGTGGAGTCCCGGAGAGAACTTTCTCTACGACCAGTTGTGCGACGAACGACGTTCATATTAAATTAGTATAAATTTTTTTTATCAAGCGAAACTAACTATTGACGTCGATTGAAGAAAGACAATCAAGAAATTCTTTCTACAGAAAACAATATTTCGTTATCACTCTTTTTAGATACATAATAATATGTATATGAATTGAAATTACAATTTTTTCTTTCTTGTTCACAAATAAGCTTATTCTGAATCGTGTTTTAAAATAAGTAGGTGATTCGATTTTAAAATATTTTCAATCAAAGCCGCTATATATTTATTAATATGAAACTTTCATAATCAATATAGTAATTTCATCGGTTTCTCGAGTCGCTTAACAAATCAAAACTACTTTTGAGGGTTTATTTCGCGTTCTTTATTATGATTAAATTATTCCCGATCTTTAGTCATCCGTGACTACAAAAAGTGTAAGTTATTGGAAACTTTGAAGATACGACAATAAAACAGCATGCTTAAAAGTAGTATTATTTCCATAATAATTAAACAATACGATGCAATATAAAGTGTGTTTACGCTACGATAAATCAGATAATACTATATAGCGTAGTATTCATAATTGTACGACTCGTCAATTTAGAATTTATTTGCTGCCACGCTTATTACGTTTTACGACCGCAATGCAGTTACAAAACGGAGAGCGACCGCGACACAATACGTCGTCAATGTTAACAATCAACGCAAACGCACGCGTTTCCTATTGCATAACAACAGCTTAGCAGACAAATCTATGCTTACGAATATATTCGATTTTACATAATAAGCCACACACAGATTTGGACTTCAGCAATATTTTAATAGACACATTTTGATCGCCAGCAAATCGCTTACATGTCATTATTTTCTAGAAAATTGCACTTTAAGAACGAATCAAACGAAATCAGTAAAAAATCACACTGAGTCGGTTAACAGGCTTGCTGTTCTGTTACAAGTAAGTGATAGCTAAATCTCATCAACAAGATATAGTAAGGTCTACTTTAAGAATTTAAGTCGAAGTCAAGTTCCAGTAGAGGTTGTGCTAACTTTCGAAGAATGTGTTTTTTTTTTCTTACCTATGCTGATAACCTTGAGAGACTATTTCCGCTTCGCCCTAACATGTAGGCCCAAACCGGAGTGTTGCTAACACTGGCCCTAGCAAGAGCAGTGCTTCACAGAATCTACTACCGGATCGGTAAGAATGTGATGATGGAGCATAGTTAGAATCGCTCACAGGTATCGACGGCACAGACAATCCGCTGCCTACTGCTGAGGACTTTTTTCAAACGTCGTTTTAAGATATGACAAACACAAAGCGGATAAATATTTTGCGATAGAAATAGGTACGGTGGGCGTAACCTTGTGAGCTTGCACTACGACCTGGGACCGTAATTCGTTAATTTTAAAGACTTGATTCCCTGAATTCACTTTCTATTTGGCTTTGCTATCGTACGTTCCAAGACCTGCTTAAAATTCCTCACTCCGATCTAAATATAAACCAAAAATTTAATGCATTCATTCAATGCAGTTACCGAAATCAAATTTTTGTTTTACTTAATTCTACACACACAACAATACTGAACGATGAAATTCAAATATGCTACAAATTCGAAATAAAAAAAACCCGTATGCGCTCCCTGTTTGTTCACTTTCGGTCTTCTTGTTCATTACCTAATCCACTTCAATTTACGGAGATGAATTTACCGGTCTGTTAACAATGCAACTGGCACAATGTTTCTTCTCATAATCATAATAACAATTACATGTAACTAGCTTTCCGCCTGGCGCTTCCTTGCTGGCCTGCTTCTACAATTTATTTTAATATCAACCCCGTTTTAGTGATGTGAACGTACCTACAGCCATCATAGTTCGGCCATTTTGTTCTTAAATATTTACCTACAAATTAAATAAAGTAATCTGCCTTGATTGTGATAATCTTTCTATTCGTGACCGATGTTGATTTTGATAAAATCGAGGCGCGGCTTAAAAGAAATTGAGAAACAAACAGAGGCAGCCAACGATTTTATTTTATATTATTTAGAAATGAGTTTAATTGGGTTGCTTCGTTATGAAATTAATAACAATTTAAAACCGAGATAAGGAATGTAATCCAAAACTGTTCATTATATGTTATGAAACTGATAGGTTCGGATGGTTTTTACATTTGCGTGGTTTTCTTTTTGCCCGTTTAACGATGTCGATTTACAACGGCCGTCTGGTGTAGTGGTAAGTGACATGGTCACTACACAAGGGGGTCGCGGGTTCGAATCCCGCCAAGGGAAGATATTTGTTCGATAAATATAAATGTATTTTCCAGTGTTATGGATGTATATTAAATATATGTATGTGTATAATAAAAATCTTACATTTATATCCGTTATCTGGTACCTGTAACACAAGTTCTTTACGAACTTATCACGGGACCAGTTAACGTGGCGTGATTGTTAGTAAATATTTATTTATTATTTATTTATTTATTACAATTAATCTTGAAATCATGATAGGGTTAAGACGCAAAGCTGCTTTCCGATTTGAAGGGCGGAGTAGTCGAAGTACAATACTCGAGATCTGAAACTTAGAACTGATGTGTCAAGATAGGTGATGGCATTTGCGGAGTTGATGTCTATGGCTTCTGATAACAACTTAATACCGGGTAGACTAACAGATCGTGTACGTATTTAGTGCATTTAAAATTCTATTTCTGCTCTGTCTATTTCTGCCGTGAAGCGATAATGCGTTTCGGTTTGAAGGGTGGGGCAGCCGTTGTAACTCATATCTCAAAGTGGGTGGCGGCATCTACGTTGTAGTCGTCTATCTATGGTCTTCGGTAACCACTTAACACGAAGTAGGGTGTGAGCTCGTCCATCCATAAATCCAATAAAAACATTTAAAAAATAAAAATAAAAAACATTGTAAAATCGTGCATTTAACATTGTGTCAAAAAATGTGGTATGAAACCTTGCTTCTCAGAGGTCGCGGCTTTGAGACTCAGCACATTACACTACTAATCTGCAAATGACAATAACCAATTTATCTGATTTTCATGGCAGTTTTGCAACTTTCGATATATTTAATTTTGATGAATACGTACATATTTTTGTTAGACAAACCCACAATCTAACTAAGTAATTTATTCTACGAATTAGGCAATAAACAGTGAAGTCAAGTACATAAAAATTAATAACATTTATTCAAACTTGTTTTAGTGACAGGGAAAGTAAGCTTCACATTAACAAAGAATCTGCTAACTCATGCCATAAGAATGTCTGTTTAAAGCCAATCAGCTTAAGTACCTATTCGTAAATTTATTATGAGATTATCCAAACAGTTATGTATGCGTCTTGCATGTGAAATATTGAACGTTGCTTGGCAACGACTACCGCTGTTTAAGCAAACAACACAATCCATTGTAATCACATGATAATAATACATTACCACAGAGGCTACTTACAAATATATACATATTACACAAAATAATGTTAAATAAATTTTAAAAAAATCACGAAAATCGATTGCAAAATAACATAGCCAATTTTCAAGTCAGTTATGTCTCTAGTAGATCTTGCCACTTCGATAAAGCGGCACGACACGAGAACCCTCTTATCGTGGCCGCCGGTAACTACATTCCCGATCCTGCGGACAGAATGGAAAGCAGTCGACGTCGCCCAAAACACGTCATCTCGGATCCTCCCGATCCACTAACGGTGCTTTTAGGTACTTCAAGCACCGGTCACCGTTCGAGCCCTTCGTCGCAAGCGACGGGTTCGACGAGTAAATTAACTCCCAGACACAACCCACTGAGTTTCTCGCCGGATCTTCTCAGTGGGTCGCGTTTCCGATCCGGTGGTAGATTCTGCGAAGCACGGCTCTTGCTAGGGTTCGTGTTAGCAACGTCATCAGGTTTGAGCCCCGTGAGCTCACCTACAAACGTTAGGGTTACGCTGAAATAGCCCCTAAGGCTATCAGCTTAGGTAGGAAAAAAAAAAAGTAGATCTTGCTGTCTCTTTCGCACTGCCGCTGTAATTATTGTGACATCACGTAACGTTATTTACGTCTTCTGTTTATTATTTGACGATAAAACTTTCTAGTCACCTAAATCTAACTTAGCCGTCCGCCGCTCATAAATACGCAAACGTACACCATAATATACATAGTAGGTACATGTAAAACTGCTAAGATGTTTTCCGCGTTATAAGAACCAGGTACTTGTTACGTGAGTTCCAGAAACGACCATAATGAGATAGGTTTTTTTCAATCAACGACGTCGCCTGTAACAGCTACTAGTTGGTACATTGGAAATGTAATTAACTACGACGAGCAAAACACACACAAAATTATATTGTTTATTAAAAAAAAAAATTAAAATATGTGTCAGCAGCAGTCTTTAGTAAAATCACACAGTGTTTTTACATTCTCTTCTGGCATGGTGACACAAAGTGGATCTTGACCTTCGAAATGAGATCTCTATATTATTCCCGACCTTGCGACCTCTCTCTTTCTATAAATTTAATGTGACTCATGCGCCTTCGACGTAACTCACTCTGCACAGAGGCCGCGACATTGTCTTACTTCGAATTATACTCATAGGAGAGTAGACCTACGATCTATGCGGCACATACTATAGATTCATATTATAGAATAACATAGAACATAACAACGAAACACAAAAGTTGATTGTTATCAAGCAAAAGAAGGCAAGCAAACGATATTTACATGGATGGAGAACATTATACAAAAAAGAACGCTTGTAATAATAAGATAATAATAATAAAAAGTTGTAATAAAAATTTTGTAAAGTAATAAAAAGATGGAGGGACCAAGTGTCCGGGCATCTGGACACGAAATTGAGCCACGCACTTTTGTGCAACTGACCGATATAATTCGCAAAAAATTACAAAAAAAGTCACAGGCTGGAGCATCACGATGCCTAACAATGAGGAATCGGCTGAAGAAGGAGGAAGAGGAGTAAACCATGTTACTCTACCAACCACTTGCACATTTGAGTTGAAGTTATTATTTGATCTGTAGCAATATTTGTCCTACCCTACAAATCACAACGGAGACACAGTGGGTAGAAGAAAAAGATTTGTGCCGTCCAAAATTACTGAAATATTCTAGTATATTTTGAAATAAATAAAATATAGTAATTAATATGGGTGTTCACAAAAAAAGTACATTACACCACTCACACCATTGCTGGCCATAATACAGAATTTCATGTGAGAAGAATATTCCCTAAAATATATGTATTAACGCACTAACTCAACGTTTATTATACTATACTAAAAGGTCGAACACCTTTCGTAGTAAATTCGTATTTATATATACCTAATAATTTTAGTGAACTTGCGAAAGGTCATGCGGGACCATTGACATTGTGCGTTACCTGATTCTAACTGTGATACGTAGAATAGATCAAATACTTTATTTAACAAAACATTGCTTTCTTCGTAAACTGTATATGGCTATGATAATAATAGTGTGTCTAGCTACCGATCAGAATATACATAATATGTATATACGACCTCTGACTTCTGAGTCTCCTGAAAATTCTTTCCTGTCAAATGCCTGACGTATCAGAACATGTCTCATGCGGCTAAGGCACTAGTCGTTAAGCAATAGGGGGTGTGAGTCGGTCTGACTACAATATGGTTACCGCCCTCAAAGTGTAGCCTAAAATCTCGCTACTCTCTCCTGAACCAAAAAAAAAACCTATTGCCTTACGTAACCTTACGTACGTACGTTCCTAATTCCTAAGTTTACTGTTCCTGTCTTGAATTATGGCCATATTGCATGAAAATGCAAGCCCGTATATTTATCGCCACCAATTGAATCAAGTTTCTCGACTACCTATTATGCTAGCTACGACCAAAACCATTAATATAGGCTCTGGTGTAAATTGGAAAACAGATATGTCGTGGAATTCGTCATCGAGTGAAAGGAAGTGACGTCAAATATGAATCACTGAAGCAGCCCGATGAGACAAGTTGTTGTGTTTTCTCATTATATGACATGCAATCGCCAAGATTGATAATGAAATTCAGTTTTATAGATCCTATTACATGTTTACCGGTCGATCTGATTAAAACAGACTTTTCGCATGACTGATTTGCGACAAGGACACATGCATTAGGTTTAAAGGGGGGATAGTCGGTATTCAATGGAGATTTGGCCCTCATGTCTTAAGGCGGCTGGATAAGCTCCCGCTCCACCTGATGTTAAGAGTCTATCGGAACCCATAGATATCTGCAACGTGAATGCTACCCCTACAACGGCTGCACCACCCTTCAAACCGAAACGTATTACTGCTTCATGGCAGAAATAGGCGGGGTGGCGGTACCTATCCGTGCGGACTCGCAAGTCGTCCTACCACCAGTAAATTACACAGTTTAATAAATTCATGGGCTCTAGTAACCACTTTACACTAGGTGAGTCGTGAGCTAGACTGGCTCATTAGAGCGATAAAAAACTAACTAATTAAACACACACCACAATTTTCTTAACACATTATTTACGTATGTGTGTAGTACTATAGGGTACTGCTTTACAGGTATAACATTTATACTGGTATAAATGAATGTCTGTTTTCGTATATACACCTTTATGTATATTCCCATACGTTTTATATAATTGACATCATTATCGTAAAGTCAAATAAACTGTGTAAATTATATTACACAGAAAATTTAATTTACTAATGACATGAAAATAAATATTGAATCGTCGAGGTTTCCAACTGAGTATCCTTATTATCGACACAGCTTGAAAGCTTCTTAGACTATACAAATATAAGAGATTTACCAAAACTATATATGTATGTATTTTAACACTCATTGTCCTAGTAGTTAGACTGACAGAGCGGAATACAGCTCATAGTAACTCACAGATATACATGAAGATACGCAATATGACATTGCTCATTTTTATTTTTAAAATCAACTCGCTGACGATCTATGAGCCATCAGGTGATAGGTAATAACAATCAAAATAAATTTATTGTAATTTTATTTTAATGAACTTATAAAGGCAATCCTTCTTATGTTTGTCTTCCAATTTTATGTTTCTCTATTGGTATAGCTTTAATAACTTTAATAACGAACATACTTTAAAGTATCCTAAACATGATATTATACGCGACTTTAAATTTTAAATGAAAAAAAAAACATTTCGCCACGTGGTCTTATTGTTTTTTTTAGTTCAAACTAAGAACAAAACACATATGTAATGATATGAACTTTACTCTGTAACGATTACTTTGGGAAAGGCATATTTTGATTACAAAAATAATTTTCTTTCTGGTTTATTTCAGGCTAATTGGTTCAAAGCCCAGCAATACTGCAGATTCCATGGGATGCACCTCGCTTCGATATCATCGCAACAGGAAAACGATAAACTGGAGCAATACGTTAAGGACTCAGGTATAATACTTTTCCAGAAATTTTACGCGTTCTGTAGATGCATTTTTGACCACAATATTTCAGTTGTCTTATGCGAACAAGTCAATTTGATCAGGGCTATTTCAGTTTTATTGAATTTGTTATAAAATTTGTTTCTAATATTAATGGTGCAGTGTTAAAAATATTTCAATTCAAATAACTATTCGGATGAACTCAAAGTCAATCTGGCTTCCATTTCCAAATTGAGTACCTTCATGTTTTATGTTTTCCTGGAAGTCAAGTTTACGTAACATCAACGTGCTTACCAGAGTTCACGTTTTGTAGCTTATTGGTAATGTTTTTTTTTGTTTTTTATTTATTTATTTATTAGGCACACAATACAGATTACAAGCTAAAAAAATACATAAAAAACTCAAGTGAAAAGAAACAAAATCTGGCTTGCAACATAAGCCATGTGCGCACGACTAAACAAGACAAAGTGCTGAATTTGTACACAATGTTTCTTACAACTATACGACATAACAACACGATAACGAAAACTAATTTAACTTAAAAAATGAAGGGAATTATTTTTATCCACAATATACAATTAAACAATTACACTACTAACCTATATTAACGCGGAGGATGCTCTTGAACATTTTTATAAACGTTACTAACCTACAAATAAAAATATCCAACTCAGTTATGACAGAAAAGAATAAGAATAGGAAAAAAAGATAATTAATTATTCACACTGCGTTTTCAGGTTACGGTCGCGAACATTTCTGGACATCGGGTACTGATCTGGCTGAAGAAGGAAATTTCTTTTGGATGGCGAACGGCAGGCCGCTTACCTTTGTCAATTGGAACGCTGGAGAGCCGAATAACTTCAGATACGAAAATGGCGAAGAAGAGAACTGCTTGGAACTATGGAACAGAGACGATAAAGGCCTCAAATGGAACGATTCCCCTTGTTCGTTCGAAACATACTTCATTTGCGAAGTCCGATCAGATTGATGAACGATTCAAATATATTATTATGTAAATTCGTAACATCAAAGATAACAGCTAGCTAATATACGTGATTCAATGGCAAAATAAGCACATTAGATTGCTCCTCAAAATTTTAATAAGAAAACATTCGCTTCTCACGTTTGAGGAGAAAAAGAAATATAGAATTACTTGTGTATTAATTGTAAATAAAAAGACCAATTGTATTTTTGTTTGAAAGCTGATTTTTATGGCTTTCGAAGGAAGTCGAGTATACAGTCTATTTGATCGTCAGTGGTCACCGCTTATGGATTTCAATAAACCAGGGGTACAGACCGCTGTTTACCGTTCAAGATTATTTTCGAACCTCATTTGAAAAAAGTCTGACATTGCATGAACCTCGGGAAAAACCATGAATGAATTCTGCTCCTACCGTGAGGGAAGCGAGCGGTAGGAAAGGGAAGGGGGAATCTAGACATGAAATTAACTCCCGATATTATCATTACAATTTACGGATAAGTATACTAACTAGTATTCAAAACACCAATCCAAATATATGAATAAATAAAAATAAGCAATGAAGTATTTGGGGCCAAATTTATTTAACAAGCAAATACAATTTTAATATTTCTTACTTTATGTTGTATAGTAATACCACAGTTTGATTTTAAAAGATCGTAGTTTCTAGACATAAAACTCCAAAATAACTTTTGTTTTCTGTTATGAAGCACGATTTTGTGCAAGTAGTTTATAAATGTAAAACATACCATTTTTTAAATCACAAAACGAAATAAAAGCGAAGTTTTTGTCGCATTTATTAGTCCTTATAAACCTATAACAATTAAAACATTTTGAATTGTCTTTCTGGTTACATAATTACAGTTTAATATGTACCATACCTAAATATTCCGATAGCTAGACTACTATTGCAATGTTTTTTTACGTTTGTGCACGCAACGAAAATTACGTTAAATAAACTAATGCTTTTAAGAGAAAATTTAAAAAAAAACAAAAACAACCAATTTCTCCCAAAAACGTAATTCATACCATAAATGACGTGTCTAAACATAATAATTTCGATTATGTATAAATGGTGTAGTTTTTAAGTGAAATACTCATTTGATTGTATTATAGAAAATATTTACAACAGCAAATTTCAAGACTTGTAAGTAAGTTTAGGTGTATTTATTTTTTTATTTCAACTTTTGCGTTTAATGTGGACTTGTCAACAATCACTGCCTAAAGATCTTTTGAGCCTTGCCTCAAACGACACTTTTCGTGTCCATAGTCAATAATAGAGTAAAACATTAAATTAATACGTGGATATTATTGAAAATCAAAAGACCTTTTTTTTTTAATATTCCTTGCTTGTCCCGGGTGAGTGAAAAAAAAAGTTTAATCGTTGACTTTATGATTATAATCGATGGTATTATCCACGTTTTAGTTTGATTTTCTTAAGTAAAAAGTTACCTTAGATGTAAATGTAAATAATTGTAAGTACAAAAATAAAATTTACATAAATCTTTTAGTCTTGAGTTTCTTTATTCATAAAAAGAACATATTTCTTTTTAACTGCAAGCAAGAAAATTACAGATGCAGTACAAGATGTTACATCTGCAAATAAAAAGGTCAGTAAATTCACCAGGTGTTTTTAATGTCACATACATATAAAAAATACATTTTAGAGCTTAATCAAATCATTTCGCTCGATTGAATATATTTATTAATCAATTTATTATACAAAACCAACTTCGAATAACATATTATGTACTTTATACTTACTTCTGGTTAAATTATGATTAAAGATTTTTAGCTATAAAGTCGTTGTTAAAAAGTGATGAACATAATATGACTTATTCGAGAACCATCCACTTCGAATTTCGAAATGTTTACGAACAACAAATTTCGCAAGGTGAATGAACTTACGGAAAATGAGGCATTCAATATTTTTAGACGTCCGTAATAGGAGCAAATTATAGAGTCGTTGTGCTTAGTGATGAGAACCGATTTACGTATTATTTATAACTAGCGACCCGCCCTCGCTTCGCTTTGGAAACATTAAAACACACATGAAACCAAAAAAATAAAAATTAAAAAAAATTAAAAAAAGTAGCCTATGTTCATCAGGGATAATGTCGGCTTCTAATGGAAAAAGAATTTTTCAAATCGGTCCAGTAGTTTCGGAGCCTATTCGAAACAAACAAACAAACAAATCTTTCCTCTTTATAATATTAGTATAGATAGAATAACTAAATTTAGTTCCCAAATAACGCCAAAACTACTTCGTTAATAGTACTACGAGTAGTATGACATGGAAAATCAACTTTACCTCGTTTATTTTTAATGATACACAGCTACCGCCAACGAAAGTGACTCTCATGTGCTTGTTATTTATTGAAATTATGTGTAGCGAAATCATCGAATTGCGGAGGTATTCGATTTAGGAAACACAAAACCATCATTTTCTAGCATAACAAATATAGACCGCTAATTTTTATTCATGAGTATGTTACGTTATATGAAGCGTAGAAACCGCAATTTCTAACAAATCAGAAACCTTGAATTTTTAATTCTTCTTCCTATTCGCACACTCTTAACGCTGGGGAATCCATTTACGAATACCCGGTCGAGGGGGGTAACGGACTGGGTTATGTCGGACTCCAGCGTCTTCTGAGAGGAAGAAGGGGAGAAGAGAAGGGCCAAGATCCTTCACCTCCCCCAATTTCTTACAGGAGACTACACCTTGAAAAAGGCGCACGAAGGACTTGCCCCGCAGAACCACTACCGACTAAAACCCATCGAGCTCCACCACACCGACTACACGAAACTTACGGTACCGCGGTGCGCGAAAGTCATCAGTATAATCGCATCAGTCGAATCCTGCAATACCGATGCTCTCGCGATGCGACGCCATGAGGCACGGTGTTTCACAGAGCGAGAGCAATCATTTATGGTGGAGTGAGTCACATATTCTATGAGGTCGGTTCATTCATGTGTGGTTCGCTCAATGGAGTCCTCAATACTTTTTATTTTTTTTATTGCTTAAATGAGTGGACGAGCTCATAGCCAATCTGGTGTTAAGTGGTTACTGGAGCCCATAGACATCTACGACGTAAATGCGCCACTCAATTCGAGATATAAGTTCTAAAGTCTGAGTATAGTTACAACGGCTGCCCCGCCCTTCAAACCGAAACGCATTACTGCTTCACGGCAGAAATAGGCAGGGCGGTGGTACCTACCCGTGCGGACTCACAAGAGCTCCTACCACCAGTAAATACGGCTACGTCTTCTGATTTCACTTTTTAAACGAACAAATCGAAAAATACTTGAATATTCAATAATATACATTTGCCACGCGAAACGAATCAAAATGTTACAAAACACGTGGCCCTCAGTACTGTTTAGTGCAAATCAGAATTACTTCCGCGCCGCTCCGAGCTTCAGAAGGCGACGTAAACTTCAAGCTGAAATGCTGACACACGTGACTTGTTTATTAATAACGGCAACGTGCCCGATTCGGACCACCGAAACAAAAGCTCGCTGTCCAAAACGAGAAAGTCAGTTAACCTGACATTTGGTTCGTTTTCAGTTATATTAAATTCCTGAAAATATTGGACGGGAATAATAAGCTATTATCTATATATTAATACGTGAAGGAGAAACTTCGTATCCCTTTTTACGGAAATTGCGCAGCGGGGGAGTATGAAATTTCCCACACTTATAGAGAATATAGAGAAGGAGTGCAGAATGTTAATATTTTTTTTAATTATGCCTAAAAAATACATTAAATCAATTAAAAAACATTACACGCACTACCATGTATATGACGCACACACACATGCATACTATTTATTTATTGTCAAACTTTTGTTCTTGACGTCTAGGCGTCTGTGGTCATAGACCTATAAAGTATCTGTGGTCAAATTGAGATTAAATTATATATTGTTTGTCTTTATTAATATTTTTCTATAGTGTAGTCTTAGCGAAATTTATGATTATAGAAGTATAAATAGTCTTTGAAAATAGAATATAATAGTGTACAATCTTACAATTTCAATTTTGATTATAGTCGAATTTCGACTACTGCGGGCCACTAGTCTATTCTAATATATAAATCTACAGTGGTTTTTACGGATGTACCGTTATAACTACTGAACCATGCATCCGATTGACTTGAAACTTGGTATCCATGTAGAAAATATATGTACTTAATGGATAGGATTCATATGAGTGTTGGACTCCCTACACCAGTTGTGGGGGTGTTAATGATGAGAATTTTAAATGCCCAGCGAAGCGGATGGGTACAGCTAGTACTTGATAAACACATCAAAGTACAACATTGAAGCGGTCGCTGTTGCGAACATTGGAAAAATTATATTTTCCGAAACGAACGGCTGCACGAAATGATATACCAACCTTTCATTTATATAGAATTGGCAAATAAATTTAACTGATGCCTGTGGTAAAATAAGACAGGATTAAAAATTAATCTTACCATCAGTAATGGAGTGACATTAGATAAAGAATAAATGTGGATTGAAAAGTGATTTCGTGCCGGAGCCACGCGGATGATTGTGTCAAGTGCTCTCCACTGGATCTATGCCATCAGCCATCGAGCTCCCGTGCACCGTACGTAACATATGTATCTATCCAGAAACTGAATTCTTACACATTTCTAATTTCATGTTTTTTTTTTATTGCTTAAACCGGTGGACGAGCTCACAGCCCACCTGGTGTTAAACCTTACTGGAGCCCATATACATCTACAACGTAAATGCGCCACCCACCGTGAGATATAAGTTTTAATATCTCAGGTATAGTTGCAACGGCTGCCCCACCCTTCAAATCGAAACGCATTACTGCTTCACGGCAGAAGTAGGCAGGGCGGTGGCACCTACCTGTTCGGGCTCACAGAGGTCCTACCACCAGTAAATATTCGAGTCTTGTTTTTTTTTTGTTTAATGCTTCAGTTTACGGCATCAATTTACCTAAAACAACGACTCTTATAAACAAAGAAGAGATTATTTTCACTGCGCAAAACAAGCGACTCGTTTATTCAGTAGAAACAACACTAGAATGTCGCACATTTCTTTGTTCCACACACGCTCATAAATATTAAATTTCCACCGAATTCGTCGGACCTAAACTGACCTACTGTGTACATTCGTAACCAACTCATTTCCATACTAAGCTCGTAAGCTTGCGGACGCATGAAATTTTCAAGTGATGTGCAGGAAGGCACAGAGAGTCAGAGACTGCCAAGACCTGCAAATCATTCTGGAGATTTTGAAACGCCTGACTTAATGTGAGCGCAAATAGTATTTTCATCGATTTACGCGAGTCGTAGACATATTTTTTTTTCTTCCTACCTTTCTTTTTTTACTTTTCTTAGATGAGTGGACGAGCTCACGGATCACCCGGTGTTACATGGTTACCAGACCCCATAGACATCAACAACGTAAATTCCGACACTCACCTTGACGCAAGAGTTCTAAGTTTCAGTTTTTTACAGTACAACCGCTACCCTACCCTTCAAACCGAAACGCATTACTGCTTCACGGCAGCAATCAGTATATTATTTCAATAAAATATGATATGAGCAAGGTTTGATATCAATCTTGGTCCTTTAAAATTTGTTCATCAAGACCGTTCGTGTTTACAAAAATTCAGTTAAAATATAAATTGATATTTGCTTCACAATTTTTCAGGACTAGCAGAAATTATGGAAGCAATCCCCTTCTGCGTACTATCTGGAGTATTTCCGAGCTCGCTTAAATCGAATGAAGCACGGTGTCGGAGCGAGCTTCGCCTACGGCATTACGTCATCATATGACACTCGTTGGCAATACCTACGTCTATATCTTATTATATGGCACAGAAAATACGTATCTTAGACCATGCACGTTAATCTGCAACACGGGCGATCCGTCACGATGAAAACCGGCTCTAACTTTATGGTGTTTAAGGGCTTTTTTTTTATTCCCACCTAAGCCTTGAGAGGCTATTTCAACGTAACCTTAACTAGTAGGTGAGCTCACGGGGCTCAAACCGGAGAGATGCTAACACTGACCCTAGCAAGGACAGTGCTTCGCAGAATCTACCACCGGATCGGAAACGCGACCCACTGAGAAGATCCGGCGAGAAAATCAGTGGGCCGTGTCTATGGGTTAATTCGCTCGTCGAGCCCTTCGTCGCACGCGACGGGTTCGGCGAGAACGGTGTCCGGTGCTTGTGGTACGTAAAAGCACCGTTAATGGATAAGGGCTTCAGTAATCGTTTAAACCGACATGAGCTCCGGTATACTTTTAAAGTAAAATAAAAAGACCGATCAATTGAGGCACTGTATTGAAAAGATAAAAGATGAATAAATTATTTAAACATCTTTCACTAAACGAACACGGCTTGTCTTGTCTCCTAAAACAGAACATGAAAAACATTTTGTGGATATTTTGTTCGTTCACAAAAAAATCAATAAAATACCAGTTGAAAAACGATTTCAATAAAAAAGTGCAATTTCCGTGACTATCAAAAGCTATCGTAACTGTTATTACGCGTTTCCTCGTTTATTCAGTGAGAATAAATAGAAAATGCACCCAATCTG
Source organism: Bombyx mandarina (assembly GCF_030267445.1). Lineage (NCBI taxonomy): Eukaryota > Metazoa > Arthropoda > Insecta > Lepidoptera > Bombycidae > Bombyx > Bombyx mandarina. The sequence continues at coordinate 9,615,553 of NC_143218.1, forward strand.
ACCGGACGGATCCTCATTTCCTGAGTACCGGCGGGCAGCCCCTTATCTTGCAATACTCCCTCCTATTTTATTGCTGCCAAATAAACATTTATATTCCTTTCGATATTAACTTTTATTTTCGAAAACGAGAATGATCGTGTAAGCGCTTGCTCTGCCAAATTGGTTACAAATTAGCTATCGCTAAAACAAAAGGGAGCAAAAACACCACTACTGATGACTCAACCGTATATTTTAGTCGATATCTTTCGAGATACTGACTGTTAAGGTAGATTTATAAAAGAGGAAATTTTGAAATACGAGTAGATGGGAACGTTAGTATAAAATATTCTTGGCTAGTGTAAAAACTGCAAACGTCATTTATGTTATCGAAAATCTTACACTACGAGCAAGCGAAAGCGATAATCTTTTTAAATTTTATTGTTTTGTTCGAAAAACCGGTCTAATTCATATCATTATTAAGACCAGAGGTCCCGCAGTAGTCGAAACTCGACTATAATTAATTGGAATTGTAAGTTTGTACACTATTATGATTGTATTTTATACTTCTATAATCACAAATTTCGCCAAGACTACACAATAAAAATATTAACAAAGACAAACCATATTCTATTCTCAATTTGACAACAGACGTCAAGAACAAAAGTTTGACAATAAATAGTATATATGCGTGTGTGCGTCAAATACATGGTATGTAGTGTGTGTAATGTTTTCTTTATTGATTTAATGTATCTTTTATGCATTATTTTAAAAAAATATTAGCATTGTGCACTTCTTCTCTATATTCTCTATAAGTGTAGAAAATTTCATACTCCTCCATCCGCGCAATTTTCTTAAAAAGGGATACAAAGTTTTTGCTTCACGTATTAATATATAGACTAGAGGTCCCGCAGTAGTCGAAATTCGACTATAATTAATTGGAATTGTAAGTTTGTACACTATTATGATTGTATTTCGCCAAAACTACACTATAAAAAATATTAACAAAGACAAACAAGATTTAATCTCAATTTAACAACAGACGTCAAGAACAAAAGTTTGACAATAAATAGTAGGTATGCATGCGTGTGTGCGTCAAATACATGGTATGTAGTGTGTGTAATGTTTTCTTTATTGATTTAATGTATCTTTTATTCATTATTTAAAAAAAATATTAGCATTGTGCACTTCTTCTCTATATTCTCTATAAGAGTGAAAAATTTCATACTCCTCCGTCCGCGCAATTTTCGTAAAAAGGGATACAAAGTTTTTACTTCACGTATTAATATATAGATACATGCTAAAAACAAAGTGTACTTATCGCGCAGTAATGAAGACAAAACATTTGGAACATTTGACCTAAAAATGGTGCGAGCTTGAACGAGACTCCGCATTTTATGGAATGATAGCGCTCAGGACACACCACGTACTAATCAATAAGCTCGCTGTATTCTATGATAGTCGAACACTGCAAGAAATCACATAAACGAAATCTTAAAATTAATGAACATGGAATAAAAATTAATTCTGTATTTTCAAAGATGATTTTTCAATATACCAGGCTTTTTGGACTGAGAGAAACATGCAGTTCGACATGGCGCCATTAAAGACGATGGCCAACGTTACAATGTGTTGGACGAATATGTAGTAATCTTAAATGTTAAAATATGTTGTCAAAATTAAGTGCTTCGCCAGTTGTGGCCTTTTGATATTTTTTTAGTTCTGTCAATGTATTGGGAAGTAATACATCTGAGGTAGGAAGTATCTGTACTCGACTTCCCTGTTGACTATCTTGATGTGTTCAAGATTCACGGATTGAGTATTGCGTATTCAGTAGCTTGGAGTATACAGTTGTTAATTCTGCCTTCTCTTCATCATCGAGAGTTCCTAGAGCGTACGAGAGGGGTCAAGCAGATAACCGTATCTGATTTGAGGATATATCACAGTAGCAATAACGTACGTAATAGATGAGACGCAATTTTTAACATTTAACGACAATCATAGTGAGGCGTGGCCGGCTATAAGTAGAGCCAAATAAAACTCTTCATAAGCCGGTTACCATACCCCTCGAATCCGTCGCTTGCGATGAAGGGCTCGACGAGTAAATCAACCCATAGACACAGCCCACTGAGTTTCTCGCCGGATCTTCTCAATGGGTGGGGTTTCCGATCCGGTAGTAGATTCTGCGAAGCACTGCTTTTGCTAGGGCCAGTGTTAACAACATTCCTGTTTGAGCCCCGTGAACTCACCTACACATCAAGGACAAGCTGAAATAGCCTCTCAAGGCTATTAGTAAAGGTAGGATAAAAAAATATTCATAACTCTGCGACCAGACTCGGTCGTAATCCCAAGTACCACCAACTTACTAATAAATACGAAACAAAAACGGATGTTCAAATACAGATTTCCATTGAGTAATCTTTCAAGTGATTAACCGGCCATTGTTTTAGAGCTAAATGAAGGCGGACTACTAAAAGGAGTATTAATGCAGCGCTCCTAATTATAATCTTTTGATGTAGCAACCTCATTTTCCACTCGTTAGGCAGGCTTGTGCTGAAGTTTGCCCATTTTACTACCCTACGTACCCGTAATCAGGAGCTTTGCGATGTGGATACTTGAAACGGAGCTTTGTAAATTTAAAACAATTTTGATTATACAATTAGATTCTTTTTATTTAAGCTGATGGATTATTGAAAAAAGTACACGCCAATAAGAGATCATTAAAAAGTAGTTAATTTATTAGGGACGTTTATTAAATTTAAGGAAACGGTCATCATCATCATCATGATCCGCCCATAGTCCCCCGTTGCTGGGCATGGGCCATAAATTAATAACGTAAACAAACTTATTTATATCACTTTGATTTATGAAAAAAAAAATTTTTTTAAATCACAAACAAATCTTAGAATTTTTACAGCATATACTCGTATGTAGCTAAATGTTGTTATGTAGTACATAAAATATGGCTAGCCACTATTTTGGTCCCAAATGACATTACTCCTAGTAAAGTTGCAGTTAACTGAGTTTTGTAAAATCTTGGGACAATTTTAATTCCTTCTCTATTTTGGTATTAATATTATCAATACGGTTTTATTCCATATCGACACAAACCTTAAACTGTCAACAGACAGGACATTCTAAATACTGAGCTGACACTATTGAACATATTTTATTATGACTACGCCGGAGGTCAAATCCCACAGAAATTATTGGAATGGGTTCCCAAAAATTAAATTTTGATTACTCCTACAAATTCCGATAACTTAAGTTATTAAATTAACGTTTTCCGGATACAATGTCGACATTAACTTTTAATTCAGATACGATTACAAATACTGAGAATGTGTTGTTGTTGTTGTTGTTGTTGTTGTTGTTGTTGTTGTTGTTGTTGTTGTTTACGCTATATGGATGGATACCTTTTGCAACTTCGTAAAAAATAAACCGTAATACCGTTCTTTGACACGAAAATCCGAACGTACCTACTCGAAATCAAACGTATCAAGTTAATGTGTATCCAACTGCATAAGAGGATTAAAGTATTCAGGTCACGTATTTAATACAGGATAAGTTACATTTCATTTATTTTCAGTCAGGTTTTTGGCTCAGTTATTGGTAAAATTTTAATCCTTCGATCGGTATCGTTAGCGGGAATTTATTTGAAGCACGTATCAAATGAATGGATTAGATTAAAGTCCAGACGACGCTTATATATTTGTATTCAAATGCGTTGGTATACCGCGATACTTTGAGCAAATTGGTAAAAATCTTGAATGCGAAAATAATTACACAACTGAACATCGGATAGAAGAACTTGATTGCTCAAGACGACAGGAAGAATTCTGTGTAATATTGATGCATTTGATGAAATGATTAGATTACGAAATATATCACAGAACGACCAAATAAACTGTTGTCACATATGTTACAGTGATTCTTGCTAACTATGAAACTATTGCGATCGTTAAAGATTTAAAAAGCCTAAAATAAATAATAGTTTTTTAGGTAAAGTAGGTTTTTTAAAATAGGTTTAATAGGTTTTTAACCAAAAAAATCACTTTCGTAGCTACTTAACTGAAGTGAAAACTAGAAAATAAGTTAAAAAAAACTAGAGCAATTAAGAAAATTTGGAATAATTGACAAATTTTTTGGGGGTTGGTGCTTCCCGCTTCCGTAGGTTTAACCCGCGATTCCCTACAAGTGACCCCTGGGTGGTGCTAAACGGGAGCCGAAAACATAACCGGTGGTAGGACCTAGTCCGACTGGCTGGCGACCACCCTCCAACTAGAGTCCGCCGCCAAATAGCCTAGCTGTGTTCCGGCGTGTGGGTTGGAGAGCCAGTTCTATCCCTTTCCTTTCCCCTTCCTTGTTGGGGGTGAGTCTTGGTGACGCCTGGAACTTGCGGAGCAGACGTGCGTGCGAACTCACGGGGCGTGATTGTTTGACGGGGGTATAGGGAGACCCAGTGAAACGGTACCCGCTGCCGCCCGCCGGTCAGTAGGGGACCTGAACCCGGGTGTCTCTACTAAACTCCGCCCCGGGAAGCTGTCCCGCCAACCGGTGTAAAATCCTGTCGTGCGGTCGTCGTGCCGGAGTCGGAGACCGGAGTGGATCCCGGCGATCGCACGCAGAGTGGACTGGGGGCCCTTCCATGCCCTGCGTCAGTCTCTCACGCAACCCGTGGTCGAGCGCGTACTATGTTCCGCGCTTCATTCAGGTGTTACCTCGATCTCACCTCCAACATCCTACCTCTCCTAATCCTACTCTCCGAAAATTTAAAATCATGAAGTCGACAAAGAAAAAGAAAAGGGTTTCACAGGCGGTTCCCCATTCCACATTTAATGTGGATTTCAGCAATGTCAGGGGCCTACATAGCAACCTTGACGCCGTACACCACCACCTTGAGACGGCGCAGCCTGCCCTGCTTTTTTTAACGGAGACGCAGATATCTGCTCCGGATGATACCTCATACCTTGAATACCCCGGCTACGTATTGGAGCACAACTTCCTGCGTAAAGCCGGGGTGTGCGTATTCGTCCGGGCTGATGTCTGTTGTCGCCGTCTTCGGGGCCTCGAACAACGGGACCTGTCCCTCTTGTGGCTGCGCGTAGATCACGGGGGCCGTAGCCGAATCTACGCGTGCCTGTACAGGTCCCACAGCAGTGATGCAGGTTCAGCTCTGTTTGAGCATGTGCAAGAGGGGACTAACCGCGTGCTTGAGCAGTACCCATCTGCGGAGGTGGTGGTTCTTGGAGACTTTAACGCTCATCACCAAGAGTGGTTGGGGTCCAGAACCACTGACCTCCCGGGTCGGACTGCCTACGATTTCGCCTTGGCCTACGGCTTCTCCCAGCTGGTGACACAGCCCACCCGTGTCCCAGATATCGAGGGGCACGAGCCTTCTTTGTTGGACCTTCTGCTGACCACAGATCCGGCCGGATACAGTGTGGTGGTCGACGCTCCGCTTGGATCGTCTGATCACTGCCTTATTCGTGCTGCCGTACCACTCTCTCGTCCTGATCGTCGAACGACGACCGGGTATCGAAGAGTTTGGCGGTATATGTCAGCAGATTGGGATGGATTGCGTGAATTTTACGCATCCTACCCATGGGGGCGGTTCTGCTTTTCCTCTGCTGATCCTGACGTCTGTGCGGACCGTCTTAAAGACGTGGTGCTCCAGGGGATGGAATTGTTTATTCCCTCCTCTAAAGTGCCCGTTGGGGGTCGCAGCAGACCCTGGTATAACAATGCCAGCAGGGATGCTGCACACCTCAAGCGGTCCGCATACGTGGCATGGGATAATGCCAGGAGACGTCGGGATCCTAACATCTCAGGGGAAAGGCGGAAATATAACGCCGCTTCCAGGTCCTACAAGAACGTAATTGCCAAGGCAAAGTCGGAGCACGTCGCTAGAGTTGGCGAGCGATTGAAGAGCTATCCCTCCGGGAGCCGTGCTTTTTGGTCGCTCGCCAAAGCTGCAGAAGGAAACTTTTGCAGGTCAAGTCTCCCACCACTGCGCAAGTCCGATGACAATCTGGCCCACAGCGCGAAAGAGAAGGCTGACCTTCTGGTCAAACTCTTCGCCTCGAACTCGACTGTGGACGACGGGGGTGCCACACCACCGAACATCCCCCGGTGTGATAGCTCCCTGCCGGATATCTGCTTCACACAGTGTGCAGTCAGGCGGGAGCTCCGACTCCTGGACGTCCATAAGTCGAGTGGGCCAGACGGCATCCCCGCAGTGGTTTTGAAAACGTGCGACCCTGAGCTGACACCTGCGCTAACGCGTTTGTATCGCCTCTCTTATTGCACTAACAGGGTTCCGTCTTCATGGAAGACCGCCCACGTCCACCCTATCCCCAAGAAGGGTGACCGGTCGGACCCATCGAGCTACAGGCCTATCGCGATAACTTCCTTGCTTTCCAAGGTGATGGAGCGAATAATAAATACACAACTCCTGAAGTATCTTGAGGATCGCCAGCTGATCAGTGACCGACAGTACGGTTTCCGTCACGGTCGCTCAGCTGGTGATCTTCTTGTATACCTTACTCACAGGTGGGCTGAAGCCTTGGAGAGCAAGGGCGAGGCTCTTGCTGTGAGCCTTGATATCGCGAAGGCCTTCGACAGGGTCTGGCATAGGGCACTTCTATCGAAGCTACCATCTTACGGAATCCCAGAGGGTCTCTGCAAGTGGATCGCTAGCTTTTTGGATGGGCGGAGCATCACGGTCGTTGTAGACGGTGACTGTTCTGATACCATGACCATTAACGCTGGCGTTCCACAGGGTTCGGTGCTCTCCCCCACGCTTTTCATCCTGTATATCAATGACATGCTGTCTATTGATGGCATGCATTGCTATGCGGATGACAGCACGGGGGATGCGCGATATATCGGCCATCAGAGTCTTTCTCGGAGCGCGGTGCAAGAGAGACGATCAAAACTTGTGTCTGAAGTGGAGAACTCTCTGGGGCGAGTCTCCGAATGGGGTGAATTGAACTTGGTTCAATTCAACCCGATAAAGACACAAGTTTGCGCGTTCACTGCGAAGAAGGACCCCTTTGTCATGGCGCCGCAATTCCAAGGAGTATCCCTGCAACCTTCCGAGAGTATCGGGATACTTGGGGTCGACATTTCGAGCGATGTCCAGTTTCGGAGTCATTTGGAAGGCAAAGCCAAGTTGGCGTCCAAAATGCTGGGAGTCCTCAACAGAGCGAAGCGGTACTTCACGCCTGGACAAAGACTTTTGCTTTATAAAGCACAAGTCCGGCCTCGCATGGAGTACTGCTCCCATCTCTGGGCCGGGGCTCCCAAATACCAGCTTCTTCCATTTGACTCCATACAGAGGAGGGCCGTTCGGATTGTCGATAATCCCATTCTCTCGGATCGTTTGGAGCCTCTGGGTCTGCGGAGGGACTTCGGTTCCCTCTGTATTTTATACCGTATGTTCCATGGGGAGTGCTCTGAGGAATTGTTCGAGATGATACCAGCATCTCGTTTTTACCATCGCACCGCCCGCCACCGGAGTAGAGTTCATCCATACTACCTGGAGCCGCTGCGGTCATCCACAGTGCGTTTCCAGAGATCTTTTTTGCCACGTACCATCCGGCTATGGAATGAGCTCCCCTCCACGGTGTTTCCCGAGCGCTATGACATGTCCTTCTTCAAACGAGGCTTGTGGAGAGTATTAAGCGGTAGGCAGCGGCTTGGCTCTGCCCCTTGCATTGCTGAAGTCCATGGGCGACGGTAACCACTCACCATCAGGTGGGCCGTATGCCCGTCTGCCTACAAAGGCAATAAAAAAAAAAAAAAAAAAATAGCATCCAACTCGTTTTACGATACAATTACGATACAATAGCGATACAATGATTTTTTTTTAGTCTAATTTTTTTATTTATATATAATTATAATTTTTACTTTTCAGTTAATCTAACAAAGGTACAAACGCGAGTTTTCGGACTTTTTTAAACTGTTATTAATTTTCTAAGTAATTTTTATCCCGAATAAAATTATTGTTGTTTCATTATTTAAGCAAATTATAATTTCCCATGTATGCAAATACCTATCGTATGACAATATTGTCGTGTCAAAGGCGCTGTTCATTGAGTGTATCTACGTCATCGTGTCTGCTTACGCCCTCTGAACAGTTAAAAGGGTACGAAGCGGTAAATATAGCTCGCAACGTACAAATGAAATGGGAACAATGATGTTATTCCTGATCAGGACTTCTTTTATTTTAATTGAAGCGTTTGAATGTGCTTGATGTCCAGCAAGAGCATTAAATGCAAAAAGAGACTGGATTTTCGAGAATGAAATGCATTTTAGGGCTTTTCAATGCGATTAGTGTGTTTTGGAAGCAAGAAAAAGGCCACAGCCTTTAGTCTGTTCGGTCTTATTTCAGAAAATAGAGAGTTACGGAAATTAGCTAAAAATATATATTTCTACTATATAATGTTCATATCTTTAATAGTTATATTCTTGTATAGTTATATTCTTTACTGGTGGCAGGACCTCTTGTAAGTCCGCGCGGGTAGGTACCACCACCCTGTCTATTTTCTGCCGTGAAGCAGAAATGCGTTTCGGTTTGAAGGGTGGGGCAGCCATTGTAACTATACTGAGATCTTAGAACTTATATCTCAAGGTGGGTGGCGCATTTACGTTCTAGATGTCTATGGGTCCAGTAACTACTTAAAACCAATAGTAAAAAAAAAAAAATTCAATAACAAACTTAAAATTAGAAATCATTCCAGAACTAGTAAGTAGGTATTGTATTTTTTGTATTACCAAACTAAGAAGTAAATTAGATTGATATTTGTCAATGGCAAAAAATTCAAGATTTCGATCCGCGATTTATAATTATATTATCAACTTAAACTTACAACTTATACCTACATCCGCGGCATCACAGTTATTAAGGTAGAAATTGAACTGTAGCCTGCTACTACATAAAAAAGAATATTCCTCATCAGTTGAGATATACGAGTATAATAAAACAAATTTTTGTAAATTTTGGACTTGCATTGACCGACATTCGTGAATGGAAACATAAAACAAACCGGCTTAATAATAACACCCTGTATGCTTCCCTTCGTTTTCCGCTAGGGGCGCTGTTCCAACTCCATACAAATTTGAGTTAACTTTTACGCGATCGAGAAGTTAAAAAACTCGCACTAAGCACACGGGCTCTACGTTTCTGATATCTCGAATAAGGACACAAATACGTGGCTCTATGATTTGACGGTGTACAAATCGCGTTTCTCGCTTTTTGCTTTTGCAGCGGAGCATGGCGCACACTACATTTCATTTTTATCGGTTGCCACAGAGAAAAACCTCACAGAGGATGTGAGTGAACGTGCTTTGAGCTTCCTTTGTATTTGCAGTGCACTTTCATACGGAGTACAGAAACGTACTGCTTTTGGGTTTAGTTCTTGTTTAGTACAACGTGTTTATTGGGAATTTTATGGGAGAGTTCATTTTTCAAAACCGTTAAAATTCAGACGCATTCTCACGGACAATTGTTTTGATTCGATTAGTTTGCTTAATTTTTTTTAAGACTGAATTTTTCCACCTTTATGTGTTTTATGCGTTAAATACGTTGTTGTTTATTTAGACATTTATTAACTTTAGTTTTTTATAGAAGACAAAATTACAATAAAAACGAAGTCTAATTAATATAATAAAATCTATTGTTTTTTTTTGTATTTCAATGTTGCTTTTATCTACCATAAACAACACGACGTGAATGCCCCCAATCATATTGGAACATAAGTTCGAAGTTTCAAATTCAAAGCCGGAACGCATGACGTATACGCTTCAGATATAATCTAGATTATGATACCTACCCGTGCGAGCTTAAAACACATCCCATTAATCAATTGCTTGGTAAATTATTTTTCTCTAAGTACTAAAAACTAAAAACTAAAAACAAAGATTGAGTTCTAAATCTTTGTTTTTAGTTTTTAGTCATTGGCAACACCTATCTTTATTTTCGGGAAGCGTTGACACTTTTGGGCGGAATGCGAGGAGTGAAGTTTTGTGATTTGTTTTATTTTGTCTATTTAGTGTTTTCTTTAGGTTTAAATGTGTAATAACGGTGGTTTATTAACTCTTTTTTTTATTGCCCTTGTAGGCAGACTAGCATACGGCCCACCTGATGGTGAGTGGTTACCATCGCCCATAGACTTCAGCAATGCCAGGGGCAGAGCCAAGCCGCTGCCTGCCGCGTAATACTTTCCACAAGCCTCGTTTGAAGAAGAACAATTCATAGCGCGCGGGAAGCTCGGGTAGCTTAACGGTTTAATATCTGTGAAAGTGCACAAATGTGGGAAAATGAAACAAAGCCGATGGACGTAGCTTCTCGGGATCTTCCAAAAAGCCCAGTGAAAAAGTCTCAGTTGTATATACCACCACCATAACCACCATTTTACTGAGATTATATTTCATCCCATATCATGTCATCTCATTTCATTTAATTTCATTTCAGTTGATTAATGTCTCAGATTAATCATCTTTATTTCATTTCACTCCATATTAAATTTGTTCATAAAAATAAGAATATAAATTAAAATAAGACTTGACTTGAAGGTCTTAGTTACCAGGTCATAAAACCCCTTAAAAAAATCGGGAAGCGTTTGCTTACCTCAAATATAACAATATATTTACGTTTACGAACATATCACATCCGAGACAGCCTCCAACAGAAACACGAGCGTTTTCTTTAGCGACAACCGAGCAATATGCTGAGTGGTACAAACTATTGTTCGCCTACTACAATAACCGTCCTATATTTATACACGCTATCATTCATTCGTGTTTGGATAGAAAAAGGACATATTCGATTTAAGGAACTGTGTTTTCTATTATAGTATCAGTTACATCGTGCGTTTATATAGTCCATTAAGGTAGCAATAAAATTATACGTAACATAATTACTTTTTAAGGGATTTTGTGACCTGGTAACTAAGACCTATAGGTCATGTCTTATTTTAATTTATATTCTTATTTCTATGAAAAATGGTAGTATGGAATAAAATGAAATGAAGATGATTAATTTGAGACATTAATGAACTGGGATGAAATTAAATGAAATGAGATGAGATGATATAGGATGAAATATAATATTAGTAAAATGGTGGTCATTTACTGAGATTTTTTGGAGGATCCCGAGAAGTTACGTCCAGCGGCATTGTTTCATTTTCCCACACTTGTGCACTTTCACAGATATTAAACAGTTAATAAAGCACCATTACTACACATTTGAACCTGAAGAAACACTAAATAGACAAAATCAAACAAATCGCACAACTTCACTCTTCGCGTTCCCGCCAAAAACTCTAACATAATTACTGTAAAGATAGTTATAACTACCCTGTCTATTACTGTCGTGTTCCAAGCATACATTTCAGTTTGAAGGTTGGGACAGCCGTTGTAAAATTAAATTGATAATTTTACCACATGTTTCAATATGGGTGGCTAAGACTCAATTTAAGATCTAACTAACACTAAGACACATTCTTAGTCTTAGTGTGATAGTGTGTGATAATGCAATTTCTCTGCCGTGAAGCAAGTGTTGCGTTTCGGCTTGGAGGGTGGGGCAGCCATTGTACTATACTGAGATATTAGAACTCATAACTCAAGGTGGGTGGCGGCATTTACGTTGTAGATGTTTATGGGCTCCGGTAACCATTTAATATCAAGTGGGCCGTGAACTCGTCCACCAACACAATAAAAAAACACGCTTATAATTAAATTTCGTAAAATTGAATATAAGTTTTTTGTTTTTTATCGCATACAATGTGTAACATTACAAAAAAACACCGGAACACTTCGCATTCCATTGATGGCATCGTAATCGGTTGTATCGGTTGTATGTAATCGGTTTTTTTTATACTAATTTGTATTACTGAACCTTCTGCGGGTGGTAGACGTGATTCTAAAAAATATTCAGAATTATATTCTTTTGTTTTTGTCAATGTTCACCATCCCATAAATACTATTTCACAGAATGCAGAACTTCCTTACATTTTAGCACTCGTCAACGCAACGTGAAACGCATCAAAACAAGCTTAGTGGACTTTATATATCCAATTCTATGAATACAATTCATTTGACGCGCATATGCACCTAACTCAATTTCGTAATAGCTTGAATTTATTTATTCGATGATACACCAGTACCAGAGCGTAAAAATAAAATAAAAATTGAAGATACTTTTACGGTGTAACCAGTTTTTTTTTTTGAAAGAAGTTACTTATGGGACGATGCGGAGGGGTACCCTAACCGGGAAAAAACGTCCTTAACGTAAGATTTTTATTAGTAATGCACGCAGTGTACGACTTAACTTTGTTATAACGAACAAATTAGTAATGCACACAGTGTACGACTTAACTTTGTAATAACGTACAAAAAATCATAAATTTTTATTATATTATATACATTATATACATATACATATACATACATACATTATATACATATTTTTTTATCATTCATTGACGACGATCTCAGAGCGTTCGTTTGCGCAATACATTAACTCTTATGCAAACAACCGTGAATGAAGTGTATGTACCACAATAAGTTCGCACGTTTCCGAATGACCGTGGGTTGTTCCGAAACCTCCAATTTTATTTTCTTTATACCTCGATTAGAAATTTAAATTAATATTTTTGTAATAAGGAACTTCGGTCCTATCCGGTGTCCCACGACACCACACACCTTTTTTTGTTATTAAATATATTAATTCCGACGTTTCAAATACTTTACAGTTTTCGTGGTCACAGATGACCCAGTCGAAATAGTATTGCCTACTGCCTACCCATGCGGACTCACAAGACCTCCTACCACCAGTAAATAAGTAGGATATCATAGCAAGATTTTTTTTTACCAATTATTTTTGCAATAAAATATTCTAATACGCGCATAGTGCCAAAAACATATCGAATTATTAACGCAAGAACCCCTATGATCTGTAAATAAATTTTTAATAATAAGGTAATACGCCGATCGTTGGATCGTCGCAAAGTCGAAAGAGTCCCGAAAAAGGTCCAGAATAAAGACACGCAATCAAAGTTATTGAAAGGATCCCTTGCAGACCCGTGATCCGCGTTAAGCTGTGCCACTATTCTGAAAACCTCGAGGCGCTTCAACCCACATTTATCGACCAACCTAAACTTGAACTGTGACCTTTACCGGCAAACCTGCAATTAAATTTCCATTTCTCCCGCTGCCTGCCCGATTTGTAGCTAGACGATAATGTCCTAAGAAATTTCACGATGAAAATGTCAAGACGCTCTTGGATTTTAGATTTGCAATTTCCAGATAAATGGAGCCGTCAGGTTTCATTTTGTTTAGTAACCGCCCACTGATAATCTAATGAAGTTTGCCTTGCGCTATGAATTCAATAAAGCAGACTATAGAAAATAAAACATTCTGAATTTAAACAGCTATATTTCACAAGTCGCCGTATTTTTAAAAAAAACCTTGAAAATGGTACTAGAAGCAATTCAATTTTAGAAGAAATAAATATTAACTGATGATTTTTATTTATTTATAAGAAAGCTTCACGTGGTTTGGGTGATGATCTTTGATTGGCTGTACTTTGATTGTACACGTGATAAACTGTACCAATGTTTTGTTATAATCCATACGAATATTTTACAAAATAAATCGGACTGAGTATGGAAATAATTTAGGCTACCGTACATCCCGCTACTGACCACGGCTTTTCGCCCGAACGATATGAAGTATGGGCCATGCGGCCGTAGCTGCAAGCGAAAACCTAGTCACGATATTAGCTTCATATACATGAAAAGCTTTACCAAAACTGATTATTACGAGATACCTAAATGAAATTTACAAAGACACAAATATTATAATAATATATTTTTATATTAAATATTTACATATTTAATTTTTAGCTTTAGTTTAATAATGAGAAGATATAAGGAAGGGTATGTCAACTAAAATCAGGAGCTAACGCGCCGTAATGAACCTTAATGCCAATGAAATGCATAAAAGTCGGCACATGCCTTCCAAGCATTACCCATAAATGCCATGACCGGTATATTATACTAGAAAGGCAAAGAAGCTACTAGAAAGGTTACGTCTGTGAGGGCGACGTCGGCAGCGGCACAAGGGTCGGCATACGCGCCCCTCCCCTGACCTTTACAGACGTCTCCCGCGGGAGAGTGTAATCACGCCGCATTACCACTCGACGACACCTCTATGAAACGTTCTCATAACATCGAGGAGTCGCCCCGCTCGCCTCGAGCCCAGAATGGCACGGATTAGAGCTTTATTGCGAACGCACCTGTCTAGGTGAGCGAAGCGGGGCGCGCACTGCTGCAGGCCGGCGGCGCGACATCGCTCCACGGACTGCGCATGCGTGCCGCCCGCTATTAAAAAATGAATTCCTGGTTCCCGCACTGAGAGCCGCACGTTCGTCGCCGCCGCCGCGTTCCTCTCGCTATTTTTGCGCGGTGAGACCGGGACCGCGCCCGAGGATCGCGCCGTGATTAAAGTGCCGGGTGTGGTCGCAGTGCGGTGCAGCGCGGTGCGTTACGAGTGCAGTGCGAGTGGTGGCGGGCGAGACACGTGCGGCGGCCGGTTGATGCGCTCGGGGCGCTGCTAGCGGCCGCGATATGGCGCGTCGCACCGCCCGCGCCCGCTCCCTTCGCTTAGCTAAACTCGCACGATGAGCGACCTGCAGGCCACATTCGAGTTCTCCGTTGAGCTATACAAGTTCTACAATGTCGATCTCTTCCAAAGAGGGTGAGCGTTGACGACTACGTTCTCTAATTATACAAATAACAACACTATTCGTGTTATCAAGACCGTGTGCTTATCGATAACAGCTGACGTTTCAATGATATTGATTATCAATCTAAATTAAATACGCACATAGACTCAAAAGCCTAAAGCAGCTAGCTGAATATAGTTTTGAAACAAAATCTAATACATCTTAGATTCTTATGATAGATATACTCGTCTACCGTGTATCTGGAGTTCGATCGGTCTAATCATATAGATGAGACAGCAGAAGTTGATCAGCTAATAAATCATATCTGACAAGGCGTACTTTTGTCGAACTTTCCCGTGTTATATGATAGCCATTATGTTTTTACCAGCCATTAGCCTAGTTTTACTAGTTATATAATGGCACGTCAACAATAGGACCTTACATGAGGTGTCAAATTGTTTTCAGAGAGGCGAAGCGAGATGTTATGTTATTACGACCTCATTATAAGAACTAGTTACCGAGATTTCAAGTAGCCTACGACCATGCGACTTAATACTTACGAATCCGTTACTTGAAAATCGATTTTTTTGTTTCTCTAGAATCGTAACGTAATGGTATTATTTATTAAATATCAAGTAGATTTCGCGTTAATTTAATCAACGTGTTTATGCATGTGCACTTTTATTATTATTTTTTTCACCCCTACTGTTTCTTATTTACAAAAGTATATATTTACGGCTTTATTTACTGGTTTGTTTGTACGTATTCTATGCGTTTATATGCTCATCAGCAATCAATTTCCAGAAAACTTTCTTTTCCATGTACCATCCAACTCTGGAATTAACTCCCTTTCATGATGTTTCCCGAGCACTACGACACGTCTTCCTTCAAACGAGGTTCAATTGAAATCCTGAGTTATAAGGCAGTGAATCGGCTATGACCCTAATGTAAATCATGCGAATAAAAATCAGTATCTACTCACCGAGATGTAATCTGTCTTTTCAGGCCATAAAAAAGCATGTATTTCACCCGATTGAGTTAAAACTTGCCTCAGTTCCAATTGACGCATCCAGGAAGGTTTTTTTTTAAATACCATTATCAATATAACATACACTATGGTACACGTGCAATTTCAAGAAATTTGTTTACATTACGAGAAAAAGGATGTCATATTTCATAACTAGCTTACAAATGAATAAACCTCTTCCAAGTTCACTTTAAGTTTTGCTATCCTTCTTTTGGAGTCAAAATTTTATTTGCTTGTCACTTACGAAAAAGATATCAACAGACAGCCTGTATCAAATCAAAATTAAACAACCGACAAGCCTATACTAAATTGCAATAGTAATATTAAGTACTATATCGATAAAACCGGCCATCAATACTTCGACCTCTAAAATTATTACCTCTTATTTCCTCCCCTTCGTCACATAACGACAAGCAGTGCAATTTGCAAGCTCTTCAGTTAATTCCACCAGCTAGGAGGGAGCCGTAATTGGCCATTATTTACATGTTCAATGATCGATGGAATAAATTAAATGTCTAAATTTAGAGTTCTTTTTATTCAAGAATTATTTAAGTTACATTTTTTTGACTAACACGTAATCACTAAATTGCACTCATCTTCTCAGAATAATTTTTCCAATTAGGTATTATTTCGTCGAGAACTTCCTCCGTATTCACGCAAGAGCCTTATTTATAATAATAAAGTTTAAACAACTCTTTAATATTCACGTATAATTTATTGATATGCTGTGTAGTCAGAGTCATTTCAGTCATTTCGGAGATTAGCCCGGATCCGCTAACAAACAAATATTTTTATTCTAACGTATTCTTGAAAAACGTATCAATATTCTGATTACTATTATTTCGAAATCACAATCAGATACTAGTTTTATTTATTTTCACAGATTTAAAATCATTCTAGCTTTCAAAGCGAAACGACTGCGTCGCGATCGAAACACGCAGGTTTGTATGACTGAATTCGATTCACAGCTCGCCTACAAGCAATACTCTATGTAGAAGTTAGAGGTGGGTAGAGGAGAATAATTTGAGGATACCGCTACAAGCGAATAATATATGAACTAAAAATAATAGTAAGCGGTCGAAGTGAGTGTGGTCATTATCTTCTCATTAATATCCGGATAGAGACGAACCCCTCTCATTTTCGGTCGTATATTCTCAAAGTATGAGATTTGTTTTATTTTTCAGTTCCTAACTTCGGCATGACCGTCCCGATACAAAATTGTCTGCAAAGTTTTAGTTTAATCGATATAAACGCTGCAACAAGGCTGGTTTTTTCATTGGCTAGCGAGGATATAAGTCCGTGTTCTGTTTACACGTAGTATGTACACAATAATAATGCAAATAATCGGTGCGGAATAAAATAATATAGTAGTTACAATACTTATTACTCAAGTTCCAATAGTATTCCTTAAAACTAAGTCAGTATTTTATCCATCAATTTCGTTACCGACAAAGAAAAGCAAGAGATGTGTTGACAGAATTGATTTCTAATACAAAAATGTTAAAAACGCTAATAAACTATAATTAATAAATTTATACGCTAATAATTTTTTTAATGGTCGTAGGACCTCTTGTGAGTCCGCACGGGTAGGTACCACCGTCCGGCCTATTTCTATCGTGAAGCAATAATGCGTTTCGGTTTGAAAGGTGGGGCAGCCGTTGTACTGTAAAAACTGAAACCTTAGAACTTATGTCTCAAGGTAGGTGGTGGCATTTACGGCCTAGGTGTCTATGGGCTCCGGTAGCCACTTAACATCAGATGGGCCGTGAGCTCATCCACTAACCTAAGCAATAATATGTACACAGATTGCAATAGTTCACTTAATTCTGTATTGCTTTATTTATAACTCCACAATCTTTACCTATCTGCTCGCTACAGAATACACTGCTTTTTCTCTCGTTTTTTCAGACTAACGCCTTTTTTGTTATGTCACGTCCCTACTATTGGTCCCACCAACATTGTTGCTATTTGGCAATCCGAAAATTGTCTAAATTTTAACATGATCAATTTTATATTAAGTATTTTACAACAAACCTTACAATAGATATTTCACAAGTATTGTGTTTCATCAGTTACACACGTAATGTTATCAAATTTAAGCTCGGCTGAAGCAAGGGGCTGGAGGCCTCGTATGACTGTGGAGGAGGCATTTGTTCTACTACCTTACTATCTTCGAATTAGATAAACACTAGTATAGGGCCCATAAAATATGAACTAGTCTAGACAATGGCAAGTATAATAGTTATTCCACTAAAAGTCGTTTAATTAAACGGCCGTCTGGTGTAGTGGTAAGTGACATGGTCACTACACAAGGGGGTCGCGGGTTCGAATCCCGCCAAGGGAAGATATTTGTATGATAAATATAATTGTCTATTCCAGGGTTATGGATGTATATTAAATTTAGGTATGTGTATAATAAAAATCTTACATTTATATCCGTTATCTGGTACCTGTAACACAAGTTCTTTACGAACTTATCACGGGACCAGTTAACGTGGCGTGATTGTTAGTAAAATATTTATTTATTATTTATTTATTTAATTAACAATTCCGCGCAAGTCAAATTATCTTAGTTTTCATCAAAATATAATATACCTTCTTTAAGGTATACGATACGCTGTCAATGAAGATGACTCATATTTTAATGTTTAACAAATCTTTCAAAGCTATTTAATATTATTGTCCTACTGAGAAATAAGAAAATTTTACTTACGTTGTATTTATTTGCAGCTAAGTGACGATACGCTAATTTTAAATTACTAGTGGTCCCGCAGTAGTCGAAATTCGACTATAATTAATTGATATTATTATATTTTTACTGGTGGCAGGACCTCTTGTGAGTCCGCACGGGTAGGTACCACCACCCCGCCTATTTCTGCCGTGAAGCAGTAATGCGTTTCGGTTTGAAGGGTGGGGTAGCCGTTGTAACTATACTGAGACCTTAGAACTTATATGTCAAGGTGGGTGGCGCACTTACGCCGTAGATGTCTATGGGCTCCAGTAACCACTTAACACCAGGTGGGCTGTGAGCTCGTCCACTCATCTAAGCAATAAAAAAAAAATAAAAAAAAAATTATAAGTTTGAACATTATTCTGGTTTCGTCTGGTATTGTCAATGACTATTATATTTCTATAGTGACAGATCTCGCCAAGAAAGATAAACAATATTAACTTATTCTCAATTTGACTACAGACTTTAAGCAATAACAAAAGTTTGAGAATAAACAAAGAGTGTGTGTGTGCGTGTGTGTGCGCGTGCGTGCGTGCGTGCGTGCGTGCGTGCGTGTGCGGGTGCGGGTGCGCGTGAGTGCGTGCGTGCGTGTGCGTGTGCGTGTGCGTGTGCGTGTGCGTGTGCGTGTGCGTGTGCGTGTGCGTGTGCGTGCGTGCGTGCGTGCGTGCGTGCGTGCGTGCGTGTGTGTGTGTGGGTGTGTGTGTGTGTGTGTGTGTCAAATACATGGTAGTGTGTGTAATGTTTTCTTTATTGATTTAATGTATTTTCATTCATATTTTAAAAAAAATATTGATATTCTGCACTCCTCTATATTCTCTATAAGTGTGGGTAATTTCATACTCCTCCGTCCGCGCAATTTTCGTAAAAAGGGGTACAAAGTTTTTGCTTCACGTATTAATATATAGATTACATTGTTCTCTTTTCAGCTTCCCTTCCTTAGACTGTTGCAAACATTACACGTATGACGTACGTACTTTGTGTCCGTATTACAGCAAGGTCGCAGTTTCCATGTTTATAATTACGTTCAACTACAATTCTTCATTCCTCGTATCACGTACATATGTTTACAATTTATGGTTAAGCTCATTTCTCTATTATATTACGAAAAACTTGCTATTTTGAAAGCTTTTTTTCCTACCTATGCTGATAGCCTTGAGGGACTATTTCAGCTTCTCCTTGACGTGTGGGTGAGCTCACGGGGCTCAAACCGGGAGTGTGGCTAACACTGGCTCTAGTAAGAGCAGTGCTTCGCAGGATCTACCACTGGATCGGAAACGCAACCCACTGAGAAGATCCGGCGAGAAACTCAGTGGACTATCTATAGCCCATAGACAATCATTACAATATTTTTGTTCCAAACGTTTATGAGGACTTGAAGGATAAAAGTTGGATAGAATCAGCTTCTTGGGCATTGAACTCAATCTATCATAAAATCAACTACACGTTTTTGAGGGCACATCAGAATCCATTACAGCGGTTATTGACATAGACATTACCATATTCACGTCAGCGAACGGGCAACTGAGGGAAATGTACCTAAAAATTATAATTTTAGGAATTTCTTTGTCGACTTACACGTTTAATATAACACTAATATTAGACACACGATAATTATAGAAAAAATCATAAGAATGTAAGTTTGTGGAAGATGTTTAAGAAAGCTGATATATATAACCAAATCAACAATGTACTATGGGCTGGGGCTTTGTCTCTTCCGTATAGGTTGGAGTGCGGGGTGAGACAAGGCGGGTTGAGTTCGCCTACGCTCTTCAACCTGTATATGAATGAGCTGATCGGCGAGCTCAGTAGGACCAGGATTGGTTGTTTCATAGACGGGGTGTGCGTAAACAACATCAGCTACGCAGACGATATGGTGCTGCTGAGCGCGTCTATCTGTGGCCTAAGGCAACTTGTTTCTTTGTGTGAGGGATACGCCAAATCACACGGTTTGGTGTACAACTGTAAAAAGTCGGAGATCATGGTCTTTGAGACCAGGGGTGGGACGCATGATAAAATACCTCCCGTAATACTCAACGGAACGCCATTGACAAGAGTTTATAAATTTAAATATCTCGGCCATGTGTTGACCCCTGATCTCAAAGATGAGGAAGATATTGAACGAGAGCGGAGAGCGTTGTCGGTTAGAGCAAACATGATAGCTCGCAGGTTTGCACGGTGTTCACTTAAAGTCAAGGTCACCCTCTTTAGGGCCTACTGTACTAACTTTTACACGTGCAGCTTGTGGGCTGGATATACTCAAAGATCGTACAATGCTCTCCGTGTTCAATACAATAACGCGTTTAGGGTGCTGGTGGTGCTGCCCCGCTTTTGTAGCGCATCAGGGATGTTTGCAGATGCGCACATAGATTGTTTTTACGCTACCATGCGTAAGAGGTGTGCATCTCTGGTAAACAGAGTGAGGGCCAGCTCCAACAGTATCCTGAGCATGATCGCAAGCAGGCTGGACTGTATATACATGGGTCGCTGTGGTGCCATCTCCCATGGGATGTTACCACAGTAATTCATTGTGATCTAAATATAACTACTAACATAGGTCAAGTTTTATTAACAATTTATATGAGTCATGGATACTTGAAATAAAAACATTATTATTATTATTATTATATCCTATGACGTGAACGATACCTTCACAGATGAAGTCAGCCTTCAAATCAGCACCATTGTTTCGCCGTTGAAATAGGCCAAACTATTTGATAATGAGCCGCGTGAACTCCCTATACCGCACCAACATTTTCCCGCAGACGCGTGCATTAAAACGAAACACCCACGTATTGACAATTTGTGACCCGGTTTTATATGAAACAACTACTTTTTAAACGAAATATAAATAAAACTATCACAAGAGACGTGCCAACTGAATATCTGTTTAATACAGGGTGTTTTAAAGACGTTCTTGGAACCTAGATCAGACGTAGAGCTTCTGGATCGTAATACAAAAGTATTCTATTTCAAAACTTGTATTTTACTACTATTTTCCTTTTTATTTTTTTCTTATGTAACTGCTAACCTCGAAAGGCTATTCTGGCTTCAACATATCTGGTGTGGGTGAGCTCACAGAGCTTAGTCTGAGAGAATTTGGTAACATCGGAATCTGGTAAGAGCAGTGCTTCGCTGAATTTACCACCGTATCGGAATCTCGACCCACTGAGAAGATCCGGCGCGAAACTCTGTAGGTATTTTCTTGCCTTTAATCTACAGTGAACGGTGTACCTACATAGTGCGAGTTTTTAACGTTCTCGATAGCGTTAAAGTTAACTCAAATAAAATATGAATGCAGTCAGAACAGCGCCCCTAGCGGCAAACGTAGGCATACATTTCAGCTCCATACAAATTTGAGTTAACTTTTACGCTATCGAGAACGTTAAAAAACTCGCACTAAGCACAGTGAAAAATGCAGGGGTACGGTAAAAAACTCGTTTCTATAATTAACACCATCTGTTATAAATAGACTATAACTAAGTAGTGGTAGGATTATATTTTTATTGTCAGCATGTATAAATAAAAATGTTAAGCCTATTGTGATTTAGAATAATATTTAGTATTAGATATAAAATATTATTATTTAATGTAAATATGTTTACGTAGAAACTACACCTACATTCAAGTCGTGTGGATAGCTACTACGCGTGTAATGAATAAAATAAGCAATGCCATCTAGTTTTTTTTTATATTCTTACCTGTATTCGCACGACTATTGATGTAAATTTTTCCATGCAATTCTGAGTCTTCCTGTACCTAACATAATTACGAATCAGGTGACCTAAGCCATTTGCTGTCTCGGGTATACACGATACACAGGTGTATCAGACTTCGCGTTGCATTGCTGGCTCACCTCGCAACAAAATCATTCAGTCAGTGTCTTCTTCTCTGTTTGCCAATCCTCCATTTCTTGTTTAATAGCTATTAACGAGCTTTGATAAAACTTTTTTTTGTTAAGGAGCCAAAAAAGTAAGAAATAAAAATATTAAAAGCTTGAGGTATCCGTGATTCAGATCAAATTTGGAAAACCAAGTGAACAGTAGGTAAATAAGCGAATACTATTTCCCTTCCACATTAGGGTAGTAGATACATTCCATTGCAACTTCAAGAACGGTCTGTTCACACACTGTATAAGAAATGACATTCTACAGCTATTTTTATGTATAGGTGAACGACCTTCCCACCTAGTGCTAGGTGATTACGGGAGCTCATAGAGATCACAACGTAAACACCGTCACCAATCTCGTGACATGGTCTCGAAGTGCTGTGGTATCGTATGGCTTAGACTAGCACCACCCCATATCTTACTGTGGTTGTCTTAAAAGGCGACTACAGGATTTACCGAAGCAAAGACAAAAATATTCTCTGATTATTTTAGTGCACTGTGATCGCCAATCAGCATTCACTAGTGCATGCTGTAAGCCCGCTCGTGTAGATACCGCTGTCCTAACTGCTTCTGCCGAGAAGTAACCGTGCGTTTCGATTCGAAGGGTGGGTAGTTGATAAACAATACAACTGAGAACCATATCTAAAGACTGTGAAGCCATTCACGGTGTGATTATGCGGGCAGATAGCTCATTCACGCAATAAAAATAACGAAACAGTCTTAATTATATCGTAAATTAAGAAATAATATACTACTAATAGACAATGTTTTACAGCGGTTCGTCGTGCGTAAATATCTGGAACAAGTTGCTAAAAATATTAACAAATTGTTTCAACCATTTAAAAAAAAAGCTCATTCTAATTTGGGATATTAATCATTGAAAAAGCAAGAGCTTTGTCGTGGAACAGGCAAATTTATCGTACATTAATTCGTACCAGCACAGCACGCAATCATCACCCTATTATTTTCTTTGAAAACTTAGGGGTGGGGCGTGCTCGAAGCCCTCACACAACAACCTACTAATTATAACTAGAAAATGACTTGTTTTTTGAATGGTTATAATTTTATGAAATATTACAGATAGTTAAATACGAATTGCTATTCCGTATTCGTACGGAAAATTCGATTGTTTTAGCGAAACGTGCATACGATTACTTCTCTGATTTAAGGATGAAAATTAAAAAAGTTCGCCTTTACCTTCACATAAATTTAGTAGGCAGGCAAACGTGTTTTCTTGTTGTTTTAAAACGATTCGAATTTGCGTGCACAAATACAAAATGAGTCACGTTCTGTTTTGGTACAATTTGGAGTTAGTTCAAACATCAACGCTTATGTTATTTCAGAATGAAGTTTATTTTACGATTTTCCGTTAAGCTTTCACCTTCGAGTGCGTTACTGTCTTTAAGCGCATTTATTCTGAACACTCATCAGTTGCATTCGATTTATTATTCAATAAACTAACGATAGTAATCAGTTTTAAAAGGAATTGAAGCAGCATCAAAGCAACCTTTATTTTTTACTAGCTGACCCGGCAGACTTCGTAGTGCCTCAATCGATAAATAAAAGACCTAAACTTTATTTAATTCCGAGAATTTTCATATTCATCTATCTTTTAAACCTTCCCTGGACTTCCACGAATAATTCAAGATCAAAATTAGCCAAATCGGTCCAGTCGTTCTCGAGTTTTAGCGAGACTAACGAACAGCAATTTATTTATATATATATATATATATATATATATATATATATATATACTAGCGACCCGCCCTCGCTTCGCTTCGGAAACATTAAAACACACATGAAACCAAAAAAATAAAATAAAAATAAAAATAAAAAAAAGTAGCCTATGTTCATCAGGGACAATGTCGGCTTCTAATGGAAAAAGAATTTTTCAAATCGGTCCAGTAGTTTCGGAGCCTATTCGAAACAAACAAACAAACAAATCTTTCCTCTTATTATTATATTAGTATAGATAGATATAGATAAAAATTTATTCCAATGTAACGATTTCGGTATTTTTTATCAAAATTAAACAAAGATGTCAACTCTAATGTTCGTTACATTGTTTTTATATTTGTGTATTGGCACAGTATTTTTTTTAACTAAGGTGTTATTTCGAATTGTTTGTGTATAATTAAATGTAATTCAAAACTTTAGAACTGTTTATTTATTACACACTAGCTGACCCGGCAGACTTCGTAGTGCCTCAATCGATAAATAAAAGACACATCAAGGGGACACATCAAAGGAATAACAAAATTGTTTGTTTTTATATAATTCGAGCTTTTTTATATTTTCTCACCTTTTACCCTTTTAACCTTCCCTGGACTTCCACGAATAATTCAAGACCAAAATTAGCCAAATCGGTCCAGCCGTTCTCGAGTTTTAGCGAGACTAACGAACAGCAATTCATTTTTATATATAGATTATTACACATTAAGCACTAGACACATTAGACTTTGTTAATGCATCAACTTTCTACGGGAATATCCTAAAGCCGATTAATTAAATTTTAAGTTTAACGTGTTACAAAGAGCCTGTTAACTAATCGATAACAAATCTAGTACATGTAACCTGAAGGGTCGATAAACATAATTTGAAAATTACTGGAATCGCAAGAAAATAATAGATCATATTAAACACCGTCTTATATCGATCGCAATCGAAATTTGCTTTCATTGAGCTGGCGATACAAATTACCTAGCCCTATTAAAGGTCGGTTACCTTTTAAGGTGATTATCCATTATCCGAATAGGAACGAAGGTTTTTAGAAAACAATGGAACCGAATGTGAGCTCTAAAATAAAAGAATTAAAGTATAATATTCTCCTGTAATGTGGATGCCGCAAACAAACATTATAACGACACCCTCAAATATGTTCTACAAAGATACAACCTGCGACAAGTAACCGAACTCGCCAAACTGTAATTAATAGTCAGTGTCACTAACAATGTGCAATGGCGCCCCCAACTGCTGAGCCGATGATCGTGGGTTCGATTCCCATTTCAGGAAAGCATTCGTGTGATGAGCATGAGGTTTATTTTCTCTTTGTTTAGGTGTTTATCATCTTAATACTGATATTTAAGATGAGCTTACGGCCCGCATGATAATGAGTGATTACCGTCGCTCATGAATGTCAGCAATGCCAGGGGGAGAGCTAAATCGCTGCCTGCCGTTGATAACTAATCATCCGTAACCCTTATTTGTAAAAGCACATGTCATAACGCCCGGGAAACACCGTGGAGCAGAGTTCTTTCCAAAGCCGGATGATACGTGGCAAGCAAAATCTTTGGAAACGGAATGCAAACAGTGTCGATCAGTCATACATTTGTTTGGACCTTTAAGGGTCGAACTGTCAAGCTGGATCTTATCTTATTTGAATAGACATACATCTAGTCCAATAAGATAAGATCCAGTGCCTATTGCTGGACCTAACAACATACATGAAAGGCTCGTATATGTAATATGCGATCCATTCATCTCATTTGCGTGAATACCAATTACAACGGATTGAAGTTTAATTATTCATCAAAAGGAATTGACGAATTCTAAATTGATTTTGTCATGATGTATTATTACGAAGTTTTAACGCCTTTAACCCGTATGCGCACTTGCACTTGAAACCGCCTTTCCAATCAACACCATTTATTTGAAGGCCTCTGCATCGTACCAGCGCCCTATTCCGTCCCCAATTACTTGGTATTTAATTGTAAATTGCGTGAAATACTACTATCGGTTGGCACGAACATAATATTTTATTTTTACAAGCACACCTCTTCGTTTTTTTAAACATGTGTATGTTATCAGCCCTATGTGCATTTTGTTATGTAAACTTTTTACATATATAATGTACGCGATTGTAAGTATTCGTGAAGCGACACTGTAAATGAGTTAGCATCGTAAATTGATTTGGGTCGACCGAAAGGGGACACGTGTAAATGAATGGGGCTGTAAAAGATTTTATCTCCAGCAAATAACCGCATGCGACCAAATGACAAAAGCTCTGTCGTAAACACTACAACAACAGATCAATTTTGTATGTACCTACTTGTTTGCGGTTTGGCTTTATAAAATACTAGCGACCCGCCCTCGCTTCGCTTCGGAAACTGTAATTTATTATTGATTTCTCCACTATTTAATGGATGTTATTATACATATAAACCTTCCTCTTCAATCACTCTATCTATTAAAAAAAACCGCATCAAAATCCGTTGCGTAGTTTTAAAGATTTAAGCATACATATGGATATAGGGACAGAGAAAGCGATTTTGTTTTATACTATGTAGTGATGGTTTAAAATCTGCAGACCGGATTGACGGAATCATTGTGCGTCGCGTAGGAGATTTTTATGAGAAAGCTTACGTTTAGTAACTCAATAACTTGGGTCCCATGTTTTTGTCTTCTGAACACCAGAACGACTCTCACATAAAATAACCGGATTACTAAACCACATATTCTTGTAACGATTACTTCAAATAGTCAATATGTTCTTCATACTAATATTAATTTTATCCCTAAACCACAATTTTCCTGTCCATAATTTGTTACAAATATACCTTGTGTCTGATAGCTACGAAATTTTACAGAAAAAAACGGTGTCCTTTTATGTAAGCCTGTCAGTCATAATAATATATCGATATAGAAACTGTCATAAAATTTCACTTCTAATATTGCCAAATGAAAATAAATATAAAAAAACTGTACTTAACTTTATAATTTTGCCATATTCGTCCGATACTAATTCACAGCAATTCACAGACTTCAAAAGCTGCTCATTTGCCTTCGATGCATATAGAAACTAACGGGATATCCTTATAACTTAAAGGCAATACTTTTTGTTGAACCTAGAGGCAATAGCGATAGTTTCAGCTATCACATAGCTGAGCCGCGGCCTTTTTATCTCCACTGTGTTAATATAATATATTGTAATATTGTTTAGAATTAGAATTTTATGTCATATTAATTGAAAATTTATTTGTATTTTGGAGTAAATAAATGCAATTATTATTATCATTATTACTTTTTGTTGAAGACACATTTTAGGGGGCATCGTAAAAATTCACGTACACTTTTAATTTAACCAGGTTATACCAAGTTCGCGTGGGCTTGCGCGTGTCCCCAAAGGTGTCAGTGCACATTGAGGCCTCGGTTGCAAGTTCTAACGCCGCAGCTCGAACTGGCCGCCCTGCCGCCAACGCGTCGCTGGTCGGCGGTCTTGCAGCGTCGAGGGCTTTCCAGATAATGTACAGAAATGAGGAAGTCACGTTGCGAGATATAGTTCATTTCAGAGCTCATCTACTGGGTGAGTAATACGTGGCTGAATTAAACAATCAGTTCTTAAGGTTGTACTGTAAGGATTGCTGATTTATTACCGCTGTCGAAGATGGTTAACGCCATCCAAAAAAATAAGCAAATCCATGTTGCAGAATTATAAAAAAATCCAGTAAAATTATACCTTGATTCTCGCAATGAGAATAACGACATCAAAGTACCATGAAGGAACGTCTAAAATGATTTTTTTTTAAATATTCAATGCATTATTACAGTAAAAAAGGGAAGATGATAGATACCATTTCAATTGTTACACTACCTTTATCTAATAGTTTTAGGAATCACACATACTATGTTTTTCGACAGCAAAATAGGCTTTTTTTTTTGTTTGTTTTTTTGGTCAGGAGGAAATCGCCGGACTGCCGCCCTCCCCTGGGGATGGAGGGCGGGGCATGTCGGAGTCGAACTGACTAAAACCTCTTGTCGCTCAACAACCCGCGTCCGAACCTCGCATGAGACAGAACCCACGAAAAGGCAAAAGGGGGAAAGTGAAGCGTTTAGTGCGGAGCACATCTCTCCCATCACCCTCCCCCTCGGGACGCCGGACCGGCGGTCGTCGGCGCCACGACCACAGCAAAATAGGCTAAGCACTTATTCGTAGTGATTCTGAGCTACTTGTATTATTACAGTTGACAGTCGAAATTTAAAAGAATCACTAGAACGAGCTGAGTGGAGTCTCGGCGTGGAGCTATGGTGCAGCGAAGGGGCTCAGTCCAGCACACTAGGGCCTGTCTCCTGCAGAGTCCTCAAGTTGCACTTCCAACCATCGCAGGGTCTACACTATCACTTACCTGTGCTGTTCGACTACTTCCATTTATCGGCAGTTTCCATCACCATCCACGCGAGTTTGGTTGCTTTGCATCAGCCCTACATCAAGTGAGTAACTTGCGCTTTACAAACTCTATATCAATGTTAAATTTCACATATACTTTGAGCGCTTGGATGTTCAAATACGTGGATTTAATATATTTGTTGTTTGAAGTCTGTGTGTACATGTTTCTTGCGTGCATCTTCTTAATTCCACAAATACAGGAGATAATTATAATGAAGTTTTTACTGATTAGAATTTTTTTAATGGATAGAAAGGTGAATGAGCTCATGGGCCACCCGGTATTAAGTGGTTATCACAACCCATAAACAGTGTAAATGCTGCCACCCACCATAAGACATGAATTCTAAGTCCCAGTCCCAGAGTATAGGGGTTGCCCTACTATTCAAAACTGCCCCACTTTTCATTATTGCTTCGTGTCACAAATAGGCCAGGATGCGATACTTACCCGTGCCGGCTTATAGGACGCCCTACCAGTATCCTTTAATTTTTAATTAAATTACTGAAGATGACATTAGCATTTTTTCTTTCATGTCTGACAAAAGGAAAAGCATAATGCATTATGTGCAAAGTTGGTAAGTTTGTATACTTTTGGATAAGACATCGATTAAGAATCATCATAGTTAATTAGAAAAACGTTTGTCCTGAGGAACTAAGCCTACCAATGAATTCGTTACATAGGCCAAAAGAAGTTTACAATGGAAACTATAACTTTATTAATGTTACGTTATTTAACATTTTCAGTACCCCAAGGTCAAGTAAGCAATGGGGTAAACTGATGAAAAATGCAGGATCAAATTTCAACACGTCTGGTAACTTTGAAAATGTGCTTTTCGGATCCAGCGGGAAATGCGCTGGGGGAAATTCTAGTAAAATCGCTCACGCACGGTTAGTAGTGACTCCTAATAAATTTAATAAAAATAATCATAATAATAATTCATTTTGACGTGACAACGTCTTATAATTCGATGGAACCGGCTGCACCCAAGAAAAAACATGACTCATGTGGCATTACCTCGCTTTGAGGCGTTCCATTTAAGGCTTGAAGTGCAAGCGAGAGCGCGCAACGAGCGACAAAGAGGCACAATCGGCCTCTGCGTTCGGCAGCGTTCGACGTCTGTCTCTCTCCTACTTGAGTGAGCGATGCCTCTGCGTGGACAGCTTTTCGTCAAGTATGAAGTTCAGTGAAAAGTGAATGTGGTATCAATTGCTTATAGTAACAGTTATTGCGATAATTGAAAAATGAAACCATTCCATCAGTATTTTCTTATGACGTTGTCACGTTCAACTATCGTCGGTAAACCGACTTTACCGATAACCGATTTTTTTCTTTTATTTCAGACAAGTGCATGCTGAAGTTTGTGGTATTCTTCTTGGTTCGTTGGAAGGCTTGCAGAGCGCACTCACAGTATGTGGATCGACTGGCGTTATGCTCACTCCTGAAGAGTCTTCTTCAAGCTCTGTCATCGGTGAAGTGGCACAAAGAATAAAAGATCTTAGTGACTTTGGAAAGGTATGATTTTGTTTTTTTTTATTGCTTAGATGGGTGGATGAGCTCACAGCCCCCCTGGTGTTGAGTGGTTACTGGAGCCCATGGGCATCTACAACGTAAATGCGCGACTCACCTTGAGATATAAATTCTAAGGTCTCAGTATAGTTACAACGTCTACCCCACCCTTGAAACCGAAACGCATTACTGCTTCACGGTAGAAATAAGCAGGGCGATAGTACCTATCCGTGCCGACTCACAAGAGGTCCTACCATCAGTAAGAATTGTAATTGATCTTTAATGTGTCGCCCTACAGAAATTTAATTTAAAATAACTTGCAAGAAGCATTTCAAATTAACATCTGGCGGCTTTACCACCCGAAGCAGCGATTAAAACGTATTGAAATATCCCGATATTTTTCTTCAGAAATCAGAATGCGGAGAAGACGAAGAATGGGCGATGAGTGCGGCCCACGACATAGCTCGGCTTTGTGCTGAGGTGACTTTGCGTTGGAGAGCATTTCTACATCACACAACTGACCGACCTCATGTTCACCACGCGCTAGCTGCTAGGCATCACGCTCTACGGTTAATATCAAATAGTTTTCGTATATTTTGCTATGTTTGATACAAAAAACGTAATAGATTCATAACCTAATAATTTACCTTTCAGAATTAAACGATTTTCTGAGTGCTTTTTCGTGTTGGATAATCCACGACATTCACTAGCTGGGTGTTATGACAGCAACTACCAGTCTTACCAGAGTATCGGGGATGTAGCACGAAGATCCAGATATTTAGCTCTGCTTCCGCCTCTCCCGGTACATTGTATCGCCCTTGATGGTGATCCACACATCATGCCTATCATTTTTGAAGACCGGTTAGTACATTTTAACATTCAGATCACAAAAAAAAAACTTTTCATACCATATTTGAAACTTATATTTCTTATATCAGATATCAAGATACGGCTGAATTTGCAAGACGACGTTCATTTTTGAGTTCAAATGCAAACAAATCAGGCAGTGGTGAGTGATAAACAAGAGATTTCGCAAACAAAAAACCTTTATGTAAAAATCAATTTCAAAATATTTCTATTACAGATCCACTTTTGAATTCAATGCCTATTGGAAAAGAATGTGTATGTACTGTGAGCTCAAGAAGACCATCATCAGAAGCATCGAGAACGCCAAAAACGATTATGGATGTCCTCGAGCCTCAATTTCAAGCACCTAAACCAAGTTCCAATATTGTTCAAGCTACATTAACATTAGCGCCACAGAAATCTACACGTACTTCTCCCAAAATGACGGCGGTAAAAGGAAGCAACCTTGTTGAATTAATGAAACCTCACAATAAACAATTAGAGATAACTGGACGAAACAGATATATTGTGCAAAACAATCAAATAAGTGAAATACAATTGCCCCCTAACAGATCTTTTGGTTCATATTCCGCACAACAAGGACAACAATTATCAAGGTATTCTGCATCTACTTTAGATATGAATAGTTCTAAAAGCACAACCAATGTTTCTCGATCGGGTAAAGACAGACATGATCGCAACGACAGTTTTCGTCCGAAACATGATGTAACCAGTGGCGTTAGTACTTTACCTGCAAGACACAGTAAATCGTTAGACCAATTAAGAGTATCACAAATGACCCCAACGACTCCTACACAGAGGCTATCGAAAAATTCAACGAATAATTCTCAGTCTTCAGTGAACTACCCAAAACAATATCAACCACAACAAACAGTTAAACCTACTACTTTACCCAGAAGCGTCACAACTACTAATTACCCAACAAACACAACTGCAAGATGTTCATCAAAAGGAGATGACTATAGGAGGAACATTAGTGAATTTAGAGAAAAATATAAAAACCCGTGCAATATGAACATCAATCCACAAGGGAATAATGAAGTATTCCATAGCGTAGGATATAAGTATGATGGTGCGATGAAACCTAATCCTAACCAAATCTACGGCTATACTTTCGGTAATCAGGGTACTCTACAAACGAACAACCTAATTCGGAATCCGTTAGAATTTCAAAGAGGTTACAATGTTAATTTACCCCGTCCTATGTTACCTCCGCGTAATTCATATCCACCAGTGAGTGGTAAAGTACAATCAGTTGATCAAAGTAACTTAGTTTCTAGTAAACAAGTGCATCGATCCAACTCCACCCATGTTTTCCATCAAAATATGGAGAATCCACAACTAGACATTGAAGCTGCTCGAAACCAACTTCGATATGAACTAAATTACTATCTTCAAAAGGGGGACTGGAGCTACGATTTTAATACAGGGAGTCTTATTCAAAACTATCAAAAGAAATCTAGTAAAAGTAGTGATGATAGCGGGTTTGTTATGACTCTTGATAGAAGCAGTGATGGAACATCAAAATCTACTTATTCAAAAACACCTCCTTCTACTCCTCATTCTACAATGCCTTCTGTAAGACATAAGAAAAGCCGTTCGAAAGAATCTAAGCTAAACAATAGTGGAAGAGAAAATACAAAAATAAATTCGAGCCGAGATTCCATAAGCAGTCATCACTCTATTAAATCCAGGGACAGTAAATCAGATCGTCATACGTCGAAGTCAGAACGTAGCACTCCAAAATCAGGAAGAGCAACTCCGAAATCCGGAAAAACCACACCTAGGTCTGGAAAAGCCACCCCGAGATCAGGATTAGCTACACCGAAATCAGGACGAGCTACACCGCGATCAGGCGTTGCCACTCCCAAGAGTGGTAGATCAAGTGGAAAACCAGAAAAACGAACAAAACATAAGCCGTCTGAAAAAATGTCACAGCTAATGTCAGAAGCCGCTTCTTCATCAAGCAATGAAAGTATACCATTTGAACTAAGAAGGCTAGAGCAATCTGCTAGTGTTCCTTATAGTCTGGACCATGGACCAGAATTACTACGACATTGCCGAAGTGCTGCTTCTGTATTGGATGAACCAAACATAAACAATAATTTTGGTTCAGAATCGTTACCCAACCTAGCTCCACCGCCAGCATTTGAATCTCCTCCTCTTGACATAGATGATAAAGATTTCAAGATTTTGCCACCAGCAAGCTTTTTAAGTAAAGAGGAACAACGCCGTAGAAGTAGTTCAACATCGAGCTTAAGTGAACAAAGTGGATGGGTATCCAGTGGACGTAGTTCAGGTCCCTCTTCTCCTGACAATGCCAATAGTCAATTAAATCAAAACTTTGCGTCAAATTTTACAAGAACTCCAAGTAAAACTTACGAAGATCCTACTAATAACGAAAAATCAGATGGCAAAGCTATAAATGATTTTAAAAGAACGGTCCTTAATGGAGAACAGCTGCGTGAACGATTATTAAAATTGGCTGTGAAAGTCGCTCAAAATAATAGCCACGAAAAAATTGAATGCTGTGATAAAGAAGTATGTGAGGAGTGCACTATTTGTAGCGATTCGATATGTACCGATAGTCAATGCGAATATAACAAATTGATGCATAGTAACGGAATAGATACAGGTTGCAATTCAGACACTTGTTCGGCGTCTTGTTTTAGACAAATGTCGGAAACTAATTCAAAATCTAATCAAAGGCATAATTCCTTCAGTGCTACTCAAAGCAAGTCATACAGTGCAACCCCAAAAAACTCAAATGAGGGTACGGTAAAAAAATCACAAACCATAAGCGATAATCTCCATCCTTACATTCGGAAAGAAATAACTCCTAAACCCCCTCCTGTTCCAATAAAATCCAACAATATTGATAAAACTAAATTGAAGGATAGAATCCAATACACTGAACGATTGATAGCCGAAGAAATAAGAAGCTTGACTGTGGAACGTCCTTGTAAAAGTCATAACAAAAAATCTGCATCAGATAGACCATCAGCAGCATCAGTGCAAAAATACCAAAATAAAGCAAAATCAGAAATTAACTTATCGCATTTCATCGGCGATAATGATTACGAGCACTTGCCTCCACCGCAACAGTTTAGGGATGCACCTCCACCGCCCGATGAGTTTAAGGTAACAAAGGTTCTGTACTAATTCTTTATTTGATCAAATTTGTAACCAAAATATGAAACACCGTATTAATAATATACAGTTATTTTCGCAGGATCCTCCATCAAAATCTCCGAAGCTAAGTCGATCGAGTAGCAAATCCTCGACTCCATCGAAGACCTCTAAACAACAGATTCAACCGTCAACATTGCAATTGGACAACCCCCTTTATCACGTCTGCGAAGGTAAACGATTGCATTAAATCGGATAAAGCTTAAAACTGTAACAAAACTAACACGCGCTGTGCTTGATTAGGAATAATGGAAAGAAGAAAACTGAGACCACATCAATCAGCTAAATCCGGTGGTGTTGCTTCAGTTAGTACTCTTAACAAAAGTCAGAGTACTGGAGAACTGGCAAATAGAAATGAAAACGGCAATAACAAAGGTAGAGTAGTGTAATCAATAATTTAATTTAATCTAACTGGATCTTGCCCACATCCGTCACGAGTTAACAATTCATCGAGTTGTTTTTTTTCAACTTTACAGAGAATCGTGAGAGCAATTTCGTGAGCATATTTGGACTGGCTGAATCCGAAAGACTTTTTGTGAAATGTAGAGACGAATTTAGGCAAAGTGTGAAGTACCCTGGAGCCATTTACTCTGATTTTCCTCCCGTTGAAAATTCTCTTCCATATTTCCATATCAGCGATGAATATCGAATGTTTAATCCTGAAGGTAAGATTTTTATTAATTCGATTAAATCGTCGAAATACCCAGCTGGTGTTACGAAAAGAAATATTAAAGAGTACACAACAGAACAAAACCGAGCAAAGTATCAAATGTACGATTGTTTTCGATACCCCGTCACCCGTGCGAGTTTACTACACACACGGCTTACTATAAAAAAATGTTTGGGATTTCCTAGCCAAATTAAAAAACCAATCTCTTGTGATTTTTTGTAGTAATGTCGAGAATTTTTATAATTATTCAGATGACAACATATAAAAGGTGTTAATATAGTTAATCTGATAGCTTCATTTTAATTTCTGAAAGTTATCAACAATTTTAAAACCTTATTTTTCGTTTAATCACCACATTGCCTTTTTGAGCAGACATTATTTACAGTTAAAATAAATGATAGATTGCATATATGTATTTTGATTTTATCACGTATTTAAATATTTTACTATTTTTATGAAGTATTTTTATTTTTTCCTAGGGTTGCATTTAATAATTTGTGTACACGGATTGGACGGTAACGCAGCTGACCTCCGACTGGTGAAGACTTATTTAGAACTAGGATTACCAGGTGCAAGATTAGATTTCCTTATGTCTGAAAGGAATCAAGGCGATACATTCTCAGACTTTGACACTATGACTGATAGGTATGAATATATATTATCTATACTTAATATTGTAAAGCTGAAGAGTTTGTTTATTTGAACGCGCTAATCTCAGGAACTACTGGTCCGATTTGAGAAATTCTTTCAGGGTTAGATAGCCCATTTGTTGAGGAAGGCTATAGCCTATAGCCTATATATATATAAGACTAATACAAGTGGAGCACCAATAAAGAATGGTTCAAAATAGGGGTTTAAATAGCTCCCTAAGATTCTATAATTTAAAATATTTTCACTTTCTACGTAAATGAAGTGGGGGGTAAAATTTTGCGTTATGACAAAGTAACTATTCTACGCGGACGGAGTCGCGGGCAAATGCTATAATAGTTAATAACAAAATGAATTAGTTTGACGAACCGATTCCCTTGCTCTGAATATTTAATATATTTATATATGTGTACATATTGAAACGTATATTAGTATCAATCTCTGGTTCTCATAATACAAGGAATCACAGTTTGGAGTCAGATGACTACGTGAGATTTGATTCCGCTTATTTATCAATTACTTATTTATAGGCTGGTTCAAGAGATTCTTACTCACATCCAAAATTCGAGTGAACCCGCTAGAATAAGCTTCGTGGGCCATTCTCTCGGTACTATCATAATAAGATCAGCATTAGCGAGGCCTCAAATGAAGCCGTACCTGGGGAAGCTACACACGTTTCTATCTTTGAGCGGTCCCCACCTCGGCACACTGTACAATTCTAGCGGATTAGTAAATGCTGGTGAGTAACCAAAATAGTTGTATTTATTACCTTGTTCGCAACTCGTAAAAATAAATGAAGTACCATTTTAAGGTTTAATCTTAAGTTTTATGCTGTCATTATATTAGGTACTATACGAGTAGTTTAATATTCCAATATCGACGAATAACAACCCGAAAACTGCTAAGTAAAAAGTAAAATAATAAATCGGAATTAAACTGTCAAAGCAGTGTTAGTTGTGTAAAATAATTGTATACAATAAAAAATAATATAAATATAAAACTATACTTTAAAAAATAATGACGAATTTAATCGAATTATAGATTTTTTTTTTCTTACTTTATATACTCTATAAAGTTTGAGAATCAACGCCGCGTCCCAAAATGTAATTAGAAATTGAGAATTCAACTTCTTGTCTCAAAGTAGCCAGCGCTTTCACCTTAAAATGTCTACTGGCTTTGTTAAGTAAGTTTGTTGACGCAATAAAAACGAAAACTATGAAAAATTAAACAAATTTCAGGTATGTGGTTCATGCAAAAGTGGAAGAAATCAGGCTCCTTACTGCAGCTGTCCCTTCGAGACGCGTCTGATCCTCGCCGATCGTTTCTCTACCGGCTCAGCGAGAGAAGTCAGCTGCATCAGTTCAAGCACATCCTGCTCTGTGGCTCCGGCCAGGATAGATACGTGCCGTTGCACTCTGCTAGACTCGAGCTCTGTAAAGCTGCTGCGAAAGATACTTCTTTGTTGGGACAGGCTTATCGAGAAATGGTAATTATCTATACTAATTTATACTCTATACTTATATACTTAATATTATAAAGAGGAAAGATTTGTTTGTTTGTTTGTTTGTTTGTATTGAATAGGCTCCGAAACTACTGAACCGATTTGAAAAATTCTTTCACTGTTTGGAAGCTACAGTATTCCCGAGTAACATAGGCTATAATCTTTTTTGAAAAAATTAGGGATCCTTACTAAAACTCCAATGATGTAACCCAAGGTGTAAAAAAATTACCTAAGATATTCTTTACATCGCATGCCCTGCAAAAGCTATTGATGATAGAATAAAATAATGTACTACGACTTTGTAGAACACATTATTATTTACAAAAAGTGTCGCGACAGCACATCTCTTACTATTATAGTTACGCCGCAATTAGTGTTCTTTTATTTAAAAAAATAAAACAACGTCAAATATCGTTGAAATTTTTGTTAAAGACCCGAGCGGAGCCGGAGCGGGCCGCTTGTTTTTTTATAAACTTACGGACAGAAACTTAATTTAACATCTTGAGAGCCCACACAGGTATATACCACCACTCTGCCTATTTCTGCCGTGAAACAGTAATACTTGTCGGCATGAAACTGAGACTTAGAGCTCATGTATCAAAATAGGTGGCGGCATTTACGTTGTTGATGTCTCTGTACTCCGATAACCACTTAGGTACCTGAATAGTGTGCAAATACATAAAAAAATATTTCAAGTACACACGACGTAATTGAACGTGATCAAAAATCATCCGGCAAGTATGTAATCCCTCAAATTGTTCACGAATGACTTCCACTACTAATTATCGTGTTATATAAATAAAAACTGCTTATTTTTGCAATAAATTAGTCATACATTCTGTTTGAAGGGCGAAACAGTCTTTTTATCTCACAATTAAGGTTCGACACTGTTTCCTAAAGTAGTAGTAGTAGTAGTGAGTAGTATTCTAAGTCGACATCATACAATGATGTTTTTGCGTACCGATACTAAAAAAAAACCTAATTTTAAACTGTGCAAAAACATTTGCGTAATGACTTTAAAGCTTGCAAACCATTGCCTTAAACAAGCTCAAAAATATGGCTCTTTTATTTCTTTTCCGTGTATGTTTCAGGTTCACAACATGGTGTCTCCACTAGCGGCTCGCGCGTCCGCCGTGTCCGTGGTGCGGTATGACGTGCAACACGCGTTACCGCACACGGCAAGCGCGCTGGTCGGCAGAGCTGCGCACATCGCCGCCCTAGACTCTGATCTATTCATCGAAAAATTCCTTCTCGTGTCTGCACTTAAATATTTCCGATAATTCAAACAAATTCGTAGCTAACTACAGTCAAAACTTCCTTGTATTTTAAAACAACTCAACAATTTCGTAACCTCTGAACAAAGTATTATCCAAAACGACTCTAAAAATAATCGCGGGATACTCACAAAACTCCCCTTTCCTTCAAAATTACAATGAAAAATTTTAAATTGACTTCACACGCTAAATCTTAACACAAGCACTTTTTCGAATTCAAATTTCAAATTAAATCAAATTTCGTTTCTGAATTCAATTACTAATATAGCTATTACTTACTAATTGTTTCAAAGTAATGCAAATTATCAAGACAAAAGTGTGATATATTTATTAAATAAATCGACAAGATCACGGACAATGCCCGTTAACCGAAATCATGACTAAGTAGAATAAGACGGATCTTTACACCAAATAACTAAGACTTCAACTTAGAAATCGCAGGTTTAATGTAAGTAAGTAGTGTTATTTGTAAATTATTGTCTACATGAATGACTGGTAATATATGTAGTAGTTTAAACTCGTCAAGGTTTTAATGTTTATTTAAAGTAAGTTCACATTTACCCAAATTTGTGATATGACCCAAATTGATCTTAATGCATCTGAAGTACTGTTTTGTCAACAACAATGTTTTTTAGATAAGTCAAAAAGTCACTTTAGTCAAATTCTCGTCAAACATCAATGATTTGGCAAGAAAAGATACAAATAAAGGGTACATGCGTTATGTAACTACATTCATTTTTTTAATTTTAATTAGTATGATAAAAGTAATATTCGCCTAATTGACGTTTTAGTGCGTAAACTATTGAAGCGCTCGGAATTCACGTGAACTCTGGGTTTATACTGTATATATTTTTTGGATAAATAGATTCGAATTAAAAAACGCAGTCTAGTTACGTTTCAAACAAAACAGTTTTTGAGCATACAACGATAATGCGATAACGGTTTTTTTTTTGTATTCATCGATGTAGCTACTCATAGCCTAAGTTCTGGATAGTGGTTACCGAGACCCATAGACACCACAATGTGGATGCCATACATCTCGAGATACGAAATCGAAGTGTCAACTGTATTACATAATGGCCTTCAAACTGGTCTCACCCTTCGAACTGGAACGGATGACTGCCGTAATTGGAGCAGTCCAATATATTAAAAACACGCGACTTTTCTATTTGTCCAGCGAACGTCTATCTGTGTGCTTAGTGCGAGTTTCATAACGTTCTCGATAGCGTAAAAGTTAACCCAATTTTGTATGCAGTTGAAGTAGCGCCCCTAGCGACAAACGTACGCAAACGATCCCGCATACAAATATGAGCTAACTTTTACGCTAACGAGAACGTTAAAAAACTCGCACTAAGCACACAGAACGCGTGTTTCGTGGAATGCGGAAAGTAAACGCTTAATCCAAATGAGCCATGAGCATAATAGTTAAACTAAATGTGTATAATCTACCTATACTTATAGGTCACATAAATACAAAAATTTACTTAAAGTTTATTCCAATAAATGCCTTGTTCCAAATCCCGAAAATATTTGCTTAACTCAAATTTAACTATTTCGTAATATGTGGATCCTTACGTAAAGATTTTTAAGCGCAAACGTTGTATGCTCATGGCTTAATACAATCGGATGATCAAAAGAAATTTGGCTGCAGCTTTCATATTATATTGTTAGCCTAACGAAATTTGTGTTTTGTAATTATGTAAAATTTATCGAATGTTAGACTGATGTTTGAGATTATACGATCAGTAAAAAATGGAAGTATCTTCATTTTGAATCGTTCTTTAAAGAAGTACCTCCTATTGTTATCGAGAGAGCCATCATCATCATCATCAGCCTACAGCAGTCCACTGCTGGACATAGACCTCTCCAATTATTCGCCACTGAGCACGATCCTCGGCTTCTCTCATCCAGTTCCTGCCAGCCACCCTGCACAGATCATCACTCCACCGAGCCATAAATGAAATTATTGTGTGAAATAAAAGACATTCATGAAAGTGATGAAGAATTGATTGTCGTTCCCTTATGATTGAGGGCGGTTCAAAATGTGGAACAAAAAAGCATTTTTATTACAGTAGATATTTTGGTTTTATAATGTTTTCTCTTGCTCTGTCCAATAATTTCTACTTGTATTGTAGATAATATTCATACAGGGGCTTATTTAATTCTATAGTAAATAATCACTAAGTAATTGCTCAGTATCTATCAGAACATACTGAACACCGTTTTCAAATCACTAATCAGAATCGAAATACAGGATCTCGTTTTTTTTTATTTAGAGATATAATTAGAATGTAACTCTAATACGAATGTTATAAGATCTTCAACTGTCTTCGGTACAAAAAATGCTATCAGTAAATTACATCCCTAAAGTAGATGCATTAATCCATTTTTATGAATAAAAATTCAAAAAGGTTTTAAAATTGAAATGCTTGAATGCAAGAAGTACATATTTTTAAGAGTAAATGATAATTTATCCCTACCTACACATTTTTAGCAAAAATGATAAGCTTTATCGTAAGTTTTGACAGTTTACGAAAAAAAACTTTTTCTAGTTGTTTTATTCATTACATAATCTGACATTACCTACAGTTTTTGAAATGTCAAAATACAAGTAGACGGAAAATTCATTAATTATAACTAAGTTAATAATATAGACAGAAATTAATAAAATAGACACGGGCCAAGCGGTACTGCCTCTGTCCTTCTCATTTGGTCATAACTATTTAACTATTTAGGATCGCCGCTGACTAACGTATTTTTAGATGGCCATTTTCAAAAAAAAATGCTCGCAATATAACCACACAATCCTATGCTTCAGTAAAAATAAATACAATCAACAATCATTTATTTTTAACTAACTTGTTTAAGTTTTTTTGTATTTCAGTATAATCACGGACATTTTTGCATACATTTTATGCATTACATTTTCTCGGTTGTTATGCTTTTGACTTTAAAACGAACTTTTCCAAAATCGGTATTTCATCGCTAATACTAAAAATCGGCTGAACTAAAAAGTCCACAAACATAGAGGACTTGGTAGTTTACTGCCTTTATATATTTAAATTTTGTTCATACGCTACATTCTAGATTAGCAATGGTTTTAACAATATTAGTTCGATTTTTTTTGTAGGTTTACTGAGAGCTTTTATCCTCAACTGCAACTATGCGACATACATATGTACATATTGACACTATTTACAGACCAGCTAACTTTTTATGTACCTACATAAAATAGCATTTTTCAATTTATTAACAACAAAAACTTATATACGTTTACGTGCTCTATTATATTCTGACCATTATTCCGAAAATCTAACAAGCGTCTTCAAGATTGACACAGTAATATGTGATAAATAACTGAAACGCCATCGGTTGTCGTGCCGTTGTAACGAGCATTCTACTTACTTCTTCTTTGAAATTTGCGCAATTACTGGTCGGAGGAAGTATTGTCAGCCCACTCGGGAAGGTACCACTATGGTTATATTTGCCGCAAACGTTATTTTTTATTGTTTAATCAATTTAACGCTAAAAACCTGAAAGATCTCGATTTTTTTTTCCTACCTAAGCTGACGGTCTGTCTATAGAGACCATATCAGCGTCACCGGGCTAGTAGAAGAGCTCACGGGGCTCAAACCTGACGTTGTTACTAACACGAACCGTAGCATGAGCCGTGCTTCGGAAAAACTACCACCGGATCGGAAAAGCGACCCACTGAAAAGAACCGCCGAAAAAATCAGTGGGCTAAATCTCGATAAGAATGCTTTAATCATTTCGTTAGTTTTTTTTTTTTTTTTTTTTTCAATATCTGTTGTTAAGAAGGCTGGAAAACGTATACGGCGAAATCTCTTCGTAATTTCAAAGGATTTTCTTTTCTTGCTTTAGGTGGATCCGTTAAGTGTTAAGTAGTTACTCAAGCCAATAGATGGGCAATACCGCCACTCACTTTCATAATATATTAGTAGAGCTCTCTTCTTCGACGTCGCAAAAGCGTTCGACAAAGTCTGGCACAACGGTTTGATTTTCAAACTATTCAACATGGGCGTGCCGGATAGTCTCTTGCTCATCATACGGGACTTCTTGTCGAACCGCTCTTTTCGATATCGAGTCGAGGGAACCCGCTCCTCCCCACGACCTCTCACAGCTGGAGTCCCGCAAGGCTCTGTCCTCTCACCCCTCCTATTTAGTTTATTCGTTAACGATATTCCCCGGCCGCCGCCGACCCATTTAGCTTTATTCGCCTACGACACGACTGTTTACTATTCCAGTAGAAACAAGTCCCTAATCGCGAAGAAGCTTCAGAGCGCAGCCCTAGCCCTAGGACAGTGGTTCCGAAAATGGCGCATAGACATCAACGCAGCGAAAAGTACTGCGGTGCTATTTCAGAGGGGAAGCTCCACACGGATTTCCTCCCGGATTAGGAGGAGGAATCTCACACCCCCGATTACTCTCTTTAGACAACCCATACCCTGGGCCAGGAAGGTCAAGTACCTGGGCGTTACCCTGGATGCATCGATGACATTCCGCCCGCATATAAAATCAGTCCGTGACCGTGCCGCGTTTATTCTCGATAGACTCTATCCCATGATCTGTAAGCGGAGTAAAATGTCCCTTCGGAACAAGGTGACACTTTACAAAACTTGCATAAGGCCCGTCATGACTTACGCGAGTGTGGTGTTCGCTCACGCGGCCCGCACACACATAGACACCCTTCAATCCCTACAATCCCGCTTTTGCAGGTTAGCTGTCGGAGCTCCGTGGTTCGTGAGGAACGTTGACCTCCACGA
Organism: Bombyx mandarina; assembly: GCF_030267445.1. Classification (NCBI taxonomy): domain Eukaryota; kingdom Metazoa; phylum Arthropoda; class Insecta; order Lepidoptera; family Bombycidae; genus Bombyx; species Bombyx mandarina. The sequence goes on from NC_143218.1 coordinate 9,658,504, forward strand.
CGACCTGGGCCTCGAGTCTATCCAGAAATACATGAAGTCAGCGTCGGAACGGTACTTCGATAAGGCTATGCGTCATGATAATCGCCTTATCGTTGCCGCCGCTGACTACTCCCCGAATCCTGATCACGCAGGAGCCAGTCACCGTCGACGCCCTAGACACATCCTTACGGATCCATCAGATCCAATAACCTTTGCATTAGACGCTTTCAGCTCTAACACTAGGAGCAGGCTTAGGGACCTCGGTAACCGTACTCGTCGAACTCGACAAAGAGTTCGCCGTGCAACCTAACCCATGAATCAGCTCGCTGAGTTTCTCGCCGGATCTTCTCAGCGGGTCGCGATTCCGATCCGGTAGTAGATTCATTCGCGAAGCAGCTACTCTTGAGCTGTTAGGTCTCCTGCGGAGGCGCTCGGGTAGCTGTTAGCAAATCCCACCCCTCTTGGCTGAGCCTTTGCTCGCCCACCTGTCCTGGTGAAACTGGAAAGGCCTCCGGGCCACCAGTAATCATTCAATCATAAAAAATATATATATATATATATATTAGTACGAAATGTCAACAAGTATATCCCACTCTTCAAACTGGAATGGAAAACTGCTTCGTAACAAAAATAGCTAGTACCTTCCCGTACGTACTGAGTGCATACTCTACCGTCAGAAAAGCTTCAATAATTTTACTCATAATAATTGAAATAAATATATATGTTTCTCTTTAACATAATGTTACCAAAGTGAGCCTTGGAATCGACGATAAGTTTTCAATAACATTACATATTCCTGAAATTAGGCAGTCACATCTGAAAACGTTCTTCCCCTCATTGTCCTTAATGCTAAGTTAAATAAATTCAGCTAGTTAGGTAGTGCGGCATCGAAATTTTTCTTTAGATGAAGACATTATAACTTGCAATTTTTTTTTATTTAAAAAAAGGAGACTACATAATAAAAATATCATAATCAAGAAATTGTGATTTTGAAACGGTTACATAATTATGTATATGTCGTAGTCGTATTAAAAACGAAAAAGTAATGTAAATATAAAATCTAGAAGAATGATTTTTTATTTTTAAATTATATGTTCAATGTCAACGTATTGATGTTATACACTTATAAATAAATAATAAAGAAATTCCAAAAAACATTAGACATTTCCATTCTTCCAGTAATATTAATTTTCTGTAAGCGTCGGCGTCCCCCCGGTGAAAGTCACGCGGTGACGTGTGTGCGTAGTGCGAGTTTTTTAACGTTCTCGATAGCGTAAAAGTTAGCTCATATTTGTATGGAATTGGATCGTTTGCGCGTACGTTTGCCGCTAGGGGCGCTATTCCAACAGCATACAAAATTAGGTTAACTTTTACGCTATCGAGAACATTAAGAAACTCGCACTAAGCACACTGAAACATTAGAGGCCGCGCGGAGAACTACTAACACTCTAGCACGCTGCCAAGGAGTAACCTCACTATCATCGTGAAAAGAGTGACGGATTGGGGTTGTATCGCATCCTGACCTAGCAGACGGGTTCTAGCCAAGCGGGGTATCCCGGGACGTCGCCGTACCGAGACCGCCGACCTCCAGAGCCTTCGATTCGCCTCGAAGGCTTCGTCAGTCGGGCATTCTTGAGATGAGCCGCGCATCTGGTTGCAATGTTGACCGCTGTAACGTCCTTACCCCGTCCTGATTCTAACCTGGGGAGGATCGGACTCTTGCGTGAGAGTGTAGAAGAGTTGTTTAATGGATAAGGTCTCAAATTCCGCCCAAAGCCCGCGGTCCGCTCTTAGCATCTGCAGACCTTTCAGTCCTCACATACCCCGCGCACCCCCTAGGTGCGGGAACTCCGTAACGTTCGGCTCCCGGCTCTAATAAAAAGGTTTCACCACTTTATGGACTCACTCGTGTTTCTCGAAAATTTAATGTCTGAAATGCTAATACAAATATAGCTTTAGACAACAATTCAAAATATTGTCTATCAAAAAAAATACACAATCTCACTTTGGAAGATTAGTCCCGAAAATCAGTAGGTTGGATCGGTAGGCAGCGGCTTGGCTCTGCCCCTAGCATTGCTGTAGTCCATGGGCGACAGTAACCACTCACCATCAGGTGGGCCGTATGCTCGTCTGCCGACAAAGGGCAATAAAAGAAAATGTATTTCCAAAAACGAAGATATTCGAGACTTGTTGAGTCTTAAATATTAAGTGATTAAATTATCCATGAACTAAAATATCAAATTAAAACAACTCACATATCATCGCCCCTCGCGTTCCCGCCAAAATATTGTAATACATTTATTTACTATGTAGATAAGACCAAAAAGTCCTTTTCTTTCACATAATACTTGTAGGTACCTACCTATAGAATCTACATACATGTCAGTTCTGTTCTGGATTTCTTGGCGTGAACGCGAGGAGTGAAGTTGTGTGATTTGTTTTATTTTGTCTATTTAGTGTTTCTTCAGGTTTAAATGTGTGATAACGGTGGTTTATTAACTATCTAATATCTGTGAAAGTGCACAAATTTGAGAAAATGAAACAAAGCCGCTGGACGTAACTTCGGAATCCTCCAAAAGTCCAATTAAAAATATCTCAGTAAATTACCACCATTTTACTGAAATTATATTTCATCCCATATAATCTCATCTCATTTCATTTAATTTCATCTCAGTTGATTAATGTCTCAAATTAATCATCTTCATTTCATTTCATTTCACTCTATATATAGCTTTTTTCATAAAAATAAGAATATAAATTATAATAAGACATGACTTAAAGGTCTTAGTTACCAGGTCATAAAACCCCTTAAAAATTTCTTTTCTACAGATTATACGGCGCCGAGTCGTACTGTACCGTACCTACTCATTCTAATCATTCATTTAAGCGTCAAAGCAGTCTTGCCATCCTTGTAGTTTTTCATTAAATTGGAGGTTTTAGTATAAAACTAAAGTAATCATATTTTTTATATCTGAAAATATAAAACACACAAAATCATCTTGAGCTTCAATAATTAAAATCATAAAATAGTTCACATTGAGTAATCTCCTCTCGTTCATCTAGCATCGATAGCATCTTACTGCTTTGCGACTGTTTACAAAAAGAAAAAAGAAACACCAAATGAATAATGTATTACGTCAAGGAGTATACCACCAAACATACGTAGAAGTGTAACATCCTAAAAAACTATAGCAGTTCAGGACTTTTTCCGAAACAATATACATAAATTTGAACTACATTATTAAAATAAATTATTATGCCGAATAAATATCCGACATCATAACTAATCGATTAAAAAGCGTTGAAATTCCATATGATTTTTGTACTTCAGTATAAATGATTTTCCGAACCAGTTTTGAAACCTACCAAGAATAAAAATACTATTTACGATTATAAATCTATCTATCTAATATTTAGGCTTCCACAAGGTAGACTGACGAACTATTGAGGCTCGCAAGAATTCGCTAGATGCAGACAGCGCATGATAAATTATTGTGGCGAGGGTTGAAGGAAGCCTATCCCAGCTGTGGACATCTGTGGCTGAACAATGGGATAAATTTATCTAATCTAATAATTATAAAAAAATCTATTTATTCTTTCAGTTAAAGGTGGATTTCTTTTGTGTTTCTGAATTATTCTTTACAAAGTGAGTTGAACTTTTTAGAAATAAGTCTCGTTGTTTGTCCCAACCTCGTGTAAATTATCTCTCACGTCCGAAGTTGAATTTATGATTTCAAGGCAACACTTTGTCAAAATTCAAATTTTCATTTTGTTTAATTTTTTCTTTTCATTCGCTTGCTAGAGTTACGTAGGCTAGGTTGTGTCTGTTACAGTCAAACAAAATCAAACAGTAGGGTAGTTTAATTAAAATCCATTAAATTATTAATAAATAAACGACTAAAAGTTTGTACTATGTTCAGTGATAAATGAAATTTAACAGTGCTGTTTTAAAAATACGGTATTTTGGGCCATGCAGTGTATTTTGCGGATGAGAATATTCTGACCGTAAAGATATTTATAAAAATGGGAAAATTATTGAGTCTTTTATCGCGTGACGAGTCGCATTGCTGCTCGTCGCCTCGATATGATATATTCTTGGACTTCGAGAATGCCGCGCCCACAATGACCGAACGCGATGTTTACGACGATGTTCAAAGAGTCCTGTTAGAATCCGAGAAGATTTTAGAAGAGATACAGTGTTATAAAGGTGCCGGGAAAGAGATAAGAGAAGCTATAGCAGATCCATCGAGGATATCCCAGGAGCGTGCTTGGCGCGCTGTGAAACCCCTCGTAGATAAACTACTGTGCTGCTACAACCACTCCCTTAAGCTTCAAAGGGTGAGTATCAGTCCATCAACTCCATAATCACTTGTGGACATCCAAAACTAGTATTCAAACATATCCTAATATGGTTACATATTCATGATTCACAGATTAATAAACAAAGGAAGTTACCTTCTTTAAACAAAGTATCAGGAGTATAACAATGTGTATTCATAGACCGATCTATATTAATTCATCAATGGTATTGCTACAAAATTCATGACATAAACCATTTGTGTAGAGAAAACGGACAACAAAAAACAAACAAAAGTCAATGCCTAAGTCTTTTACAGAATGCCACCCAACTTAGCTTGTGAGATCAGTCTCAATTTCAGAATGGCTGTTCCACTCATCAAAACTGAATAGATGATAGCTTTATTGCAGATTTGTATATCTACCTGTGCAGTTTCACAATAATCACTACCACTAGCAGCTGCTGTATTTGTACTAAATGATCTTTGTTGTGAAAGTTCAACGGGAATAATTATTTTGATAAATTTTTAATTAGTATATCAGAAGTGTCAAAGTAGTCCCCATAATTAACAAATTAAAGAGCGGACGGTTGCGTGGTATGGACGTGTGATGCGTAGAGAGACAATGCATGTATGAGAGAGAGAGAGAGAGAGGAGTGAATGTTGAGATGAAGGCTGATAGAAGATAATGGAATAGAAAAATTTGCTGTGCCGACCCCACCTAGTGGGATAAGGTGTAGAAAAAGAAGATTTTTTGTTAGAAAATTCAATACAACCCCTAAAGAAATGAACCCACCATCTACCACTCTGTACATTGAGTGTATTTCCCATTAGACTACGTAAATTTCACATAAACACATCATATTAAAAAAATTGTTTCATAAGTGACATAAATTGCAGTGTACACCCACAAGAGTATAGACTATGATATCATATAATATTTAATTATTACATTAAGTATAGTCCAAACAAATATAATTATATCTAGTGTTCATTAATTTTCTAGAACCTTTTTATTGTCACCTGTACAATACAGTGTATTACAATAATGTTCATAAAAATAAATGGATATAAAAGTAAACAATATAATTTTAGTTTGTCATTATTATATTAGGAATCCATAGGATTGGAAGAATCTATAGGATTTGTGGCTGTGTGGTGGTAAAAAAATGTTCTTTATGTGACTGTTGCTTTCTAACAAGGCTCCACAATACATTCAGTTACAACCTGTTGTTAACCCCCAGACACAGCCCACTGAGTTTCTCACCGGATCTTCTCAGTTTCCGATCCTTTGGTAGATTCTGCAAAGAACAGCTCTTGCTAGGGTTCGTGTTAGCAACGTCGTCAGGTTTGATCCCCGTGAGCTCACCTACTAGTTAAGGTTCCACTGAAATAGCCTCTCAAGGCTATCAGTTTAGGTAGGAAAAAAAAAACCTGTTCATAGATTTGAGATAACTTCTTATTTAACTCTCATAGATTGTATAAATGAATTTCTAACAATGCAATTTATATAACAATTACTTAATAGATAGCAGAATGTAATAATGGGTGGTAATACCAGGTTTCTGTATCGCATTTGATTTTTCTTTGAGGATTCATTATTTTGTATTTTATACTTAAATAAATATACCATTGGTAGTCACTACAAATTTTTCATGGCTACCTTTTTGGGAACGGGTCTTAGATTAATTTGAAATTTTTACATTCAGCAACTTTGTTATGATATTAAATGAGCTGAAATTATTTTCATTTAAATGACAAACAAACCTATAGTTTTCACACAAGAATGTTTGTAAATTATCATACATTTTTTATGTATGTGTACCTTGAAAGGAACCAATCAATCTACTGATATATTTTATAGATAAAATTATTTATGACGCTACGCTGATATCTTCTCACACTGATAAGTTAATAATAATGACATTGTCTGTAATTTTGAAAAATGATTTGGCACAGAAGCCCATCATTGCCATAATCAGAATGCCATCATCCTACTTAAGTGAAATAAGTTCCATTAGTATTGACTATTATTCATGGAAGGTAATATTATTTAAATTGCAAAGTCATGACTTACAGAGTTTGTAATCATTAAATTCTGAAGAGTACGAAACCGTGATACTGATTCAACTGACTTTGGGGGCTTAGTAGATAGATAGATATACATACACTTCAGCAAATATTAAACATGATATCACGGAATAGAGACGTAGATTAAATAAAACTAGACATATACTAACACTTCAAAAAATATTATCAAATTAAATGTTGAGATAGCAATATGTATAAATCAAAATTCTGTTGTCTTTTATCAACTACCATATCAAGAAAAGGATATTTAAATCATCACATGACTTCAATAAATAACCAAAGCTCCCACAATGTACCTCAATCACGATTCTGCAGGATAGCCATCGGAACGCCTTGGTTCCTTAGGAATGTGGATCTCCACGATGACCTGGAGCTCGACTCATTTAGTAAGTATCTACAGTCGGCATCGCTGCGCCATTTTGAGAAGGCGGCACGACATGAGAACCCTCTCATCGTAGCCGCTGCAAATTACATACCCGACCCAGTAGACCGAATGGTAAACCGTCGACGTCGCCCAAAGCACGTCATTACGGATCCTCCTGATCCATTAACGGTGCTTTTAGGCACCACAAGCACCGGTCACCGTCCACGTCGAAAGGGCTCGACGAGCAAACTAACCTATAGACACAGCCCGCTGAGTTTCTCGCCGGATCTTCTCAGTGGGTCGCGTTTCCGATCCGGTGGTAGATTCTCCGAAGCACTGCTCTTGCTAGGGTCAGTGTTAGCAACTCTCCGGTTGAGCCCCGCGAGCTCACCTACAAACGTTAGGGCGAAGCTGAAATAGCCTATCAAGGCTATCAGCATAGGTAGGAAAAACAATGTACAATTAGATGCAAAAAAATGGCAATGGTATTACATTAAAAAAATCATATTAGTAAGTATTATAACATCAGTAAGTATAATACAAATTAAGATATCCATGCAATTCTGCAGCTGACCACATATACATGTTAAAATTAATTTTAGAAATGACTAACTTTGGTTTTATAAATGAATGTTAAAACCACGTAGAAAAAAAATTGGTTAAGCAATTAATAGGTAAAGTTACAATATTTTACAAAAAAATTATATTACGGATACATAATAAATACTGTATTACCTGATCCGTTTTACCATTTTATTTTAACATGACAACTGACCTAATATACAGAGGAAACATTTCAAATCAGAGATATGCACTTATTAGAATTATAGAATTAGAATAAGTATGACAAACTATTTCAAATCGAATGAGAAGTCATTCTGTGTATGTTTTGTCAATGTAGTTCAATCTAGTCGTCAGCGGAAACCAACTTTATTTTCGTACTGATAACTCAGTGACGAGATAGCTCAATTAGTCAGAAATATTTCTAGATATGAACTTTTAAGATTAGGCTTCGCAGCACACGTTCATACCGGTACTTAATTTGCAAAAATTGGAAGAAAATGTATGCGCATTGTCAGCGCATTTCGGCGCACGTCGGGAGAGGATCGCAAGGGACGTAAAGTATGCACCCGAGTTTAACCTTGCACAAATATAAACATTGTTCAAATAAACCGTGAACTTGAAACTTTACACCAGAATGACATCATATAAACATGTTCATTGGTTCAGTTATTTTATTAATAAATACGAGAGAAACACGTGAGGGTGTTCAAGGCTCCGTGAAAGCTGCATCGAGAAAGGTTACGCCCACTATCACAGGAAAACTCGGATAATTAAAATTTTTATCGCTATTTTTATTGCCTTTAGAAACAGATTAGTATACGGTACATCTGACTTTAAGTAATCACCTTCGCCAGCGGCTCTTCATTTGAAGAAGGTAATGTCATGGAACTCGAAAAATACCGTAGATAATTCATTTCATAGCCACTGGTAACCTAGCCTTTCTAGATCCTTCCTCCATGATTTCGAATAATTGTTCAGAATATTCCCCATGATACATACAACACATACTTACAATAAAAATAACCCAGGTCCCACCGTAGACCCAGAGATCATCTATTTATTTAAAAAGAAAGTAAAATCCTAAACTGCATATAAAAATGTGAAACGTAGAAGTCGGTAGAAGTCATGTTAAATACCTCACCGTCATCACAAATATTTCGTATTCGAAGGCTTTTTTAAATCTTCGGCCCACAACTGTCCCTTCTCCACATAAGCCTCACCGTCAATTCACGACTGCACCCTCGTATAACAACACAATGTCATTTTATCAAACGTAGGTGACGTAAAGTTGACGAGTTAGTCTGATAGTTGATATCCTGTTTCCTTAATTTAAATGGTAACTGGTCATTGGGCGTATTGTGAGCCCACACAGATTATGACCAGCCACCCTGAGTATTGCTCTCGTGCCCAACTACGGAAATTTAAAATTGAAATCTCGCCCTTTTGTATCAAACAGCACGCAAAATATAATCGACAGCTAAAATAACCTAAATATATATAAAGGATTCCATTGAATTCACAACCCGTGATTCCCATACCCCAAACTAACACTCGGCTTTATTTGGTCAACATAAACCCGCCTACCGGTCGGTAATCACGAGCGCTATACTCCATACAGTAGTGCAAACATTTACTCACACTTATCCCGACAGCGAACATTATCTTTTTAGTTCGTGTTTCGGGTACCTAAGGACAAAACGTAGCGGGCACCCCAAACAACCAAAATATGATTTTTTGTTTGCCGCTCGTGTGTGTTATCCGATTTCACTTGAATCTTAGTGCAGTTGTTTCTGACGCGTCACGGAAGTTTATTTTCATAGTGCCGCGTACAATAGATGACGCCAGAGAAGTCTTCAACAAATGGGTGTATGCCATAAATTTAACGAACAAACAGATGTATCGTCCGCTTCTCACTATTATTTGAATCTTTGTACACTAGGTACCGTTTCTGTTTTGGAAAAAATATATAATCTAAAACGTACTTTATGCAGTCCTGATTTTAAGATCTTGGTAGTATATAGATGGCGAGCTAGACCAGTTAATACAAATGGCCGAAATCACGTAATCTGAGCTCTCTGAGTTTCTCGTCGAATATTCTCAGTGTGTCGCGATTCTGATCCGGTTTTAGATTCAGTGAAGCACCACTCTTGCTAGAGCAGATGATAGCAAAGTCTAACAGGCTGAGCCCCGTAAGTTCGCCCACATGTTCGGTGAAGCTAGTATAACCTCGAGATTACTACCAGAAGGTAGTAGAGGTTTGAAGTTTTTCACAGCCATACGTTTTGCCGTTTATTTTTGTGTTTAGATCCAAAATACCAAAATGCGATTCAAACTTGAGAGGTTACGCGAACTTTAAATCCGTAAAAAATATAAGACTCCCCATTACGTTACCATTTAGTAAAAGCTATTGATATTCGACCTAAGTTAACCCATCATACGTATACATTTTTTTTGTTTTGTTCCCTCCTCGTTTGTACACAGTACGCCACAATCATCCAATCAAAACAATCACTACTCGCGTGAGAAATGCTTCATCGTTTATTTCCAGGGGCATTGTTACCATAGATTAGGCATTTTATTGGGCACGACCCGCGTCAACATAGGAGGTACATGACGTACTTTATCTGGCTCGCTTTCAATAATTCAACAATAATGCAGTTCGTGTGTCAGTATAATGTTGCAGATTTATTAGTTTTATTAAACGATACTCATTTATTACTCGTAATACAACGTAAACATTACGATCGCTTGATAAGCGTAGCTTTAGTGATGAGCTTTAGTGTTTTCAATAATGTTGCTTTTTTTCACCTTATTATGGAAAAATGTTAGAATTTTAAAATAAAATCAAAACCTTTAAAACCAATTTCCAACAAAAATACGATTTGTGAAATCTAAATCTAGAGGTGTCACTCATTATGGCCGAATTCAGATCATTGGGCGAATACTATTATTTATTACGCTATCGAAATTTTATGAATTACATTTTACTGGTGGTAGGACCTCATGTGAGTCCACACGGATAGCTACCATCGCTATGCCTATTTCTGCCGTGAAGCAGTAATGCGTTTCAGTCTGAAGGGTGGGGCAACCGTTGTAACTATACTGAGACCTTAGAACTTATATCTCAAGGTGGGTGGCGCATTGACGTTGTAGATGTCTATGGGCACCAGTGACCACTTAACACCAGGTGGGCTGTGAGCTCGTCCACCCATCTAATTACAAAGCTTGTTGCCAACGTCCAACATCTATCGAAATCCCCAATGCTCTGCATACATTGGCTGTTTCCTTCCTTATAACTTGATTAATTACAATGTTTTATATTCAATTATAAACGGCTATTTTCCTTAACAAATAAAGAAAATATTATTGCGTAAATTTCATATTTTATCCTGTACCGTAGATGGTAGCTAGAATTCTTGCACATAATGCCGTAGTTTTGTCATCCAAATCATATAAAATCCGTAAGGACACCTTGCGCGGTTTCCAATACAATGCGTATGTTCTCGCCTTATTAGTGACAATGGAATAATGTAATGCCAATCAAACATTACCAACGGAAGGTTAGCGTTGAATTTAGTCCTTCAATTTAATTTCGTGATAGGGCCCGTACGTGTAGGTACTACCAGCCTATTTCTACCGGGAATGCGTACCGGTTTAAAGGGTTGGGTTTTGTTATTTGTTTTATTATTTATTAGCGCCCCACCTCGCTTTGCTTCGGAAACTGTGATTTATTATTGATTTCTCCACTATTTAATGGATGTTATTAATAAACCTTCCTCTTCAATCACTCTATCTATTAAAAAAAATCCCATCAAAATCCGTTCCGTAGTTTTAAAGATTTAAGCATACATAGGGACAGAGAAAGCGACTTTGTTTTATACTATGTAGTGATATTGTTTTTTTTATTGCCCTTGTAAGCAGTCGAACATACGGCACGCCTGAAGGTGAGTGGTTACCATCGCCCATGGATTTCAGCAATGCCAGGGGCAGAGCTAAGCCGCTGCCTACCATTAAGTGTGTGTATAGGACACGGAACAAACATTAAATCTTCCAGGGATTTTGATAAGCATTCCACATGCTAACGTAGAAAATGAAACAGGTGTATTAAATACATAATATGTTGGTTTATTCGAAAGACGTGAAACTATTCGTACATAAACTTTAACTAAATAAAGTGGAATTCTGACATTTATAATATTGTCTGAAATTTAAATAATTCCAATAAGAATAACAACTGAGGACAGGATGTTCTATAAATGGAGAAAAGACTGCTGCACCTGCGCCTTGTCGTTAAATATTCTTCATTAAATTTAATTCCTCGTGTCATTTCCATAATCGGCGACTACAGATAAAATTCTTCGCGGGATTCGAGAATTATCTGTGCGAGGATGACATTATCATGGGTACTCGGAAAATTTGCAAAGAATTCACAGTTAAGAGAATTTTAATAGAATCATCTATATATTAATACGTGAAGCAAAAACTTTGTATCCTTTTTTACCAAAATTGCGCGGACAGAGGAGTATGAAATATCCCACACTTATAGAGAATATAGAGAAGGAGTGCACAATGCATTTTTTTTTTTTAAATAATGCATAAAAAATACCTTAAACCAATATAGAAAACATTACACACACTGATATGCATTTAACACACACACACGCATACCTACTATTTTGTTTATTGCTAAAGTCTGTGGTCAAGTTGAGAATAGATTAATATTGTTTTTCTTTAATATTATTTGTCTATAGTGTAGCCTTAACGAAATCTGTGATCATAGAAGTAAAGTCTTTGACAATAGAACTATAATAATGTTCAAACTTATAATTATAGTTGAATTTCGACTACCGGGCGACCGCTAGTTCATTTAAAATTATGAGTAACACGAGAGAACAACAAAAGTTTCGTATAATAAAATAATAGTCTTATGATTACCCTCATATAAAAGATATTTTTGAGAGGTTGTTCAGGGATGTTGTCATACAATTTTTTAATAGAATGCATTTCGTAAAAGCCTCGGGGCTCAGCTGCCCGCTGAAAAGAGAACGTGTTCATAAAAGTTTCCGGTTTCCGTGCATTGTTTATGCGTCGCTCCGAAAAGTCTCGAAACATCACGTTTTACTTCCAAACACCGACCATTCCCGGTGGAAGCCGAAACGTTTGAATTTTACTGCACCTGTTTGTTTTGTATGTAGCCATACATTTAATATTGTACTGTTTGAATTCATTATTGATTTATTCCTTGAAGACCTGGAGCTTTGACACCCAAACACTTCCGGTTTGAGCCCCGTCAGGTCACCTACACGTCAAGGCGAAGCTGAAATAGCCTCTCAAGGCTATCAGCATGGGTAGGAAAAAAAAAGTTTTGTAGAATTTTTTCCCCCTACCTATTTGCTGGTAGCCTAACGGACTATTCCAGCTTGTAGCGGACGGGATTTGTGGACTAAACGTAGTGTTTGTCCGTGAAATTGTCAAATGCATGAATTCTTCTTTTCTCTACTATGTAAATAAATAAAACTTTACTGAGGGTAGGACGGATGTCTTGTGATTCCGCACGCGTAGGTACCAGCACCCTATTTCTGCCGTGAAGCAATAATGCCTTTCGGTTTGAAGGGTGGGGCAGCCGTTGTACCGTGTGAACTCATCCACCTATCTAATAAATAAAAACTGGCATCCATAATGCTGCAATGAACAATGTCAATTAACCCAGTAGAGGTTAAGGGTGTCTTTAATATATTTAAGACCTAGATGCAAATGAGATTAAGTGCCTGCCAAGGTGTCGAATCAACGTTTTAAAAATTATAATTAGTCGTGAATCTTCAGACATTCTCGTCAAATAGACAAGAACGGGCTTAATTACAGTAGGCGGTGGTCGCAATGTGGAACAAAACTAAATGGTGCGTGCCGAGCATTGCACTCTTCATAATAACGCATGCTTTCTTCTAAACAATTGCAATATTTTTTCTCAAGGTATCTTGAGAAAAAATATTGCAATTGTAAATCGATTTTATGACGCTCTACGAAGCTCTATAAATTACGTCTAATTTATTAAAACATTAATTATGTACATTGTTGGTCATTTTTTAAAATAACTAACTAACGATATTAGAAAAAGACCGTTGCACGCTTCATTGAACTTTACATTGGGCATTGTGTTAACGGTAAGTCTATAAATAAACAAAATGACACACGCGCACGGGTCGATCCTCGCCTACTTAACTGCGCTTAACATCTGTCTAAATTTATTGCTCAAATCTCGCAATTGGTCGGTAAATGGTGTTAATTTAATTACGGACGCACCGACACTGATCGCGCTCGATTGTGGATTGCAGCTTGGTTTTATAGCTTTTGTAATGTCAATTTATTCATTAACAAGCTTGTCAGGAATGCAACGGGTTGCGCATAATCAAGATAGCATTACAAGTTTTAAGTTTTAGAATGCTGACACCAGACCCTTAGTTACGCTAATATCATTAATTCATTGAGGTGATAACTTAATTCAAAACTAATTTGAATATAACAACCTGTGTTTTTCTGTGGTAGTTTAGGGCCAGGGCGCGTTAATGTTATCGCCCTTTGGCTGCCTATTTTTCCAGCAAGAAAATCAAGATAGCCTTTATTAGATACAGGTGTGCAACTCCGCATACCCCGTGCCTCGGCCTGTAACTACAATGTTCACCTGCCCCCGTTTCTAGGTCATCTTACTTTACCACTTCCCATATATCCAACATTAAAGCGGTGTTGTGAAAATCCATCCGGTTGGCACCATCGTCCTATTTAGGTATATTTTCATTGTGGCTACCGCTATAGGCATAACAACACTAATCCCAACATTAGATTTAGTTAAAGTCTAAACACCGTTCCACCCTTCAAACTGGAACGCATAATTGCTTCGAGAAACAGACAATCAATTAAAACCACCATGTAATCACAGGTTCGGGATTGAAAGGCGAGATAGTTGAAAGATGAGTCTTCAAAAGCGGTCAGCAAAAAACACAAAACACATATTTGTATTTTACTGAGGACCTACTATGTACAACGCTGTGATAACATGTACTTTCCACTTTATAACTACATTAAAAAAATACAGCAAAAGGAAATGATTTCAAATATGACCTTAGTGATAATAATTTTAACGTTGAAATCTTATCTACCTATTTGTTTCGTTGACCAATTTTCTTGTCAGTCTTAATAAATTCAATGTAACCTTGAAAGTTAGATCGCTCGGAGTACTGACTCCTCGCATATAATATTCATTGTAAAACACGTGTTATTTAGGAAGGGAAATAATGCTACATGCTGTATTAAGTCATCATTAGCTGGAAGTAGAATTGTCCTGAACGCACAGGGATGAGAGTCATACTTAAAAAAAATGCAGGAATAACATCCTGGGATCTATGAATCACCGCCATTTTGTGTCTATGAATCACACTATTTAGTTTTACTGTGAAACATCGAATTGTTTTGCGTAGATTAGGACAGAGCATGATATTTGATCATCAAAAATAATGTGATTGTTGGAATATGCATCAGCAAATGAAATAATATTTTAATAGATTATTATAAACTTAGTTTCTTCAACCTTAACAAATCAAGATGTTAATTTTTATATTGCCTAACATCCATAAAAAGTCGGGAACGAGCAAGGTTTTCGTAATCACAATATCTTTTGCAAATGTTACGCTCGGCGACCCGTGTAGCATGAATTTCCTCCATTCTTATCTTTCTATTATCAATAACATGATTTGTTTTACTCGCGTGACTTAATACTTTTTAAATATGGTAAAGGGTAAATAGTCGTCGTAATGACGCGACGTAGGCTTTTTGTTGTTACGCGCAGAAAAAATCGGTTTGCATCTTCGTAATATTGCAGAGAAATAATTAAATTATTTCCAAGGTCATTGAGTAATTGAGTCTATATAAGGCATTGTAGGCGAATGAACCCTAACTGATTCGTATCAGTACTTAGGTATTACAATAGGAACTTCCTTCCGAAAGCCACAATCCAGCCAACACTGACCTAGGAATTAGTCCTCCGTGTTTCGAAAACAAATGTTTGGGACACCAAGCATAATGTCCATGGGCCTTATTTTTCCAATCTAATAGACGGAGGATCACAGCGATCCCTAACCAAGAGCAAGGAAGCAGTTGCAAAACAGGAGTTCACATAAGGTCAATAATGTGAATTTGCTACCAGGATGGGTAATTCGTGTACTTAATAAAACGCAATGCACCAAGCTCTTGTAATAAAATGATAATTGTATAAATTAATCATCTTTTGTACTATAGTTTCTCCAGCTTATATGAAAACAACTTTAAGTAGGTTACTGTAAACATGCCAATGATGAGTAATGGACTACCGTCAACCATAAGGAAGCAATAAATCAATCAACGTATTCAGCATCGTTAGGGCTTAGTAAATAATCTCTAATAGTTATAATTGAAATGTTATAACTTTTTGTTTATTTATTTTTCCAGCTTGCAACAGTTTTATATTGAGCTATAAGCAAAAGCTTTTAATCGGATTTTACTGGGTTATTTATTACAACTATTATTTATTAGTGCTTAACGATGTTGCAACGTAACATGATAAACACGAGACTTTTTAAAAGGTCATCATTTTAGAAGAGCCAAGAAAATAAGTTCGAGTAATCATTGAATTTTAATGTAATCGGTCCGTATTGCTTCGGTTGTTTGGATTCGATTTGCATTTTGCTATGAAAGCTATAATTCTAAGGAAATTCCAACATTTCCATTATCCTTCAATTCTGAAAAAATATTCTTCGAAACAATTTTGGACAAAATTTACCTTCCTAAACAAAAGATAATAATATTCTGAAAATAATATTATAAAAAAAACTAATGTATGTTTAAATAGAACTTGAGAATAATAAAGTCTAAAGGTAAAGTACCACAGCTAGCTTAGTTTTCATAAAAATCACTTTTAGTGCACATGCATGATATCTGGTGATGAATAAAAGGACGTGGGTATGTAACAAAAGGGAACGGTTTTCTCGTAAGCATAAAACCCGACTATATAGACGTCTAAACAACAATCGCTTCCTGGCATTGTCTGGAACATTTCGCAACGCCTTCTCTTTCATCGTTGTTATGCATCAACTGTCATAAATTGTTAAATATTGTTAAATGTTATAAATATGTTGTTAAATATATGTCTCCGATCCGATGGTAGATTCTGCGAAACACTGCTCTTGCTAGGACCAGTGTTACCAACAGTCCCGGTTTGAGTCCTGTGGGCTCACCTACTCGCCCAATTACGCTGATATCAGCGTAATCGGGCATATATCGGTACATATAGCCCGATATAGCCTCTCTAGGCTAACAGCTTAGATAGGAAAAATAATGATAATATTCTGTCCAGCCATTTATTAGGAAATACGGATGAGCGGTAACAGGCACTTGCCCATTTGGGCCGCCAAACCGCAATGCGTTCCGGCTTGGAGGGTGGGACAGTTCTTTTGAATTTGAGACTTGAGTCGTATGTCTGAAGAGACAGCATTCACCTCGTGATATGTATGGATACCACTTGACACTAAAAGAGTCGTTCACTCGGGTATTCGAAAACTAACATTGGCAGCAGCTGCTAGGGAATACTGTAATTCATTCTGAGTACCAATACTATCCTGTTCAGAATCAATTTCTTTTTTCCTTATAATTAAATTAATTGGTCTTCGGACGTATTGTAACCAGGCGCTGGTGGGAACGAATATACGTGAAGCATTCGGCCATTATTATCTGAATAATGGGACAGGTGTATTACTAAACTATCAAGATGCTTGACATATGCCTCGACAACGGCGACGGCATTTGGTTTGTAACGACTAAGCTTCGCCGCGAAACACCCAGCGCCATGTGGCTTGGGAGTACACCAGCTCATCTACATCATTTAATATAAAGGACTGTAATTCTCTCTTGTCTTTGTGTATTTATAAAAATACATATACTACGTTAACTATTAAAGTTCAATACGTATGTAGATGTTAGTGTTCTGTTAAGGACCTGTAAACTCACTGGTCAGTACTATCCTACAATTAATGGCTTCCATCCTTCTGGTACCTCAATAGATTAAATACTGAAATATAGATTACTATAGTTCTAGCAATTGAGCTTATCCAACAAAAAGCAGACAATAAAATAATGTAATGTCTGCAAAAAGGCATAACGTCGTATTTTCGCGATTAGGATTTTTTTTATTGCAATTTATTTTTTGATTTAGTTCTATAAATAATCTAAAAGCTTATATAGATTAGATTGAGAGAAAAAATGTGTAAAATCTATTACTTAAATAACTATTCGATATTTTTACAATACTGATTACAATTATATGTACATACATATACATGGATACAATGGATCCTGTTATCGTAAAAGCGACGGAACTGAATAAATGCCGGAAACCAGATTAGGGTTCAGTAAAATAAAAAAAAGAACTTCAAAAGTCAATGTGGACAATGTGTTCATTTCAAATTGTCCAAGAAGTCGAGATATTAAATGTCATCAGTATGTACTTCGTAGTTCAAAGTATTTTTAATGTTAGAGATATTATGAGTTTCCTGTTATAATTGACAGGAAACTGAACGGAATCTGATAAATTTATTTCGGATTTAATAGTCTGAATCTGGAGTTAAAAAAACCGTAATAGTAAAAGAATTAGAAACGCAATTTATGTTGTATTTTTATTTTACATTTCATATCGAAAAATAACGTGTGAAAAGAAATTGTTCACAGAGCTGATAAAAAATGAACGATTATCAGAAAAACAACTTCATTTCACATTTAAGCTTTTTTTAACAGACATCCAAAAAAGAGGAAGTTCTCAATTCGACTATAATTTTTGTTTGTGTGTTACTTCAGAACTTTTTTGTATATCCAGCGATTTTGATGATTATTTTTTTATTTAAAAACTAGTGCACATGTTGTCCCTTTTTAATTTTATCAAATTCCCGATCAATTATTTTGGGGTTTTCCTTATTAATGCATATTTAATTGACTGCAACTCGCCTTTCTTGCATCTGTGCTGAGGGAGGAACCTTTACGGAGCACTTTTGTTCGGACTATGTTCCCTCATTCATTCCTGTCCTCTACGCAATTAATAGCGACATTGATGCTGGAGTACAATTTTGTCTTAATTTGATCGGACCAGCGCATGGCACTACGCCCCCTTAAGCCGGTTTTCTGTTTTGTTAAAATCTCATCTTATTTCATCGGTATCATTAATCGTGTAACTCCTCCTCCTTGCGTCGATAATCCTCAATGCTGAGGGTCGTGGCCTCATGAGGCTTTCTTGGGTAAATACACATGGCGGGGTCCCGCGTCCCTCCACGGCAGTGCTTTTAGAAGAGACTAGCTGTACCCGTCCGCTTCGCTGGGCATTTAAAATAAACATTATTATTTCTCACTTCCACAAAGATTCTCATCATTAACGCCCCCGCAACTGGTGTAGGGAGTCCAACACTCATATAAATATGAGCCTATCCATTAAGTACATGTATTTTCTACATGGATACCAAGTTTCAAGTCAATCGGATGCATGCTTCATAGTTATAACGGAACATCCGTAAAAACCACTGTAGATTTATATATTAGTATAGATTTAGTTGTTCACTAAACTTTATTTGGGTTCGGCTAACTAACCGCCGCCAGATATTCGGTGTTGACTATTTTACGGTGTAAAGATCGAACTCCAACTCAACCCTCCCCTTTTCTCATACGGGCTTGGGACCGGCATTGGCAGAGTTAATCGTGTAACTAATAAAGTTTATAAATAATAATGTCTGCGGCAGGTGGTGCCCCGATTGCTGGGTTCCCTAGTGGGAGGTGCAATGAGTCCCACGCAACACCTTGAACAACAACAAGCTCTTGTCAAGCAGTTCGCGGAGATACTCGAGTTCGTTTTGAAATTCGACGAATATAAAGTAAGTACTTGTTTATTTATAAATACTAGTGGTCCCGCAGTAGTCGAAATTCGACTATAATTAATTGAAATTATAATTTTTAACATTATTATGGTTCTATGTGAGACTTTACTTCTATAATCCCAGATTTCGTCAAAACTACACTATAGACAAATAATATTAAAGATAAACAATATTAATCTATTCTCAATTTGACCACAGACAATAACAAAAGTTTGACAACAAACAAAGAGTATTTATCTGTGAGTGTGTGTGTATGTGTCAAATACATGGTAGAGTGTGTAATGTTTTTTTTATTGATTTAATGTGTTATTAATGCATAATTTAAATAAAATATAAGTATTCTGCACTTCTTCTCTAAATTCGCTATAACTCTGGAAAATTTCATTCTCCTCCGTCCGCGCAATTTTCGTACAAAGGGGTACAAATTTTTTTGCTTCACGTATTAATTTAAAGATCATGACTATCAATCAAACTTCTCCACTACTGGATAAAGGATAATAATATAAACGTAATAAAATAAGAAGGAAACATTGTTAATGTTCTAATATAAAAGTAAGATCTCCCACCGAGCTTGTTAATTAATGATTTTGTTCGGAGATTCATTCGTTTAAACATTTTTATGGAAAACTTTATTTATTGTGTGGTGGTAACCTTGAAATTTTATCATTAACGCAATTCAGGTTCCTGATAAATTAAATAATAATTTGTAGCAATTTTTCATACTACCGTTACTTTAATGGTCTTCCAATAATATGTATGATCTCCATCGAGAAAAAACAAGTAATGCGGTTTAATTCGAGATTCAATATATAATTCATAATTTTATCCGATCTATATACATCGTTCAAGGATATTTTTATCCTTACGAACATTGTCCGCGTTATTTATTATCTTTAGAATATTTTTTTATTATAATCAACAGCTTGTCGTAGATAACGTTGATTCAAAACGATACAAATGACATGATCAAAAATATCACGATACGAATTATTCTCAAATATAAACGAGCTGTGTCGAAAATCATTTGTCTTGTTGTCGTAAACGTTAAAGTGTGTCCTATATCCAATTATAGTCGCTTTGAACGATGCAGTCGTGCGTATAAATATGCAAGAACCGCATGACACAGCGCCATAGTTGGATTGCTACGAACTATTCAACAAATTCTTTAATGTCCATTGAGAATAACAACGTAAGCAAAACAATAATAATACATATCTCAAGACACTTCGTATTCTAGTGTAATTGAATCAGCAATTACTTTTGAGCCCTTTTGACCCATTCATTGTGTCGATGGCCGTAGTAGCGAACAAAAGCCAGTAGTACGTTGTATGTAATATTGTAAACAAAGATAATAAACGCAATGTACCTTTTTGTGTAAAAATAGAAATCAAATCCGTAAGTTACGGTTTGTTTTTAAAAAAAACATGAAACGTATTTACGTTTCTGAAAATAAATATGTTTTTTTTTTTAAACGTTCCTAAATGTAGTGTCTGTTATTAAGAAAAAAGTAACCACAAAACAGTATTTATAGCACGTTCACCGAATTTCTTTTATTTCTTACTTCGACGTATTATTCGTTCGTCAATAAAAAATTTTCAGGCCAGGTTTTTAACCAGGTTTTAAGATGTTACTGGAGCCCATAGACATCCACAACGTAAATGCCGCCACCCACCTTAAAATATGAGTTCAGTTCTAAGGTCTTAGTATAGTTACTACGGCTACTTTTGGCTATGCGATCTCAAATTATAATATGGTTGTACATAATATATCGTTATGTACTGTATATAATATATAAAAATAATATTATTTAAACAGTAATCATTCGATGCGACAGATAAGGGTAGCGATTCGTGAATTTGTCAGCTATTGTAGAAAGTGAGGCTTGGCTGACCTCGGCCTCAGTGAGTCACTTCTTCGTGAATAGTTCGTTATTGTATTTATTACTGTTCGTTTCATTACATTTTTATTAAAAGATCAGGAATATATATAGTCTTCTGAAAATATTAGTGTCCCCGAACGCTATAGTGCTTGTCAAACTATGTTGAAAAAGATGAGTCCATGAAAAAATCTAAATACCATACGGTGTTATCCAAAGCGTCTCTGAGGTCCAATTGATATAAAACCTTTTTTGAAATACATACTCTTTTCGACTATTGTTGAATAGAAAAAAATAAATGTTAAGTAATACTATAAAGTATTAAGAGTGTATTGAACACGGACACACTTGACACTTGATTTTTCATAATTTAACTTTAAAGAAAGCTTCCTTCCAATACGTAAATATCGCTATAGCCTTTGTAAAACGGGATGAATTACGTTCATTGTCCAATGTTATTTAACTGAATCTTCAAATACGACGGCTTTCACTTTTGTTTTGTCATATTGCGAAACAGATATCTGAATCATCAACATTTTAGCTTTGAATCGGGTCTTAACTTGTTGTAAAT
Source organism: Bombyx mandarina (assembly GCF_030267445.1). Classification (NCBI taxonomy): domain Eukaryota; kingdom Metazoa; phylum Arthropoda; class Insecta; order Lepidoptera; family Bombycidae; genus Bombyx; species Bombyx mandarina. The sequence continues at coordinate 9,680,183 of NC_143218.1, forward strand.
CGATTTTCATATATTCGAATACATTTAATATTTATAATACATTAATGATTACATTGTATATTTGTTTAATTTTTTTTGTTTGACTATGCAAATTTTTCATTTGATTCTCTTCAGAATCCGTCTAAGTATCTTTTTGGGTTATCTTAGATTTACGCATAGAAATTACGAGCTGACAGCCCACCTGGTGTTAAGTGGTTACTAGAGCCCATAGACATCTACAACGTAAATGCGCCACCCATCTTGAGATAGGATAGGAGAAGTTCTAAGGTCTCAGTATAGTTACAACGGCTGCCCCACCCTTCAAACCGAAACGCATTACTGCTTCACGGCAGAAATGGGCAGGGTGGTATAATTTGTAATCTCTAATAGATTTACGCATAGAAATTGTTTCATTGATGAATCCATTACCGAACTGTTTACGTTATCAATATAATCCTGGGTCATTTATCATTGGTCACTAAAAAATTTTGGTGCAGATGAAAACTCCGGCGATACAGAATGACTTCAGCTACTACAGGCGAAGCGTTTCGAGAGGTGGCATCATCAATTCGGACCTCCCACCGGGCGAGGAGCCTCACATAACCGCAGAGGTCGCCAACAGAATGTCATTGTTCTACGCTCAAGCCACTCCGATGTTGAAGGTGTTGTCCGAAGCCACTAGTCAATTCGTCAATGATAATCAACAGGACTTGGAGAATACAACTGAAACACTCAGCACGATGGCAAAAGTGTGCTTGAGGATGCTTGAGAATCCGTAAGTTTTTAACTTTATCTGTTTTATTATTATTATAATAGATGATGACCGAGCTTTGCTCGGTTTTTTTTTGGTAACGCCTTCTTGTTGTGTCTTTAAAGCGGTTAGTTGCCCTCAATTAAGAAAAATAGTATTATTATTCGTCAACAGATGTCGGGAAGAGTTGATTATTGAAAACACGAATAAAACAACATTTTCTGAAAATAATTTGTAGCTAGATCGATTTATCACCCCCGAAGTCCCCTGTATACTAAATTTTATGAAAATCGTTGGAGCCGTTTGCGAGATTCAGATTATATATATATTAATATACAAGAATTTCTAGTTTAAAGGTCTAAGATAATAATGATAATAAGCCTTTTTATTTCTGTTCTACAATCTTAAGTGGATTATAATAATACATTAAACAACAAATATGACTTTTATTAGCAAGTTAGCTTAAATTATGTTAGTAATATAAGTAAGTTAACAAGAAACCCCGGTTTGGGTAAAGGCCTCCTCCAAAGACTTGTGTATTATGTATCCCACCCCATATATTCCGGCTGAAGTTCCAATGTAACAAAATATGAAAGTGTTGTGTTCTTCTGTCCTCGGAAAGTCCCATGATATCACAATTAATTTTATTTAAACATTCTTCTAGCTCTAATAGTCGGTCGTGTGACGAGTGGGTTCTGACATTGTATGTTATATTTTTTAATTGGCGAATTTGCTTTGTGAGATTTTTCGAAGTTTTTAAGGTTGGGTTTGAGTTTTGTAACTTTGGAGGAACTTTTGGTCATAATCTTCAACGGTGACCAGTCGGGTTGGAAGATTTTGTTTTATTATTAAATCCACTCAATTAATTATAATAATAATAGCCTTTTTATTCTTAAACATAGGGTTAAAGAGGTTCATAAGTTCGGTGTGCCTTTTGGCATAGGCCTCCTCCAATTCCTTTCAATGGGTCCTATCCTTTGCTACTCTCAGCCAGAATGGTCCCGCTGCCTGCTTCAAATCATCTTCCCATCTTCTGATTTGACGACCCCTACTTCGTTTGCCGTCTCTTGATTGCCAGAGGGTGACTTGCTTGTTCTATTTGTTAATTCTCAATTAATTACTTAATATTTTCTCTTAAACTATTAGTCGTCGGAACGAAGACAAGTTCAATTATGAAATTCGTGATCTTTATAAATAAAAAATTAACAAACGTTATTTTCGTGCTAAACCGAATGCTCGACTGCGTGTACCAGATTTCGAAATAGGTCAGTTTAAAACTGTGAGCTTGGACTACCAGAGTTTGGTGAACGAAGGAACGTAAATCTCAGATTACTCGAAACCGGATTTTCAAATGGCCCGACTGCCGTTTCACTGAACAAGCAAATGAAACGCAATAATGAATTGAAAGTAACAATAATGCTAAACACAATATAATTGAAAATGAATACGAACATGTAGTAGTTGGATGATTGTACTACGGATGACCTACATTTCACAATACCAAAATTAATTATTATTTACGATCTAAGTACTTTGTCGATTTTCTTGTTACTATTTTAATCTAAACAGGCTACCCAATCTTGGTTGAAACTTGAAGGACGTAATTAAATATATGTGGTTTTCAATCGCGAGACGAATAGTCCTAAAGTAAATTAAGTACGAATAGTCCTAAAGTAAATTAAGTTTATTTTTTTTCCTACCTAAGCTGGTAGCCATGAGAGGCTATTCCAGCGGAACCTTAACTAGTAGGTGAGCTCACGGGGCTCAAACCTGACGAAATTGCTAACACGAACCCTAGCAAGAGCCTTGCTTCGCAGAATCTACCACCGGATCGGAAACGCGACCCACTGAGAAGATCCGGCGAGAAACTCAGTGGGCTGTGTCTGAGGGTTAATTTACCCGTCGAGCCCTTCGTCGCAAGCGACGGGTTCGACGAGAACGGTGACCGGAGTAAATTAAAACTTTTCAATGAGATTATTGTCGACTTGTGCATTCTGTGAAAACAATAACACTTTAATCAGATTTAGTCCAGTTTGCTTGGACAGATTTTTGATTTGTTATATTGAAAGTAGAATTATAAAATTAAAGGTTTTAATATTTTAAATCTATCAGTAAAAAGTATAATGTTTTACGTCCATACATTAATCTATGCAAATTTCGTTAATACCACAACTATATTCATAAGATACAATATAACTTATTAGGTTTTTTTCTCTTTTTTTTTTTTTTAAAGCCCAGTATAGTTAATTAATAAGTTTAATGGTGCATTTCTGACGTCATTTCGTAACAAAATACAGAACTCGAATGAACAGGCCACAACTGATTGTCCTTGTATCTCCGGGGTATTTATTACATGAAGATATCGTGTGTCGCAGCTAGCCCAGATAGCAGACACACTTCAGCCGGCTGATATCATTGTAACCTTATAATCAATCAACTGTCACTTGATACGTTTCGTGTTTACATGATTATCGAGATAAAGTTGTAGGAGATGAAATCGAATAAATGAAAATGAATGTTTCTAGGTATGCGATATTGTTTTTAAAGGATTTTGTTAGGCTGTTCACAACATTAAGGAATGAACTCGCAAACTCAATTGGGTCGTCTGTAATAGGAACTGCCCTTTGAAACAAGAATGGTAGAAAATTTCGCAAGAGTATATAATAGAACCTTTCAATGATGCGGTTACAATTTGTCTTTTCAACACTACAGGCAAAAGGAGAATGCCCATTGCAGTATGGAATTTGGTTTCAAGTTGTGCTCTCATGTAACTTACCTCATTTTGTAGGGTTAATATGTTTATTAATTTATAAAAAAAAATGTATCTCTAGTTCGCCGGATTTGCTAGTAAAAGACAAATGAAGTTTATAGAATTAGGTTATTTTTTGTACAAGATAGCAGTGGATATTTTTTGATTATGCTGAGTTCCTACATACTTAACAACATACGTATAAAGTATTTTATTAATGAAAACATGTTTATAGTATAAACTTATTTGCATTATATTGTGTCCATTCGTTAAGTAAAGGTGGTACTATTACGGAAATTCAAAATAAAACAAAAAGAGACATAAAATAATTTATTTCTCATAATTATTATGCAGATGTATCATTATACCTAGCTCAGCCCAGCCTAATATGGACACAACAACCCACAGTTCAATTGCCAACGAGATAGCTGTAGTAATAACTAGAGATTGAATTAATAGTATTAGCAACGTTTTCATCACGATTAATTAATAAGTACGTATGATAAATAAATTAATTCTGCCCCCAATATGCCTGGACTTCTGTCTAACAAAATAACGAATAATATTATGACCGAACGAAACACACGATACATAACTCGATCGGAAACATGAGATACGACGCCAGTAAGTAAATCAAAATATTAATCAATTCAGCACCTACTTGTCAAATGTCAGTAGTAATAGTAGTTGTATTTTTCCAACTGGAAAGGCAAGGGTATCATACCATACAGCCTAATATATTTTTTTTGTGAAAAATGTTAATACGAAGTGAAATGAAATGAAAAGAATTTGGAACATTAATCAATTGGCATGAAATTAAATTAGTCAATTCAATTGGCAAACTATTAGTCATTTACAATTTAGAAATCTAAACATAATGTGACTGTCAACACTGAGGTTTGAGATTGACATTTGACAGACTTTTTTGGCGGGAACGCGAGGAGCGAAACTGTGTGAATTGTTTTATTTTGTCTATTTAATATATTTTCTTTAGGTTGAAATGTGTAATAACGGTGGTTCATTAACTGTTTAGTAACGAAGTAGAAAATGAAACAAAGCCGCTGGCTGGGCATAACTTCTTGGAATCCTCCAAAAAGTCCATCGAAAAAGTCTCAGCAAATAACCACCATTTTACTGACATTACATTTCATTCCATATCATCTCATCTCATTTCATTTTATTTCATTTCATGGCAATTGATTAATATCTCAAATTAATCAACTTCATTTCATTTCACTCCATAATATCATATTTTTTTAAAGATGTATGATATAACATCTTTGCCTTTCCATTGGGAAAATTGAACTACTACTAGGTTAGGAGTTTTTAAATTACTAATTATTTTAATCTTCTATACCCGGCGAAGTTATAACTTAATATTTTTGAGGATATTGTTAAAAATAAAAACTTAATTTTTAATATATATTTCATCGTAGCACAACACGAAACCAAGAATGGGCAATCTCCTTTCTCTCATATCACTATCAGCAAATATAGATAGATGATTTTTTTTTAAACTTCTAATTTCTTTTAATAAATGGAAAAGACTATTGTAAAATTTCGTTCTAATCTTAGATCGAAAAGATCAATTTTAGTGATAAAACTTTTATTGCTTTACCATATATTATTAAAACCCGGTCTCTCCTTACTGCGCTGTTACTTTTTAATGTATGGAAAACACCTATGTGCTGAAACTACTTACTGGCCTCCTGTCGAGGATTGACGCTAATATGACAAAAACAATCGCTGAAGTCATTAAAACAACAATACTAAGTTCCGGGCAATGAGGTAACCTACGTGCTTGCATACAGGACAAACATACAAAAAACCATTCATTATACTTGTATAGATTTAATATTTGCTCCGAAAATTATGCATTCATCAAACCGTATTCAAGATACTAAATCAAACTTAATGCAATCGTTTTGTTTCTAGTTATATTTTTATGTTCTCAAACGCTATGTCTGGGAGAGCTTAGATCTGTTTTCGTACAAGATAAATCGTGTTAATATCTGGGAAGAGGAAGTAGTCTTTTGAAATATTACTTTATTTCAAAGAACTCTGAATATTCGGTTAACGAGAACGTTAAACGCGGGCGAACTGTTTAATAATGTTTATTAAGAACACTGAATCTTCCTACAAAAAAAAACCGTATTATAAACAACGGTAATGAAATTTGCCTCGGTATTTAAAACAAAACTGAAGTAGATACATACATACTGTCCGATGGATTTTTTCACGGAAAATAACCTTGAGTGTTTGATTCGAAATCTGATATAATCGGACATAGTTCTAAGATTAACCAGTGGATATCTGGAACAAAAAAAAACTATTAAAAATAAAGTGGATGGAAAACAGCAGGGCTGAGATGTGACAGAAAGCTTGTGACATGTTCAAACGAAGTTTTTTTTTTATTGCTTAGATGGGTGGACAAGCTCACAGCCCACCTGGTGTTAAGTGGTTACTGGAGCCCATGGACAACTACAACGTAAATGCGCCACCCACCTTGAGATATAAGCTCTAAGGTCTCAGTATAATTATAACGGCTGCCCCACCCTTCAGACCGAAACGCATTACTGCTTCACGGCAGAAATAGGCAGGGCGGTGGTACCTACCCGCGCGGACTCACACGAGGTCCTACCACCAGTAATTAAGCAAATTATAATTTTTGCGGGATTCACTTTTATTACACGATATTATTCCTTCACCGTAGAAGTCAATCGTGAACATAATTCATTAGAAAAATTGGTACCCGCCTGGGATTCGAACAGGTGCATCGCTCAACACGAATGCACCGGACGTCTTATCCCTTAGGCCACGACGACTTCAATGTTTAACAAAAATCCACAACAATAAGCGTTAAGGATACGCTTTGGGCTTTGGTCTCTTCTTGGTATACTAATCTTCATCCTATAACAATAGGGAGCCGGGAGAAATTAATGTAAAAAATATACAAAATTAACAGGCAATTTAATATTTTAGGATCGGCCCAACATTCATTAACTAAGAATAATTTATATGCCGTGCATTAAATACTGTTTAATCATAGTAATGACACTAATGGTCAGACCTAATTTATGAAACAATCCATCAAGTGTTTTATCGATCTTAAAAATAATGGAGGGTGTAGCCACGAATAAATAATAAGTCTTTATTCGCGAGGATGGACTATCTATTTGAGATACAGAGGACTTAACATCAAAATATATACTGTTACTCAGAAGCTCTAGAAAGAGATCTACTGGGCTGAAATCCCAACTGCTTTGAACTACCAATACTATTTTTCCATCATCTATTTGTATTGTATTTACCTTATTTTCAAGCATAGCAAATGACTAATACTTATCCGATTTCGCAAGTTCCAACTAAAGCTAACGTTAACCGCTAAGGCCACCGTGCAAAGGATAGCCAATAAAATAATATGGCCCATCCTGGTATTAAATATTTACCGAAAGATACGGATATCGGAACTTGAATTCTACTTCAGACATGAAGTGTAAATCCCAATTATATTCTGTAACGGCTGATCCACCCTTAAAATCGGAACGAAAGACTGCTTCACAACAGAAATATGAAAGACTCAAAATACGACCTACGCAGTCTTGTAATTAAATTCATTTTCATTTATATTCATTCAATCGAATAAGTTTAAACATTGTATAGATGTTATTGGCACGTTGGAGACAAGCTCACGCCGTCATGGTAGGTTATGCGCATGCCTTTAGACAGAACATAGTGAATTTGTTACCGTATCCTCTCAGTGGGTCGCGATTACAATCCGGTAGTAGATTCAGTGAACCACTGCTCTTATTAGGGCTAGTGTTAACAAGTGCTCTCAGGTGACCCGTGAGCTCACATAACCGTCCGCGCGTAGTTCGCATAATTATCTAGGTTAGGTTACCCGCCTACCAGAATCTAGAATAGCACCTAAGGCTACCAGCGAATATTAGGGGGGAAAAACACCAACGATTAGGTAAGGGAATAAAGTGCACATGTTCAGTTAACAAATGAGTATCACAGCGTGGTCAGTTTTCATTAGTTTAACATTAAAATTTGAACACAAACACTCATAACGCTACAAACGGATGTAGCTGTTGTAGGGTTATTAAATCATTGATATACGCGTTGATAACAGTTTCCTGGAACCTAAAGATTTATTTTGCATGACTTCATAATCAATAAGGAGTATTGCTTGCAATTGGACATATTACGTTTTTGGGGGATCCACAAAGGGGAGATCTTCCATAGAGGGTTAAAGTGCTCAGTAAACTGACGATTCGAATGCTGTTTGTTCGGAACTTACGTATTAGGTCTTTACCTACGAAATTTCCGTTTAGTATACAGAAAAGTCATATTTCTATGAATCAAAATATACATCGACGTCTATCGAAGCATCTTCGACGGCCGCAGTGATAATTTTAAAGCCCTTCTTGACGAAGTCAGTTGTGCCCAAAAAACTCTTCAAAGGCATTTTATAGTGCCTCTCGACTATTGAATTTTATCACTGCCAAGAAGCTATCCATACTTTGGAAAAAATCGAGGTCTGGTGAGTACGATGAAAGACGCAAAATTTTCAACGCAACAACTCTTGTAGCTTAGAGACCGTCTGTTGTGGTTTATGAGGTCAAACGTTGTAGTGTGGGTGCAACGGGGATGAGCGATTAACCAAGGCTGGATTCACCAGTTTCTTCATCATTTTATCCAGTTCCTCACAGTACACATCTGCATTATTTAATTTTTTATCACAAGTGATGTCCAACCGCACATTACGTTTCGAATAGCCAATATTGTTAAACGACGACTATTTTAATCAACCATATCTTGAAAATATCGTTAGCGAGTCCCAGGCGTCTGGTAAATATCTTTTATACTATTATAGCTACTCGCTACTCGTTCATGGGGATGTCATGATGAAAAGCTTTTCGCAAGATCATTTTGCCAATCGAGCATTACATTGCTCTTATCAAACCTTTTATTATAATAATTTGAAAAGTAATATTGCGTGTTCAACTTAATATTACCGAATGCGTCATCATATCCGCTAACAGATACCAAATGGCACCGACCACTTCCTTGCCAAATATAAAGGCACGTAACCTTAACAATTGTAATGACAAGTGGGACCAATTTTTTTTAATATCCGTTTTGAATAGACATTGTTTTATCACTCAGGGCAGGATTGGAGGATCTATTAAGGATTTAACTAGTTTTTGTAAACTTTTTTAACCGATTTAAAAAAATAGAGAGGTTCTCAATCTATCCATTTTTTGGTCTGTCACCTCAGTACTCTTTCTAGGTAAACCGATTTTAATTTGAAAACGGGAACTTCTCACGTTGTCCAATTTCATATTTTTTCCAGACCTGACCAATATATTTTAAGTGACCCTTATTGATTTTGATAAATAGGTACTTAATTGATATTGACTACATTAATAATATTCTTATATTGCTATTTTAAAGTCGTATTAAAATCGTATTTTTTAGCAACTACGCTTACGAAAATTGTAACATTTTGAAAAGACGCAAAATGAAGAAGTATTTTCTTCTTACATCCATACTGTACGGTATGACCGCAGAGTATATCAGCATAATAAAGTAATCCTAAACAAAACACCCATGTATTTATCTCCGACTGTAGGTGTTTTTATTGAAAGTGTAATATAACACAAGTGTGTTATACTGACATCTAAGTTGAAATAAATGATTTTGAAACTCTATCCCTTAACTATGACGTGGTAACATTATTTGTCTCAAAAAACTTCTACCTACCTAGATTCTGTGTTTATGACACAAATACATACCTATAAATTCATGAAGCAACGCGAAAAATCTGGTATTAACAAGATTTTTCATCACATAACAAAAAAAAAAACACAGGAAGTTTCAATCGACTTCGTCAAATGGCGACAGTTATGACTCAATAGCGATCCTGTTTCCGATACCTTTGTAATATAATAAAACTTGTCATATTCTGAAAGGGTATCCAGCTACATCGAAAATGTCAATAGAGCGCACGACACCTATTGAATAACAATAGACCAGTTCTGGTGCAAAACTAACTTCCTATTAACGGGTCGTGCGAGCTATTGATAGCGACAAAAGTAAATAACTAGACAGTCTTGTACAAGTTTGTGGGAGTTACGAGTCCACAAAGATACGAGTATTATAGATATAGAAATCGTCTGTATTTCTGTCTTAGTTTGTTTCGGTCTAGCCATATTTAGAACTGGCGTTCTTACAATACAATTGAAACTTCCACTCAACGAGGGTTTTCATATATAATTCGGTGTGTAGTCACTGGATGCGTCGACCTTATGTCACACGGTATGCAACAATATTCACTTCGGTCACTGTATATGACTATCTATTCTGTACTGTGCCTGGAGTTAATTCCCCAGACCTTGATAGTAGAGAAAAGAAATGACATTTAAAAACGCACTGTACGTTTTGTAAGAGTCTCCATGAATGAAATACATAACGGAATCTTGTGCTAGGACGGTAAAAAGGCAAAGAAGGAACTGCTGGGAGACAAAAAGTCTCCACAACCTCAACGGTATCAATATGCAAGAAGGTGGGGCGTTTATTCAAACGGCTCGTTTCTGACGAGAACCAGGTAGAAGTGGGGCGATTCCGACGCCGAAATGAGAGCAGTATTCCTTTGGCAAGCTTTTGGCTAAGCGTGCATCTTAAACTTTTCTATTGAACTACTTAGGGAGACAAGTACATGCTCTCATCTGATGCTAATTTCTCCGGACCCCCCATTAATAACCCCCCTGAATTATGCCACCCAATTTGAGATGCGTGACCCAAACCTGAATTGGATTAAAAATGTCCATTCAAACTGTAACATGTAACTGCATTGCAGTAGAAATAAACAGGAAACCAATGGCTTCCTTGAGCCAGAAATAATCAGGATAGTTTTCGGTGCGAGCTTACAGCACGCAGGACGTATCAAAAGTAATTATTTCTGCAGAAATTCTACGTTCATTCTTCATTCACAAAACGGTGACTAAAATGTGTTATAAACGATAACTGTTATTTCTGATAAATATATACTATGTAGCTACCAAAGTTATTTGATTCTATTAAACGATAGGACGTCCGCATTATTACGCAACAGTACACATCCGCAAAACTTCAATACGATCGCTACAATACATGCACCCAACATCTCTATCTGAACGGGGAATGATTGTTTCATTAGATTTGTCAACCCTACTAGTGGAATGATCGTGCTCTTAGAAATTCGTTTTTGTTCACCTTTAGAAGACATTATTATTAGTATAATTAAAGTTGAGTTTTAGTTGAATTGTGAAAAAATTATAAACTTAATAATGTTTGTCGTATTTGATATTAACAAACACGACAAGCATGTATCTACAGAAGATTGTTAGAATAGAACCACGATTACCTGTTTGGTTCAATAGTAAGGCATCCTGTGACAATGTGTGTTTCAAAGGGAAGGGAAATCCGGTAAAAACCTGAATCGCGCTGACGACATTTTCAAGATAATCTTGCATATATACAAGTTCAGATATAAATAGCCGAGCACACATTCGGTGAAGGTAGTGTAACCCTAGATTTAACTTGTTTTGCGTTTCCGACACTCAAAACACAGGTGAACATCCTATCTTGGGACAAATGAATATAGGATGTATTATTATGTAAATACGAGTGAAAAGATAGATTTGATCGAGAAAATTGAAATCAGAAATTAAAAATAAATAAAGGTTTCGAAACGACTTATAAAACCAGAAGTTTCCATTCAAAATCATTCGAAAGAAGTCATATAAATAATTCGTAAGAAATCATATAAATTCATGTTGCTTGAAAATGCTCGATGTTAATGTACTTTAGACCCACCAGTCAATGTAAGCTTTCCATCAATTCAAAATCTACGTAGGCGCCGCGTTTGCATAACGTTCAAAGCCTACGACGACCTCATTCCACTTGAATGGGCAGCGCATACGTTTTATTGTGTCGTAAATTCGACAGTTGCGCGACGTAAAAACTGGCACATGTGACCCAAAATGGTTCGTAAACGGGAATCCGTGATGGCGCGTCCCACTACCTGTGGAAACGTAAACATAACGTATCGGAAAGACAAGACGGCAGCAAAGAGAAATAATTTACATGCAGTTTTAAAATTTTGATGATTCAAACTAAAATGATTATTAAACAATTTAAACATTTTTTAATGTTAATGTTTCCAGGAAACTAGTCGCTCAATTTAGTCGCGAGGAAACATCGCTTCTAGTACTTCGTGTTATGGTCGGTCTTATAATACTCTACGACTGGGTACACCCGTCCGGTGCCTTCTGCCGCTCATCCTCCGTTGACGTGAAAGGCTGCGTCAAGTTCCTGCAACAGCAACCACCGACGAAGGCCGAACCACTCCTCAATGCCCTCAGGTAGGCACTTTTTTTTTTGAAGTGAAACTTCTTTAGAATCGTGATTTCAAACTAGATGAAACGAAAAAATAAGTCCATAAAGACACAAACACAAATGTGTAGGATTCAGCCGGCGAGAGAATGAGATAGAACACATTAGACGTTCTCAGTGTAGTGTTTTTTAATACTAACGTGTGTATGAAACCTCTTGTAGTGAATTTTAATTTAGGATTATACGTGAAGTTAAAATATCAGTTCACAGAGGGCGCTACCTCATACTATAAAAGATGATTTACAATTATTTACTAATGACAAAATGTTACACATACTTAGGCATTTAGGATAATTGTATTTAAATTTTTGAAGGTTTCACTTCTACCACGTGTGAATAGCACATGTTTTTTTTTAGTATGGCAACCCTTTAACGTTACCTTCAAAGCTTCTCAAAACTTGCCTCTTGTAAACAAAAGAACAATTGTAATATCAAACTTGGAAGGTCGGATGGAATTGAAACCTGAAAGCTTGATTTAGGTTTTGTAAAAATATTATCCTCATTGCATTAAGAATGATTTTCCTGTTTCCTCTTCTTCAGGTATACCACGAAACATCTGAACCACCCGTCTACTCCAAAGAACATAAAGAGTTTGTTGGCGGCGTGAGGGCAGCACTCGAGCCTTGCATGTTGCTGTGGGGAATGACAACGACAATAAATAAATACGCGGGAAGTTCTCATTACATAATCATATGGTACGTATATACAAATAAAAAGCGTTTGTTTTGCATTGTTATTGTATTTATACACCTAATGTTTTTTGATTACCGAAAATAAATGAATGTCGTTATACTGAACGAGCTCGTGAAGAAACAATTTTAAAATTGATATCGATAAATTAGCCCACAAACAAAAAGAAATAGTTGATCATAGATTAATTGTATAATTTTTCGATAGGATATATAAATAATTTTTTTTAACATAAATTATATGTCTTTATACTGTTTTTATTTCACTCGTCTCGTGTTACAGAAATGAAACTCATAAAAACGCATTTTCAAAATTAAATTATGAATATTTAAAATTGTTGTTTTGCTCTCAGTACATATATAATCTGTTACATCAATTACGACTGCTTGTTAGTTTATTTTTGCGTAATTAAAAAACAATGGTGTAGTGTTTATGTAATCTTTGTGTTGTGTTGGATTTGCTCTTGTTCAATATATTTGTGTAACTTGAAATAAATTAATTAAAATTAGTTAAAAAATACTCCCTTGCTGATCAATATCAATCACCAAATGATGCTAGAAATATTGAACACCAATTCGAGGTTTACATTATGCAACTAAGTTCACCGTTTGAACAGCTCTGTGGAATGATTCACAGAAAATTTTCACTTCTGTGATTTCTCACTCCAATCTGTCACCTATTATGAGAATGAGTATAAAGAATAAGTTAAAATCCAATACAGATTTGTTAGCTTATAGAATCGTTTTTAATGCCGTTTTTTTTGAAATTTCATTCATTCCTCGAGTGCTAAAATGTTAAATCTATGAAGGTCGTTAGATTTAAGACGACCTGAGTAATGAATAAAATAATTTTATTATATTATACATTTATTATATTGCTCATGTTCTAAATGTTTAAAAATTATTATAAAGCAAAGAATTTACACGTATTTTCATATACTATACTACGTTATATTTAATTTGTATGGCTTTAAAAAAGCAAATGAAACTGAGGAACTCTCCCCTTCACAGCCCCATGTGCAAGGCTACCTTTAGATAGTATTTATTACCAATAGATCGTTAGGCTTTATATCTTTGAGGATATCAAATATTTGCGTTGCTATTAAAGATATTGTCATCATTAATAATTTCTAGTACCATTCGAAATTGTTTGATACTAATTGTTACCGGCAGATGCACAAGTGTTGTATTTGTAAATTTAATTAATAAATGATGAAACTTCTTAGAACTATTTTTTTCAGATAATATGTATCTCGTTTAAAAAAAAGTTGTATCATATACATAGTATGATGAACTATCCTATAGTATTGGTAGCCTGGTAATTTTGATGGCTATTCGAAATAAAATTTTGCATATTTGATGCCTTCAAAGATGTCCGTCTTAAACTCGTTTTTTTTTTTAAATCTAGATACATCCTCTGATTGTATACTTTGATCTATTGAATTGTAAACTAGGAAAAAAATAATAGAGGACTATAAACTTACGAGGAAATTGATAATATTAATTTCGCCTTTATTGGTGACGTCAGAAACTAGTATTATAAGGAGGCTTAGAAGTTTAAATAGTTAACATAAGTGAGAAAGTATTATATTACGAAGTTATATATATATTAATAAAAATGCCTTGGAATTTAAATCATCTGTTATGAATGTTATATAAATCGAATAATAATATGTACTCTAATTTTATTTGTATTTTAATGTTGGTTTCGAGACATGAAACGTAATACCTATTAACATAGATTACATTTATAATGAGGCTAGAATGAACAATCCAATCGTAATTTTCTTTAGCTATTTAGTATACTAGGTTTAATTATATTAAAACATAACACATGATTTTTTTCTTTTCTTGAATGTATGATATTCGTTGAGAATTTAAAAGTGCAAACTATTCATAGCGAATGCAAAGAATATTCCATTCATGGTCAATGGTAATACAATAGTAAAAAAAAACTATCAAAGACTGATGTAAAATATTAATTTTAAAAAATTATAAAACAAAATTCACAAATATTTAAGATCTTCAAGATTGTACTCCGATCAAAATTACACTAAATGACGGTCCACTTATTTTTTATCGTTCTCCAATTTAAAGTATCTAAAAGTTATTAACGAACTTTAACAAACATTTCGTCGATTAAATAAAACCGTTGTACCTATATTAAAAAGAAACAAATATCTTGTTTTATTCTACCGACTTGTTTCTGAATTTAAGCTTTATACAAAATTAGAGATTTAAAAAATTATATATTTTCTACACGGTTCACTCAGGTAGGTACTCCGTTAAATAATTAAAAATAATTATTAATATTATATAAGATAAATAATTAATTACATAATATACTCTCCCACAACTATTGTTATATTTTATAAGAAATTGTATTTGTTTATGTACCAACTAATTTTCATTAGTGAAAATCTGTTCTTGTAACTCAAAGTCAAATGACTGAAAACTTTAAAAGTAGCATTTATAAAATTTCATTGTATGACTAGATTGTATAATAAGAAAAAATACTTAATAAATAATACCGCTCAAAATTACTTCTCCATAAAAAGTTCTAAAGAGTACTAGACTGCCTGATTTAAACAGATTTCAATAAATAAACGTAGTTATTTCAAATTCCATTATATATGTAATGATTTTCATTTTAACTTAATAGCCTTTTATTCTGTAGTTAATATCAAATGTAACATTAAAAATGCATTTCTAAATATTTATCTACTTTAATATCGTTGTTTATACAATATATTATTGTCACTGTAGCACAAGGTTTTTTTGTGTAGCATAGTAAATTAGTATCGTTATGTAAATTAGCATAATATAATAGATACATATTTGCACTATCAGCACAATATTTTATTAGTTCTATTATACACACTGAAATTTTTATAGAATTGTAAATTTTGCAGTATGCGTGTTACATTGACACTCCAAATTGCATTTACTTAGGAATTGATGAAGTTAATTGAAGAATAAGAAACATTTATGTAAGTCACTGCCCAGAAGCCAAAATTTTGTATAATCCTATTTTTGTGAGTACTTCTTTTTGATTTTCCTATTAAACTCCATGATGAGTCTAAGAGTATTCTGGGTTAATGCATGTCTTGAGTTTCGTTAGTATAAGTACTCTAATCATGAAAAGTGCATATTAAGGCCGTTTTAGCAATATCTGCCCTAAAGAGTTTCAAATTTCTACATTTTCTGTTAGAATAATATACAACTATCACATTTTTCATTTTACTTTACCATAATATATACATTAACAGATAAGTATTGTTGAAAATTGTACTTCATTATAAATTTTGTTAATAAATTATGCATGTTTGTATGATAACTATTGTCTGTTTTCTTTAGTTATCCTATTTGTTGTATATAAAACACACCAAAGTTATGTAATTTAATAAAATTTAATAGACACTTGTATTAAAGTTGTTTTATTTTATGATGAGTTACTTGACCTGTCCTGCAACTTTTAATCTGATCCTTTGTAATTCGTTTTAATATGAACTAGATGATGACCGGTTTTTTTTTATAACGCCATATTGTCTTTAAAGCGGTTAGTTGCCCTCAATTAAGAAAATAGTATTATTATTCGCCAATAGATGTCGGGAAGAGTTGATTATTGAAGACACGAATAAAACAACATTTTCAGAAATAAATCGTAGCTAGATCGATTTATCGCCCCCGAAATCTCCTGTATACTAAATTTTATGAAAATCGTTGGAGCACTTTCCGAGATTCAGATTATATACAACATGTAACATATTTAACGCACACCCTCAAACACCCCAATTAGACTTTAATAGTATAAACGCTATGCATACACCAAATATTATTTATATGTGCGTTAACATTGATTATTTGTGAAATTAGTTATTCCCATTTCGTGGAAATAAAATGGTCACCGATTCACACTCCGCTGCGCACGCACACACAGACACATGTACACACTCGCCGCCGCGCCGCGCCTCTTGTTCAATGCACTTTAATGACCGTTTTCGTATTTGTTGTTTTATTTTAGATAATACTGCAATGTCACTTTTCACTTTATCAAAGGCGGTTATTATCTTATTCTTTAGTTCTTCGGCACTTTTGTCTGTGTTTTATAAACTAGCGATTTAATTCGCCCCCACAAAAAAAAGTCGAGAGGCGTCAAATCAGCTGATCTAGGTCACTGACCGAAAAGACAGCGAAATACGGGAGATATTTTATTTGCACTATCACTTGACCTCTTATCGATAAGGTGGACGCGGCGTGACTGACTTGTCAAAATATTTTGTTGACTTCGTTGTTTAGATTTTTCTTTAATCACCGCCGACGCAACCGCGTCGCCGCGAACATCGGGATTAGCCTGCCGTTTATTGTAAGAATATTAAGCCGACGAAAGAAAGGGATAGTAATTATTTTTGTATTACGTGGTTTTCTTTTATGTATTGTAGTGTTGCTGTGTGCCGGCGGTCGCTGTTGGTATTGTGTGCGTAGGTATTTTATTTTGTAATAGACTATTAGCCTTGAAATAAGTATCAGATTTCTTTAATTAAATAATATTTTTTTTTACTAATTAGATATTTCATTTTAAAAAGTCTTAATACCCTGACTTACGTTCCATTTTCGTTTCTATGAACTGTTTAGCTAGCTGTGTAGGGTGACTGTAATTTACTTAGTTTTAACTAAATTTTAGAAAAAAAATTGGTACATAAAAAACAATCAAAATCGATCCAGATTCAGATTCTGAACAAATTACTTTCAGGGTGTGTGTTAATTATGTTACATGTTGTATATATAAGAATTGCTCGTTTAAAGGTATAAGTTAAGATAAGATAATATAGAAAACTTTAATCGTTATATTTACAATAGCTTAATACATATTTGAAAAAAAAAACAATAATAAAATAAAAACAAGTTTATTCTTATATTTAATATTTAAAGATATGTACAAAGTAAGATAATATTTAAAATAATGAGCTATTTGCTGGTCTTGGCTTCAGAATAAGTTTGCCAGTATCGTCACAAGACATGTTGAAGTCATTAAGTATGGAGCGAGTGCGCGCTGTGATGATGCTAGGAGCCACTACCTTTCTATGTACTCCAATCATGAATAGCAAAACTGTAAGAAAGTAATAGTTTTTTGCTACAATTAATTCGCTATTTAACAAGATGATAGTTCATTCAATAGTACTAAACAGTAAACAGTTGCACTGGAATGTAAAGACTTTTACCACAAGAAATTGTTTAATTTTCATTTATTAGCTATTGCTATGGGCTTTTTATTTATAAATACAACATTTTATTTATATGACTATTGTTTAAGTATATTGAGGTCAACAGTTGGCACTAATTGCAAATGCAGTTGAATTAAATATATTTATGTCAATCAAAACAATCACATGAATTACATATATATAAAGTAAATAAAAACAATGATTAATTTCTGTATTTTAGTTCTAATTATGTGGTGTTAATAACATAATTGTAAAATGTTATCAATATTAATTAAATTAATTCCATATATCATTTATCTTACCCAATAATGTAGAGGTCACAGCAAAAAAGGGATGATTCCACAAAGACTGTGTGAGCGAGACTACAGGTGTCAGAGGATCCATCAACCAATGGTATGCTGCTATTGCTGTACAAACTGACACAATTGTCAGTAGAACTGGAATTAAGTTTTAAACAAAGTTGTAAAAAGTTTAATCGAAGTATTAATGAAAAATATATTATTATTTCATTATTCTTATTTATCTCATTTTTTAACAAGTGTATAATTTTAATGTATAGACTAAGTCTATTACTTTAAGGTATATTTATCACTGATCAGCTCAACTGAAGCTGTTTCAGTAATTGGTTTTGTAGATCTTTGTGCGAGCCATCCACTGAGAACTATGCTTTTTTGTTGCAGTTTCAGCTCTAGAACTAGCTAGGTATGTATTATAAAATAGTATAAGTACTTACTTCTCCATCTCATTGTAGCTGGTTGGAGACATGCTATCACTTCAGTTAAACGACGCTCAAAGCTTTCAAATCTGTAATTATGACTACTCAGTATCATTAATCATAAAGGGTTATTTACCAAATCGTAACGACAAAATTGTACATTAAAAATCTTAAGT
This sequence comes from Bombyx mandarina, assembly GCF_030267445.1. Taxonomy (NCBI): domain Eukaryota; kingdom Metazoa; phylum Arthropoda; class Insecta; order Lepidoptera; family Bombycidae; genus Bombyx; species Bombyx mandarina. The sequence goes on from NC_143218.1 coordinate 9,698,909, forward strand.
GATTTTGAAGATTTGCATTTTTAGATCTAATGTGAAAACGATATATAGTAAACAACTTACACGCACAAATAAGCCTAAATTTAAATCAATGATGTGCAAAATAAACGCAAGTTGCTATTTATTTACAAAACAGAGAATCTCGATCGCCGGACATAACCTAATGACAATACTGACCATCACAAGCAGTTTGTTCGAGCGACATTATTTAATTTTAAAAGACAAATTTGTTAATGTTGATAATTATCACATATTAATGTTTTCTTGTCATGTACTTAGATATTACAATTTGAGTCCTGCAGGAATTTTATCAATTTTCTATCATTTAATTTTACAATTTTAATGGACCATTCGACAAGCAAAGGAAACGTAACCAATATGCCGGACGATCATTTTTTGACAGTAAAAAAAAACATGGCAATTATACAAAAAATAAAGAAAAACGAACTTTATTATAACATTTAAAAGGTGTGGTATGGGATGAAATAAAATAAGTGGTCAATAGAATCGTGCCGATTTACTGATAGTTTTGGCGTAGTTGTGGTGTTCTATGTAAACTCATGGCGTTCTGATATTTAATTTTATTTTTAATTCTTGTTTAAGATTAAACGTGTAATTAAGATGGATTTTTAACCATTAATTATTTAAGTCCAAAGTATGGGAAGACCACTGACCTACCTGCCTTATCGCTCGTTTAAAATCCCTAAATCTAAATTTCAATTAGAAATCAACTACAGTACAGTAATAGTAACTACACAGATAAATAGTACATTTTTGTTTTTTTTATCTCGTGAAATAAAATGAGAAGAACTGGATACGTGAAGCCTGTGGTTAATTTGATGTTTTTTTGCTCGTAAACAATCTTTAATAAATCGAATGCATCCATAATGAACTGTAAACTATTATAAAGTAGCATTTTATTGAAAAGGTAATCAAATTTGGAATATCCACTGAATAAAAACGATTAACCTAATAGACTTCTCTCCCCTGAGTTGCATTCCTCATGTCTGAGGGTCGTGACTATATCTTCCCATTAGCCATCTCTGGATGATGTTCGCCATCTTCTGATCTCGGCGGTGTGTATGGCATCATAGACGGTGGTATCCAGAGTGGTGCGGATTTGTTCGGACCAACGCGGCAACGCATTGGATGCGGCCACGAGATCTTTTGCCTGCAATCTTGCCAGTTACTATCAATTTTTCAAGATGGTCACTGTTCTTTTTGGCAATGTGACCGAAGAACTCAAATATCCTCTTGAAGCAGATGGTAGAGAGCCTAGTTTGGATATTGAGCTGTCTTAATATGGATGCGTTAATCCGATATGGTGTCTACGGGATTCGTGCATCTTCCTCCAGCCCCACATATCCAAGGCATCAATGCCAGCTGCATGCAATCAACTGATTTCAGAGTCCATGTCTCAGCTCCATAGAGAAAGAGTGAGAGCACCATTGATGAATCCCGCCTGCTCTTGCGGAATCTGCCAGTCAATGTAGTACCTGATGCGGTGATTTAAGATATGGAGCATGATTTTGCTCGCATCAGGGGAAGGGTACGGCAGTTTTCACATTGTTTTATAAACCTTTCTTGTGTAGTGGTATTATAGTGGATTCCGTCCAAACACTCGGCCATTCTCGACAAAACCAAACCCTGTTGCAGATTGTTAAGAGAGTATTAAGGCTTTCAGTATTTCTGCTTTTATAGTGTCTGGGCCTGGTGTCTTCTTGTTCTTAAGGATTGCTAGTGCTACAACCACCTCGGAGCAAATTAAATGTGGTTCTAATTCAAAGCTATTCCGAGGTATGTCTTCGGATGTGTCTAGGGTACCCTTGTATAGGTCCTCGCAGTAACACCGTCATCTTTCAGTGACTTCATCCGACTGATACAGGATTTCTCCATTAGCATCTTCCACGGCTCATGATTTGGGTTTGAATTTTTTGGACAACAGACGGGCTTTTTTAAACAGATCTGCTGTTTGGTATTTAAGGGAGTGTGCTCTATGTCTTTACAGATGTCATTTATAAACTTGTTCTTATATTCACTACAAAAAGCATCTATAGTCTGGCATAATAAGGCATACTCTCATATTGTGTCCGGATCTTGTCGTCCACTAACTTTAATTTTATTAATTCTTTTTTTTTATTATTTATTTTTATTTATTTTAATTATTTATTCTTTCCTGCGCTGGATGAGAGTCCAAGGGTGATCCGATATCCAGACAGTTTTTTAGGGTCTGCTTTCAAGTGCTTGGTATTACCTCAACCAAGGTCTTATTGATCAGTCTAAAGTCAGTCAAGTCTAAAGCTGGCAACTAGTAAATTGTAGTCTGAGCCGCATTCACCACCAAGAAACGTCTTCACGTTGTTCACGGATGACTTCCAACGGGAGTTTAGTAAAATATAATCAATCTGATTTCGGTATCGATTACCTAGAAATGACCATGTGTAAAGGCGTCTAAGGTGATATTGAAAATGAGTGCTTAAATTCGTGAAATTCTTGTTGATACAGAACTCTATCATTTTCTCTCCACCTTTGTTTCTTCTTGCCTAGACCAAATTTCGATTGAGGTGAGATTGGTTAATTAACGTCCTTCCTGCTTTGATAAATTAACTGATAGGCTAAAAGGTAGATTACCTAATGGCTGAAAACCAATTTTAAAAAAAAGAAAAGTTATTAGGCCTAGTTATTTGTTTTAAATAAAGTTTACAATTAATTTATTAGAACTTAATATTTACCTTATTATATTTAAAAGTAGTGCAAGTTTTTTATTTGCAAGCATAAAGCTTACTTCCAGAAGAGAAGTCTAATTTAGAAGCCAACCTTCGAATTTAAGTACAAAGTTCAATTCAAATTGGACTTCAGTTTTCAGGTAAAATTTACAATTTGCAATTTAAAATTATATCAATAACAAACGAATCGAATTTCAAGTGCACAGGAGTCTACCCTTTTTTTTAACTCTAGGGAATCCAGGATAGCCGGATACGCACTGAGAAAGTCTCCTTGTCTATTTCTCTGGAACAGATCACTTCGAGTCATAAGACCGCCTATTTTCCTTTTTTCTTTTGATTACCTTCGCATTTTTTTCTGGTGTACATTAAACAATTTTACTCCACTCTATTCTAACTCTTAGCATAGCATCTGCGGAACATTTACTTTTTTTATTACTTCTAAAACTGTAAGAGCAGATCATTAGCAATTTGACAAATTAGATTAAAATAGAATATATTACCAACTATATTGAGGGGTGGAAGGCTATTTAGTTTAAGCGACATTTTGCTTAACACAAAACATTTATTTTGTAATCAAAGATACATTTTATTGGTATTAGCATCAACACTTCAATGTTTTTAATTGAACTTCAATTAAGTTTACTCCATTGAAAAGTAGTTGAAGATGTTTTTTGTCATGATATTTTTTCCAAATTTAACGGCTCTGCTGTAAAGTTGCAAATTAAATGGCTCTGCTGTAAAGTTGGAGTAGGCAACCAGGCGCCTCACGGAAAGTATGCCACTGGAAGAAGAAAAACAAAACTCCAATTGCATAATTAGATCCGCATCAGAATGTGGAATGTGAGAGGCCTCATTGGTGAAGGAAAGCTCCACGTACTGGATCACGAACTTGAGAGATGTAATACGGTTATTACGGGATCAAATGAAACACATTGGAAAGAAAGTGGGAACAGAAACCTGGAGAACCACACCATCTACTTCTCGGAAAATGGAGAATTCGTCAACTGGAAGTCTACCATACAGCAGTAGGCGAGGTAGTCAATAGCTATATATCTAGGCTCCACTATCACCAACGCTGGGGGCTGCAAAGGTGAGATCCGAAGACGTTGCGCCGTAACAAGATCCTCAGTTGAGAGGCTAACAAAGATCTGGAGAGACCGCGGAACAACCAAAAACACAAAAGTCCGGCCTGCTTTTTCCAATTTTTCTGTATGGGGCTGAGACGTGGACGCTGAGGCTGCAAGACCGTCGTAAGATTGACGCACTTGAAATGTGATGTTGGAGATGTCTACTCAGAATTCCGTGAAGCTTTCAAACAGTGAAAGAATTTTTCAAATCGGTTGAGTAGTTTCGGAGCCTATTCAATACAAACAAACAAACAAATCTTTCCTCTTTATAATTATATTATATAAATATAGATTCGATGGTACTCGCAAAACGTTTTCATTCGGTTGCGTTCGAGACAGACATATGCTGGGTGCTCCGCTATTAACATTTGAATTTGATCACTCTTTAATAAAATATAAAATTGTAATTGGTGGTATCGTTTCACTGCAACAAAACCACAGTTGCTTAAAATTTTAATTAAATAATAAAATTAAAATGTGATATATTTTACAGAATGTTTCCTCTTCGCCAAGTAATTGCAACTGTACGCTATACAACTCCAGCATTCCGATCAATGTCAGCAAGTACAGGTCCTTTAATAGACTTGGCAGTTGACAATGACGGTATAGCAACATTAACCATGCAGAGACCTCCGGTAAACAGTCTGAACTTGGAATTGCTAGATGCATTAGGCAAAGCACTTGATGATGTATCTAAGAACAAGTCCAGGGGCGTCGTCTTGACATCGGTGAGAACTTAAGTAAATCTCAGCCATAAAATTTAATTAAATTTAGTCTACATATATTTTAACATATTGACAACCAACTAAAAGATAAGCCGTAAGGTTTGTATTTGCCTGAGTTGTTTACTATGAGTTATATTATCATGTTATATTTCGATATGTAAAAAAGAGCTATGAGGAAATTATGTGCAAAGCACTCTTAATATATCAAGTACAGCTGATCTGATACTGCGAAGGGGATCTAAGCAAACTCCAACAGCCAAACTGGCATGGTGACGAGCAGCTATAAGAAGAATGGCAGCCTTTATTATCAGAGACTAGAACCCACTTCAGGGCCGTAGAGCTAGCGCAGTAATAGTAGCAGTGTTAATATTGATATATAGCTGATAGCACAGAGCTACTAGTGCTAGGCGTTTACTGGAACATTTAGACATTATAGCCTCGTTACCGTCATTAATTTTCATACTTAAGTCTATGTCCCAACTGACGGATTTAATTTTTGGTTATAGTACAATGTCTGTCCCACCATTCATTTCTGGAATATGTGACTACCATTAATATTTCTCTCAAACTACAGTAATACCATTAAATTTACAGTCATCACCTACAGTATTCTCTGCTGGTCTGGACATTATGGAGATGTACAAACCTGATATAAAAAGAGTTGAAACATTCTGGACAACATTACAAGAAGTCTGGCTTAAATTATTTGGATCCAACTACCCTACTGCTGCTGCAATTAATGTATGTAACTTTAAAAGGTTGTATGGCTTCCTAAAATTTCTATTACTAATAGAAAAGTGGTGTTTTAAATTTTAAATTTCAAGGGAAATTTTGTAATTTGACATTACTGGCAGCTAAAAAAATGTTTAGAAACACGAGAGAGAGGTTCAATGAATTGTTTTATTTCTGTGTCTGTCTCTGTCTGTCTGTGTCAGTGTCTGTCAATATTATATAGGTTTCTTATTAACTATTTAGCGTTTGTGAAAGTGCAAGTTAGGAGAATAAAACCAATTCACTGGGATTCTTCCAAAAAGTAATTTACTTTCCATTCACTAAAACATTTCATTTCTATCTATTAGGTTCGATTTATCTTGTACAATTTCGAACAAGTTCAATTTGTTTCATTTTCATATTATTATAACCAAATATGTATAATAATTCAACATTTAACTACGTTACATAATATTTTACGTAATAATCTTATTCTTAAAAGTATTTTTTTGCCTACCTTAGCTGAGTGCCCTGACAGACCATTTCAGCGTAACCCTAACAAGTAAGTGAGCTCACGGGGCTCAAACTTGACGACGTTGCTAACACTAACCCTAGCAAGAGCAGCGTTTCGCGTAATCTACCACCGGTCGGAAACGCGACGCACTGAGAAGATCTGGGAAGAAACTGTGTCTGTGGTATAATTTACTCGCCGAGCCTTTCGTCACAAACGATGGGTTCGACAAGAATTAAAAGTCAGAAGAGAGCACCGTTTGTTTGAATTATATGATATTCATGTTTTATTAATCTTATGTGACAGACTATATAATAATAATTAATCAATATATTAATGTCAACACTACAATAATTAACCCTTTGCGGTCTTAAGACTAAACTATATGTCTCAATATGTGTGGACTCTGAACCTCAAAGGGTTAACAGCAGTTTCATATTTCCAGGGTCATGCACCTGCTGGTGGATGTCTCCTGTCAATGTCCTGTGAATACAGAGCTATGGTCACAGGGAAATACAACATTGGTTTGAATGAAACAGCATTGGGCATTGTTGCTCCAAAGTGGTTTATGGACACTATGTGTAATACTATGTCTAAGAGAGAGGCTGAATATGCACTCACCACAGCTAGAATGTTCAACACTGATGAAGCATTGAAGGTAAATAATATAATAAAATAATAATTAATTAATTTTGTAAACTTCCTTTTATAAAAATGAAGGGATGTGAGTGAAGATGTGTACAAAGAAGTTATTTTGAAAAGTTTAACATTATCAGTGCAGGGTTATCATAGACATCAAATCAAATTATCTTGCCTTGGAAAATATCTCCTGGCATTTAATAGGAGAGTGATGAATGTTCGGCATTCCTTACAGGAGGTATTTCGCGTCCTTCTGAGTCATTAGGGTTGCTTCAGTAGCTTGTTAGGAGAATGCATCTATATAATGCCCTCATTTAAAAAAATACTATTATTAAGGAAGGATTAAATTGAATATAAATTTATTTATTTATTCTTATCGACAAACCGTGTAAATTTATGTTAAAAGTACTTTAACAAAAACTGTGAATGTAGTGTACATGATAATTATTTTTTTTTTAAGGTGGGACTCATCGACGTTTTAGCTACAGACAAATCTGATGCGGTTGATAAATGCAAGAAGTTTATAAAGAAATTCGACAAAATCTCGCCTATAGCTCGTGCTTTAACCAAGCAAAAGATTAGGGCAGAACCTTTGACGTGGCTCATCAAGAATCGTAAACAGGACACTGATGAGTTTTTAACTTTTGTACAGAACCCAAAAGTACAACAATCGTTAGAACTTTACATTCAAGCTCTCAAAAAGAAATCTGCTAAATAAATGCCTAATCACAATTATGTAAATAAAACGTATGTTGTAATTATAAATTGTATAATTAAAATAGTGTTCATTTACTTTTGAGTATTTTTGAACAATTCTAACAGATTTTGTAAATAGTAGGAATTTTGTATTATATATTTTAGTCATTTATATAAATACAATTTTATACCACTAAAATCTATGATATTGTTTTAATAAGTACCTAGAATTAGTGTTGTAACCATTGTCATAGATATAAAAATGAATATAAGACTACAATAATAGATACACCAAGCACATGTTTGGGTCATGTGGGTGTCATGGGTGAAATGTAGCATTGACTTTGTAATATTTATGACCCCAAGTAACCATTGTATAACGTTGAAATGGAACATTGATCCCACAACTTAGTAGACTTCAAATTGTGCCAAAACCGTCTACAGTATGAAAACAATTAAAATATGTACTGTTTTAAATGTTTGATATGATTTACAATATATTGTTCTTGTTTTATATGTAATATTTACGTTTTCAATAAAGATTATTAAATCATAAAAAAATAATATTCCTATTTCTATACATACACTGGAAAATTATTTATTTACACAAATAAATGTCTAAAATTTCATCAAGTCATTGCATCACCCTAAATACTCACTACATCTTACTAGTGTAGAAACCTTTATTATTATTATTATTATTTATTATTTATTTATTATTTATTTATTAAGTTGCACCAACAAAGTGATCATCAATACAAAACATTGACAAATTGACAAAAGTTCATGGCTGATGTCACCTCAATTATAGGTGCAATCGACAGTGCATTAACATCAAAAATAAAAAAAATATACAGCTAAGATTTGAATACATTTCATTCATTGCTTATGATTAATTTAATTGGGAGATGATCCGCGACAGATTTTTCCTGTAAGTAGTGAGACAATCAGAAAAAACATCTATTTCACTTAAAATAAGTTCAGCGCAATCGGACGACTCCGAAGGAACATTGACGGAGACCGCGCTACCGTGGACATTATTGTAGTCCCAAAGGATTCTGTTTAAGGGAGAGTAAGCACCTAAATTCGAACGAGCGGGCTTTCTTATAAACGGTTTATATTTCTTCGTTCTTGGTAGGTACTTAGGGGCTGATATTTTTATCTGGGTTAATAGATTAGGCGTGTCGGTTATTCCATGAATTATAATTATTATATCCACCTTTCATTGGGTCAGACCATAGACTCTTCCAACTATTTAAAAAAAAAAAAACTAGATTGGATTACTTATATTTCTTGTTCTGTATTGAAGAGTAGCAGCGTTTTCTGAGCGTTAATTATACCACCGCATTCTGATCATCAACTTAAACTTCCCAACTCTTACTATTGATAGGGCATATCGTGGGCCCGTAGTTTATTTCTGCCGCGAAGTAATCGGGAGTAGGTTTGAAGGGTGAGACAGTTATAAAAGATAGTGGAAGACTTTGACCTCATGTTTTGAGGTGAACACTCATGTTCTGCGGTCTATGGGTTTTGGCAATCTAGACCAGTATGCTTAGTGCGAGTTTTTTAACATTCTCGATAGCGTAAAAGTTAACCCAATTTTGTATGCAGCTGGAACAGCGCCCCTATGTAGCGGCAAACGATCCCATTCCATACAAATATACACTAACTTTTACGCTATCGAGAACGTTAAAAAACTCGCACTAAGCATACAGGTGAGGGGAGTGAGATCGTCACCAACACAACTATAAAAAAAAACTAATAAAAAACAAAACAATGTTTTATTAATATTGAATAATTAATATGCTATTTGCCACACAAATACAACAATACCACCAGGCCTCATCCTTAGTTTTTCAAAAGTCATCACCAAGTAAAGCGACCGTCTCCGGGTCTACTATTTCAGTAAGTCCCATTTGCATATCAGTCCACTCCTCCCTTTGATTGTCTATGTAGTAATTTATCTCTATTATACGATCTCGATTACGCTTTACTTCGTTACTGAAACATAGCCACGTAATTGTAAGTAATAGAACGCTATATATTCAAATTATTGTGCAAATAATAAGTATTTACATATGAAGTTTCCGTTCTAGAATACTGGCCATTTGAAACGTAGGTACCTAATGTTGTTAACAATAAATTCCAGATCCAGAATAAATTTCATTTTGAAATTCAGTCCTTTGTTTATTGATCGGTGAAAACATTATGTTTGTACATTTCTCATGAATATGGATACGATATTAACATGAGAAATTATGGTAAACGACTTTCGTCACGGTAACGATGCCGCACAAACGGCTCACAACATTAATACGTGTACGTAGTAAATCTCAAATACCTATATTAAGTGTATAATCTATGGTAGTAAACACTACGAAATAACGCATCACTCGTTATTGCTTTGAACGCTTCAGACATGAAAATTTTACTTTAAAAAATAAACCCAGTAGTCACCCGAAAACTAAAGTCAACCACGACGAATTAAAGGCGATAGTGGTAGTGGACCATTGATTATTTCAACTCTCTGTAGTTGACGATAGTCAATCTAGCGCTGAGTATCTAGAGTTAGACCATCCGTTTTCAACGTTAGCATTGAAGCCAAATATGAGTTAATTTGCATATTTTTTTTATTATTTAGATGGGTGGACAAGCTCACAGTACACCTGGTGTTAAGTGGTTACTGGAGCCCATAGACATCCACAACGTAAATGCGCCACCCATCTTGAGATATAAGTTCTAAGGTTTCAAGTATAATTATAATAACCGGCAAACTTCTTGAGCATTTGTCGACGTAGTGGGGGTAAGTTTGCGCATGGTACACTCACGTGCAAAAACATTACTTACTCTGCGTCATAATGCTATTAAATTATTAAAATCAACATATGTATTTATTTATATATTTATTAGAACATCAACAAAACATATAGGTTAATAATTGTAATAATTTAATCTTGGGGTAAAATAGATATTCCTTCTATTAAGTCAAAACTAGAGCTGTTGCCAGGTCTTGGTTCAGTTGAAGCGAAGCTGGTATTTGTAATTTTTTTTTCGTTATCATAATCTTGACCATCATCATCATCACTGTTTTCATCACCCGAGTCGCTATCATCGTGATGAGTCGACATAGGGCTCATCGGCGTAGTTTACAACTCTGTCGATTCGGTCTTCTTTTTTGTCTATAATTAATTATTTTTTGAAGATATTCGATTCGTAGTAATCGAATGTTACTTTTTTCATTTACCAGCTTCCGATTATTTTCTGTTCTTTTTTTCCATCTGAAGCCTAGCTCTTTCATAATCCGTCGTAAGCTTAATTCCGAGCCATTAAAATTTATATCTTCTTTAAATTTTTCGAAGCCTTTCTACGGTACGGAGTTTCGCTGCTTGTTATGTAGTTATTATGATTACATCTTTTTATTACAGATTGAACGAAACTATCCATTCCGGTAACTTTCTTCTTCCCTGATCTTTTCTTACCCGGAGTCCGAAACACGGCGAGCAAGCCAGAGCCTTTAGCTTCGTTAATAATGCACCTAACAGTACTCACTGATGTTTTTGTTGCTTCCGAAGTCTGTTTTAATTTTTCCATATCATTCTTCCCATGTTTTATAAAGAAGCAATATACGTCGTACACAAATTTTCTACCCTTTCTTTTAAGTACTACACCAGTTTGTCACGGCATAGTGTATGTTTTATAAAAAATCAACAAACACTCAACAAATAGCAATGGCAACAAAGTCCACAAGCAATTATAACAAATAACTTAACGATTAATAACGATAGACTTTCCACTGTACGCAAGCGTACTTTTGGGAGCAAGCGGAATGAGGGCGCAGTGCGGGACGCAGGGTTCGACTGATCTACCAATAACGCGCTCGATACGATTTCCCCTGCCGTCGCGCCTCACCCTCACCACCAAAGTGATCTAAAATTCGGTTCTGCGCAGTCAAGGTCATTTGCTCACGAAGTTTGCCGATTACTATACCAGGTTAAAAAAAAAACTTGATAAGTGGGTGCCGCAAGAACTGAACGATTGTAAACACAAGGACGCGTCAAGGTGTGCCTTGCTTAAAAGACAACGAAACGAAGAGATTGCGAACGGCCTTCACGACAATGCTCGACCTCATGCGACACAACAGACGGTCTCTACAACAGCTAGGGTTGGAAGTTTTGTGTCATCCACCGTACTAACCAGACCTTGAACCGACAGATTTCAACTTTTTCAAAGTTTGAACAACGTCTTTGCACTAAAAATTGAATACCCAAGATGCAGTACAAAATGCCTTTGAAGGGTTTATTAGCCCCCTAACTTCTTTACACCAGATTTCTTCAAGAAGTGCATTGAAAGATAACCAAGGAAATCGTAAACATGCATCGATACCATGGGTATAGATTTAGATTGATAGCTATAGTTTGGGGGTAAACGACTGATGATGATGACAAAGTAAAGATCGTCCACTGAGCAAGTGAAATTCCTCGGTAGACAACAATAAAAGTTTCTGTATACATAACGGCAATTTCGTAGGTAAATACCTATTAATAAAATCGTACAAAAATAGAAATACATTATTTCATTTAAATAATCAGAAGACACAAAAGCATTTAGCATAAATCGATGTCTATAAAAATGTAAAACAAAAATAATTTTGAATTACGAATACGATCTATATAAAAACCGAAGTCTTGCCAACAGCACTATGTCGAAACCTGTCTCAATAATAATGGTAAACCTCAGTACTGACTAAAGACGCCGGTGAAAGAAGTTGCAGTGGTCATTGACCTTTCTTATTAAGCGCGATGACTTGATTTAACTGTTTATTATTAGTGTAGTCTGCATAGATAAGATAAGAGTAGCTCTCTGTCGCGTAGCTAAAATAGTCCCTTAGGCTACGAGCGATTATGTAGGGAAAAATACATATTGACAATGTTTTCTTTATTATATAGGTACTTACTATGTATATATTTACCTACTTAGGGACTTAAAATTAGAAATAGATAAACTTATTTATTCCTTAATCTGACAACGGAGCATGTATTTTATTTTATGAGCACCCAGAATATATTATTCCCTTTGCACCTTAATGCACATACATGTACCATTTTGATAAATGGTACATGTATTAATTATTTTTATTGTATTTTTATAGTGAAGGAAGGATCGTTCGATACTCACTCATTAGTGCCTTGTACAAGTTCATCTCGCCAGTTGTTGGCACGGGTCATGAGCAAATCCTCGCGTCCATCAATAAAACGCATGTGGTTATCCGAGGATTGAGCCACTAAATTCATCATTAAATCTCGATCCATCATTACCTGCAACACGACAAACTTATCAAGGAACAAAGAACTTAAATTTGAACAACACACCAACAATTGACAAGATTAAATTGCTTAAGGAAGAAGAATTAGTTTAAAAAAGTTGAGAAAATTTATTTTAAGTTTAAACAAGGATGAATGGGAAACTGTAACAAAAACGAAAACATAATTTGATGGAGTTCCTGATTCCTAATACGCTATTGTTAATAATATCGATCTTTGTAATGTTTTTTACTACTGGTAGGACGTCTTGTGAGTACTATTTCCGGCGTGAAGCAGTAATGCGTTTCGGTTCGAAGGGCGGGGCAGCCGTTGTACTGTAAAAACTGAGACCTTAGAACTCGTGTCTTAAGGTGGATAGCGGTATTTACGTTGTAGACGTCTATGGGCTCCGGTAACCACTTAACACCAGGTGGACCCTAAGCTCATCCACCCATTTAAGCAATTACAAAAAAAAAACCTATCAAACAAAGTTATTGGCGGTCTTATCGTAACAGGGCGACGCGTGCCAGCTAGATTTGCATTACATTGTGGGTCACTTTATGACATAGTACATTTCACCTTCAGCATTGAAAACGATTTCACCATGTAGAACCTTGATTTATTTTAAAAAAGATCTCAACTGTGTGTAAAAGATTGAATCAACCTCGAATAACTCTGGGGGTACGTCTCCCAAGATGAGCTTATTCCCAAGGAGCTTTGACAGCGCCTCGAACTGTCTCATAGACCAGACGCCCTCTTGTTCGCGCCACGCTCCGAATGCGTTACGAGATACCTCCAACAGTTTCGTTACCATTTCCGTTATGTTAACAGAAAATTGTACACGAGATTCCTGTGATTAGAAAATAAAGCTGTCGCAGTGTCTCCAGTCCTTAATACGATGGCTAGAGAAAACTTAACCTCTTATACCCCAATAATATTTTCATCACAAAAATTGTACACAAGAATAATAAATACCATTTAATATTAAATTCTAACAATGACATCTTAATTTTATGTTTTATGAATCAATAAATTTAAAAGAGGTTGTTTTTATTAAAAAATACTATTAGGTTTTATTAGGTAGATACTAAAAAAAATTACAAACCTCACACTGCTCGTAGAGCTGCATCTCTATGGTCATAAGACTCTTCCACAGGTGGTAGAGGACCTCATTGAAGGTCTCGCCGAGGTCAACTATCAACGGCTCAAGCTCCTCTATGGTAGCTTGCTTCGTCGTGAACTTGTTTATGAATTCTTGCATTTCATTTACAAGCGGCCTCTTTTTGTTTTCGTATTCAATAATGATCCTATTAAATAAATAATCTTCAATCGGCAAATAAAACAATCAAGTTTCAACTTTTTAGACTAGACTTTTTTATTTGATTTGAGAGATGTATGTATGTGTATGAGAGACATATATTTAAAAAAAAAAATTATAGTAAAAGTATCCACCTAATGATGTAACACATCATAAAAGACTGTGACACTGACTGGTCAATTAATAAAAAAAATTGTTTTCATTATGTACGATTTTCGATCCAATTTCGCCAATGCTTTACTAGAATATGTTAAGTGAATTCTTAAATTCTTATATCTGGCATTAATGTGTGCATATGGCATCGTTAATTAAGGCATGTGTTACACAGTATTTTGTAACAGAAAATTTATTTATCCAATTAAAAAATATAATAAAACCTACTAACTCTTTGCTTTTCTTGACGCTCTCTTCCAACGCATCATTAACTAAATCTTTGAATAGTTTAATTTCATACTGTCTCGCGTTATAGGCTTCTAAAGCGAATTCAACCAAGCCCGCCATCGTTTCCACGTATTGTTCTTTATATCTACAAATTAAATGTGTTTTAAATTGTTAAAGTAGATAGGTTAAAAAATGAAAAATAATTATTACGGCTAGCTAAGAACTACATCAACCCAGTGGTTCGATTTTGAATGCGAAAATTCATAAAAGAATAAACGTAGTGTAATGTAATTTAATTGTTAAAAATTTAAAGATTCAGGACTGATATTTTGAGCACGACGTATATAGTAAATTATCGCCGCGAATTGCAGGTCTGTAAGTGAAACAATAGGTTACATTTACAAGTGAAACTTGAAACTATGTATAAATATTAAATATTAATTTTACTGTTCAAAAAATCCATTCAGTTCACCGCCCATCTTCAGAAGTAAATATCCATCAGGGTCCTTTTCGAACATTGCCTCGAGAAGTTCCGGCCCGCTTAGGTATTCGACGAAGGATAACGCATAAAATTTCACCCTAGCTTCGTAGTCCTCTTTGGCTAATCTTTCATTTTCCGATTTCTCGTCAGCTTCATCTAATTTTCGAAGAACACCTCTGACAATATGATTTGAATTAGATTCTAGATTTACTACCAACGTGATTTTATAACGAGCGTTTCTATATAAGTAATATGAAAAAAAATATATTCAATTCACTTATTTTCTTTTTTTTTTTAATAAAAATATTACACTGAAAAGTTAAGATTCTGTTACGTTTCACAGACGATTGCATGCAGCAGAGATACGAATATGTTAGAGGAAGTCTGAAAGTGGCACCTGTGACAGAGAAGTTTAGAAGTGCGCGTTTGGGATGGTATGAACATGTGATGAGACGAAATGACAATGAGGTTGGTAAGAGAGTGTTAACTATGAATGTGGAAAGATATAGAAGAAGAGGTAGACCTAAGAAGAAATGGATGGATGGCGTGACAGACGATATGTGTTAGAGGGGAATGAGCGAAGAAATGGTATATGATAGAAGAGTATGGAAGGAGAAAACATGTTGCGCCCCCCAGGTGACTGGGAGAAGGGCAGGAGAATGATGATGACTTGCAATCTTACACAGGTTACAAATCGTACACAGGGGGTTCATATCTAAGCAATTTGGTAGTCGCTGGTTTCCGACCTAGACCACATACCTATTAGATAGCTCTCAGTAAGCCGTGAGCATATTTTTAAAGACAAATTACCTAAACAAAGCTCTACCGTCTTCTCTTTCTGCTTCCGTGACGATTTTGTAATCAAGATATGTAACTCTGGTTAAAGCTGATTTGATAAACTGATAAGCCATAGGGTCGTCGCAGCATGGGTTTCCCTTGAAGCTCACTGAACGAAGAAAACGGAATCTGCGGAGGTAGGCCATCTGTTGAAGGATGTTCAAAAAAGGTATAAAGTAAAACTGTTAACAAAGATTGCCTGTGTATAAAGTGAAAATTAAAAAAAAAGAGTTATGAATGGATGTTAAAGATCCCTCGTTGATACAACCCTTGGTATTAGATTTAAAAGCCTCATTTAATAGACGTCAATTATATGGTCCTTATCTTACGGAATACTAATTCTCGTTATTAATATAACGCTTTAAGTTGATCTTCCATTTATTTTATTGTTTATGTATATCATTTAGCTTTTTTCCCCTACCAAATAGTTGGTAGCTAATGGGGCTATTTCAACTACGCTTGGGCGGGTAGGTGACGTCACGGGCTCAGTCTGAGAGAACACTAACCTAACACTATCCTTAGCAACAGCAGTGTATTGCTGAATCTACCACCGCATAGGGAATTGCGACCCATTGAGAAGATCCGGCAAGAAACTTAGTGGATTGTGTCGATGACGTAAAATTCTTCGTCATATTCGAAGAGTTCGACGAGAGCGATGACCGGTACTTGGAGAGTCTAAAAGCACTAAGAGTGGATCTGGAGGATCCAACAAGACATGTTTTCGGCGACAGCGACTTAGCGTTGCCCCGTCGCTTGGGTCGGATATAAAACATTTGACATGACACTAGGGAGTGGTTAGGTATAGAAGCGGCCACGATAAGAGGTTTTATGTGACGCGCTACTTTTTGGAGTTAGCATTATTCAAGTTTACATAAATGATTAGGATTTTTCTTTCCTACACCATTTCTCGTCGACCTGTCGTCAGGTTTGAGCCCCGTGAGCTCACCTACTAGTTAAGATTACGCTGATATAGCCTCTCAAGGCTCTCAGCTTAGGTAGGGAAAAAAGTCGACTTGAGAATCATAGAGTGCATCATGTGTAATTTGTAACTATTGATCTGTAACAATAACACTACCTGTCAATACATATCAGTGTTTTTTGAAACGATATATTGTTTCGTAACATAATTATTTTTACTTACTTCTTTATAATCCTCTATTATATTATCACCAATACTAAATACGAGTAATTTTTCAAGCAATTCCATGTTTTCCAGTTTCCTGATTCTGTTATGAAACAACGTAAGGATTTCCAAATTTACGAGTTTATCCAAGTTTTCAATCTTTTCAATTTTGTTAAACGATAAATCTAGTTCATTCAGGCCAGTAAGTTGATCTAGACTTTCTATTTTTTCTATTAAATTATGAGCTAAAGTTAATTTCCTTAAAGATTTCAACATCCATAGATGATCGATTCTTAAAATATTTTGAAATTCAAGTCGAACTACTTGAGCTTCATCCAAATGTACTCCTTCTTCGGCAAAAAGTCTTCCTGCTTCTTCAGTAGGCCCTGGAAGACAACAGATACAAAAGTTTTTTTATATAAGTCCCATTTTTAACGTATCATCTCTACTAAGCCCACCGTATTCAAGTATACATCTAATGATCATCGCATTATCAATGACACCAGGTTCGATGTCTGGATATATTACAAGGCTATTCAATGATCTCTTCTCGGTCATCGTTAAACGTTTGCTTGTTGCAAATTAATTTGCAGTGACTTATTTAACAGTTCATTTGTGTTAAATACCTAGTTGCTAAGTTACATGATTTCAAATAATTTGGCGGTTAAATGTTTATGGTTCAAAATGAAATTATATTAAATGATGTAATGATTATTCATTAATATGTAAAAAGTGGTTAACGTTAAGGTAGACATTATTATTATCATTTTTTATTCATTTCATGATTCACATTCTGTATTTTCATTTACTCCTTATTTCTGAACATACAAAGTTTGACATTTAACTTGGTTAAAGTTGCCAGTTTCTTAAATGAAGTGTTTCGAAGAAATGTATTTCGATATTTTCAAAAGACAGCATAGTATGGTAATCTACAGAGAAACCTTTTCACAGTTCGAACAGGTTCATATCCTAAAATTGCGGAAACGTCGGAAAATTATCAACATTTATCCACAATTTGAGGGTATTTAGTCAAATCGCGGAAAAGTCCCAGATTTTTGACATTGTGCTTTGATAGTGTGGGGTAATTGGAGACAGAAACTGGGCAACTCTAGTTTTTAGTGACAAGTGAGATTGGTGAATCGCATCAATAGATAAATATTTTATTATTTTACAAAAATGTCGTTTTTTGGTGTAGGGAATCCCTTTTCTACGCCGGTGGGTCAAAAAATTGGTAAGTTTCATAAATTTATTACGAAAATTGATGCTAAAGTTGTAAGTTTATTGGTCCATGAAAGAAGTACATTTTCTTTTTGTTGCGCACTACAAGATTCCAATTTCTTAATGTAGTGCAATTGCGGTATTCGCATACAAATGTTACATACCGCAATATGTACGAACATTTTATAGTATTAAAAAAAAATCAAATATTAGATATCTGTTAATTATTTTGACCTCACGATCACTTGTGTGTTTACATTAATTTTGATTATAGAACAAGCCACAGATGGCGCATTACCATCTGAAAATTGGGCTCTGAACATGGAAATATGCGATATAATAAACAGCAGTACGGACGGACCTAAAGATGCCATTAAAGCAATAAGAAAAAGATTGACTACAAGCGCTGGGAAGAACTACACAGTGGTGATGTACACACTGACTGTCCTGGAAACATGCGTTAAAAACTGTGGAAAGCCGTTCCATGTTCTCGTCTGCAATAAGGAATTTATATCAGAGTTGGTAAGTTATACTATAGGTACCACTATGTTTAATACAAAGCTCAAGAAGTACAATAGGCACATTCGTTTTGTGTGAATGTGTGCAATTCAGTTATATACCCTTCCAATTTCGGTCTTCCTTAATTTCACACACAAACCTATGTATTGAAAAATATGAATTGCATAATCAAGACTGGTAGGATTATTTGTCAGCTGGCATGATTCATTGCTTCTATCCTGTTTACTTCTACAAGATGAAATATTCATTTAATGAATTGCACTGCGGTGCATTATGAATTTAACTTAATTTCTCAAGTTCCTACTTGAGAAATTAAGCATAACTTCTTACTTCCTAGTAAGAAGTTATGTACTCTTGTGCTTATCCAGATTTACACAATTTTCATCCATTACAAATTAAAATTTACATAATGTTACACTATAAAATGTGCAATGTAATGTAAATAGTATAATGTCTATATTATACAGCGCATTATAGAATATTATTACAGCATTTCATCTTACATAGTCATAAAAATATTTACATCTAAAATTAAAATATTTACATCTAAATATAAAAATGAGTACCCTTTAAAGAATTGGACCATGCTATAATTGCTAATTTTCAAGTTGTGTACAAAGGTTCTCTGTTGCCCTGATATTAATATTGCAAAACAATTATAAAATCTGGTTTGAATGGTGGAACAGCTGATTGGCATTAAGATCTATAGTTCATATGGTTCTGTTATGTTGGGCTAACCACATATTCTCATAATCACTGAACTACAGGCAGTTTGGGTAGTCCTTCTATACTTTTACAAGTCAGTAATATTACTATAATTTTTAATATTGTGTATTTTTGTTAATTTTTACCAAAGTCACTAACAGTGTTGTACTAATTATATTTTATTAATGTTCAATATTTATTGACTAAATCAGACAATTATTTATGTTTTAACTTTCTTAATCCAATAAACTTTATTTGTTATTTTATACATCATCACAATAATTGCTGTTATAAATCAATGTCTATCATAACAATGCTGTTGTTCTGTCAAACCCTTGGAAGACAATGGTCTTATCAGTTTGATATAGTTTATTGACATTTAGTATATCAGACAAGTGATTACTATTCAATGATATTGATACAGATTTTTGAGATCATAGTTTTCAATGTTAGAAGCATAAGGTCGAATATCCAGTTTCTAATCTATCCTAGTAATGTAATATTATTTTGTTGATGTGAAAGTTTGTATGTTTAGGTGTATGTTGCATAATTACAACAAAATGTCCGAAGGGATATGGATGATATTTCGCACAAACATAGTTTCTAACTTGAATTAACACATATTTTATAATAGTTTTACATCATAGTAAATGCCCAGGCAACATTGGAAATATCTGTCATGGTATATTTAACATTTGTAGATAAATTGACTGATTGTAATTGATCAAAGAGTAATACAAGCAACACTTTATCCCAAATGAAACATCATCTTTTATTTTATTAATTACCAAAGACGTTTTCCATAGATAGATGGTTTTCCATAGACAATTAACCCAAAAAATTAAAGTACAGAGCTAGCACCAGGATAAAGAAAAAAAGAACATTCATTTATACAAGAGCAACGAGTAGATGCAAAAAGTAGATCTGACCTTATGCCCCTGATAGTTAGATTTAGATTTTACAATCACACTTACTATATGAATTTAAATGCTATGAATTTATACTATGTACATTAAATATTCAATAACAGTATACAGTGATCCTAGGGGCAGTTCGTTTATATTTTCATGGGTTTGCCTTGTTTAAAGATTAGTAGAATTCATACACAGATTATGAAGACAAAATATTAGGGAAATTTAGTGGCGACTGGATGAAGTTGGGACGCCCTCCTGTAAGCTTTAGATTGTTGACTGGTCCTTCGTAGATTTGTTACAGTGTTGTTGGTGTTTGTGTCGAAGTGCATCCAGGACGAAACTAGTGGCTCCCGAAATGAAATTTCTGGCAGTGTACAGAGCGACTACTAGTACGTACTAGTAAATAGCGACACAAGTCATTAATACTAATACAGGAATTAGTGCGCTTTTTTCCTACCTAGTCGCTGGTAGCTTAGGGGGCTATTCTAGCTACGCTCGGCCGGGATTAGTGCACGTTTGCAACGCGCCACTTTCTTTTGTTTTTTCCCTACCTAAGTTGATGGTCTTCAGAGACCATATCAGTGTAACCGGGCGAGTAGGTGAGCTCACGGGGCTCAAACCTGACGTTGTTGCTAACACAAACCCTAGCAAGAGCCGTGCTTCGCAGAATCTACCACCGGATCGGAAACGATACCCGCTGAGAAGATCCGGCGAGAAACTCAGTGGGTTGTGTCTGTGGGTTAATTTACTCGCCGAGCCCTTCGTCGCAAGCGATGGGTTCAACGAGAACGATGATCGGGACGAGCCACCAATAGTTATGTTACTACACCAGTTACTAGATCAAAAATTTACAATTTATAATTGACTAGTGGTCCCCCAGTAGTCGAAATACGACTATAATTAATTGAAATTATAAGCTTGAACATTATTCGGGTTCTATTGTCAAAGCCCATTATACTTCTATAATCACAGATTTCGCCAAGACTACATTAAAGACAAATTTTATTAATTTATTCTCAACTTGACCACAGACTTTAAACAATAACAAAAGTTTGATAAAAAACAAATAGTTGTATATGTATATTATATGTGTTATGTCAAATACATGGTAGTGTGTGTAATACTTTTTTTATTGATTTAATGTATTTTTTATGCTTGATTAAAGAAAATATTAACTTTCTGCACTGTATAATCTCTTATAAGTGTGGGAAATTTCATACTGCTCCATCTGCGCAATTTTCGTAAAATGGGTTACAAAGATTTGGTTCACGTATTAATATATAGATTGTCCATTCAAAACAGTGACAGTCGTACTTTGTCGTCCACGCATATAGAAGTTGTTGAACCAAATATGAGGTTGGTCCTCTGCCACAAAAGGCTTAACCGATTATCCTAAATGAACGAAAAAGTGCTCCCAGCATTTTCATTACGTTGTTATTATTTATCGAGATAAAACAGCGTTGTATTATAATAATGTCACGTCGTTCATATAGAAATACGTGTGTGACAAAACCCGAAGTCATTAGCATATTTGGATATCATGAATATGCAATTAACACAATATTTCCGAGAGCGTTGTTGTCAACAAAATACCTAATACGAAACAAGACAAGTCAAATGTAACATGCACAATGTTCGAAAAATGATCCCGTTATTATTATTGATCCTATAAAATGAATGCATAAATTCAATATTTGTTCAGACTTGATTAACGCGGTAATGTAGTGGTGAGCGATCCTGATTGTTGCGCTGAGGGTCGTGGGTTTAATTCTCACATCGAGAAAACATTAGTGTGATGGAACCGGTTTGTTTGCTCTTTGTCTGGTTGTTTATTATCTATAATACATATGTATACATTTAAACGCATATAAGAATCTATGACAGTCTCTGATATCCATAACACACGGAATTCTAATTTGGGTCGGATGATCGTGCGTGTTTTATTTAAAAAAAAAGTCTGGGAGCAGAGACTTAAATCTAACCAACGCATCATATAAGAGTGAATAGATAGATTACTTACAGAAAATATTAGTAACAGTTGATTGAGTGATAAAATATTGACATCATCATGACAAATCGCAAGACGTCCACAGCTGGGTATTGAAAACTTTCTCATTTTTTTATTGCTTTGTATGCAGATGAGCATACGGCTCAACTCATGGTGTGTGGGTTCAGCAAAGTCGCTATCTACCAAAGTTATCCTCATAACGAATTATTTTTTGAAGTCATCGTGGCCTAATGGATAAGACTTCCGGTGCATTCGTGTCGAGCGATGCAACGATGTTCGAATTCCGCAGGCGGGTACCAATTTTTCTAATGAAATACGTACTTAACAAATGTTCACGATTGACTTCCACGGTGAAGGAATAACATCGTGCAATAAAAATCAAACCCGCAAAATTATAATTTGCGTAATTACTGGTGGTAGGACCTCTTGTGAGTCCGCGCGGGTAGGTACCACCACCCTGCATATTTCTGCCCTGAAGCAGTAGTGCGTTTCGGTTTGAAGGGTTGGGGCAGCCGTTGTAACTATACTGAGACCTTAGAACTTATATCTCAAGGTGCGTGGCGCATTTACGTTGTAGATGTCTATGGGCTCCGCTATCCACTTCACACCATGTGGGCTGTGAGCTCGACCACCCATCTAAGCAATAAAAAATAATAATAATAATACGTTTTTATCTATTTTATGCATTTAAACAAATAAAATTGATTCGTTATTGTATATTATGTTAATTACGTCGGAACATAGCTATTCGATTTGTATTTGTGTCTCCGATGTAGAACAACTAGTTTTCGAATGTTACGACCGTTCTTAGAAACAAATATTTTATTCGTAATCACTTCTGTATGTTCTGAGTCGGCATGGATCAGATTCGAACGATGTAATATTGAAAGTATTCATTCCAGATGCAGTTATAATGCGAAAATTGTTTTAGGTGAATTTACGTTTAGGTGGTAATATGAAATCAGGGTTTTAGTGTACAGAATAATAAAATTGGAACCGGCATTCGCAGCGACACGTGAATGCTACTGTTATCATTTCTACAGTGCAGTATATCTTAAACTAATAATTTTATCTAAGTATTTATTTTTATGCTAAATAAGCTATTAAGTCCAGAGCGGCTCAATGTCCGCTGCTCACCTTGAGACATGAGTTCAATGGCCTAATTGTATTGAAGGCCATCCCACCCATCCAACTGGAAAGGTGCTTCGTGGTACAAACAGACATGCTACCACAATCTAGTCGTGCGAGCTTACTAAGCGCCCTACCACCAGTCATTACGCTAATTATATTTTTTATGGGTTTGATTTTTATTACACGACGATACTCCTTCACCGTCGAAGTCTGGTGGTAGGACCTCTTGTGAGAGTCCGCACGGGCAGGTACCACCACCCCGCCTATTTCTGCCGTGAAGCAGTAATGCGTTTCTGTTTGAGGGGTAAGGCAGCCGTTGTAACTATACTGAGACCTTAGAACTTATATCTCAAGGTGGGTGGCGCATTTACGTTGTAGATGTCTATGGCCTCCGGTAACCACTTAATACCAGGTAGGCTGTGAGCTCGTTCACCTATGTAAGCAATAAAAAAAAGTCATTCGTGAATATGTTTTAAGCATGTAATTCTTTCGAGAAAATTGTACTTGCCTACGGGACTTGTAGGTATTTACATCGGCATAGTCATTAGCACTAGATAAGAGTACCGACACGGAGCGTCTTATCCTTTAGGTCACGATGACTTACTGTCTTTGAAGCTCATTGCAAACTAATAATCTTTACAAATCAAATTGTATTCTATATTTAACTATTTCTATATTTTTCTGTATTCTATTTTGTAACAGGTAAAATTGATTGGCCCCAAAAATGATCCGCCGACGGTGGTGCAAGACAAAGTATTGAGCCTCATCCAATGTTGGGCCGATGCCTTCCAGAACCAAGCTGAATTACAGGTAACGTGATGCTCTAATTTTCAAATAAACGTACAATTTTATACCTTACTGTATAACATTTATGGTTGTTTTTAAAATATCATAGTCATATATTTAGAACACCCCCTCGTAAAACTTGAATTACGTATAATAAGAAAGAAGTGAAACTGTGTCTAAAACTTACTAATCGATTATTCACATTGAAAATGTCAGTGATTTTTGAAATTATTATACACTCAATGTTGTCGGCCACTTCGCTTTCCAGAAGCATTTATCACCAAATAATATCTATGGAGAATAATTATTCTATAAGTTCATATATTATGTGTGTATTTGTTTTAAAGGAATATTGAAGTTTTATCTGTGCACCAACCCTTATTACACGTGCTCTTATATTATAACATTGTGTATCAAGTTCCAACGAATTTAAACAATGAATTAAGTAAATCCTCATCAAAGTTTTTATAATGAGAGAAATTAACAAAAACGGTGATATTTAAAAACACGCTATCAACATTTCACCTTTAGAGGTGCAGCCAAACGGCGGCCTTGGCTTTGATGAACTAGTGACTCGAATATAATTCGATAATATAAAATTAACAGTACTCTTTACATATAGTATTTTTGCATATCGGCTATGAATGCCGTTTGCTATCGACGAAATTAATTTTTTCAATAGTGCTTGTTGTTATCAATAAACATCCACGGCACCCTCGCTCTGTGCTCGCACCAAATATGTTTCAAAAACAATGAACAGATAACAGATTTTTTTTTACAAAAAAAGTAATATATATACAGAAGATGTCCAGTCCCTAGAACAATTACGTGACCTTTGAATAATGTCGCAAAAAGACTAAACGCACAAATATTAGCAAGTCTCCGGTACACTTGGTCTGCTTAATAAAATTATACGCATCTCGCATTTGGAAACATGACCTTTTGCCATAATGAGGTCGGTGATATTTACACTACAGCTGGCGCCTAAAAGCTCGGCGGACTAATATTCAAACCTAAAAGAGTAAATAGAGTATAAATGAATGTCATTAAATTTCGAGAACTTTCTTATTTCGGTATTTCAAGTCATGATCATCAGTGAAAAAATATCGATTAGTATTGTTACGCGCTAGGGTTCGGGATAAATAAATGTTCCATCAAAGTACAACTTAAAACTGTATTTGCACTTAGAACATTTAAAACACTTCACAAACAGCTTAAAATTCTCAATTCGCTTCTTCCGCTTCGCTTTAGGTGATCCGTTCGTTAGTTGTTTCGCTTCTAGTAGTCCGGTTACTAACTGACTGCGTGTCATCACTGCAACGCGTTTATAGTCGAAACAAAATCCCTAGAATCGTCGAGAATATTCCACAAAAGTCGAGTATTGTGTATTTCCGCTATCTGATAATAGATGGCGTTGTACTTCTCGAGCGTTCTATATGCTACTAGATCCTTCGATGTTCGTTCGACTATTCGGCGATAGATGGCGTTACTCTTACTGGCGGAACAGTATTGAGAACATCCTTTTTTATTTGAAGTCGCTCAAATATAGAATACGGCTAGTAGCAGTAGTTATGTACCTTAAAACGTAGTCGTGCATAATCATTCAATTATTTAGCGCACTTGCGATTTGTCATGCTGTAGAAATATAAATCGTACTTAAAATAAAAATTGAGTGATTTTTTTTGTCTTCAAGCAAGTAAGGTGCCTATAATGTGATTTTAAACAGTCATCGAGAAACCTGAGACAAAAAACCGAAGTCTCAGGATGATGTTACATTCTAGTATATTCCGTATAACTATTCTATAAAGTGAACTAGCTAAGACACAATTTGCTGTGGCAGTGCTTTGCAGAATCTACCACCGGATTGGAATCGCGACTCACTGAGAAGATCCGGCGAGAAACTCAGTGGACTGTGTCTATAGGATAAAGCTATGTTGATATATATATATTTTATTGTTTAGATGGGTGGACGAGCTTACAGCCCACCTGTTGTTAAGTGGTTACTGGAGCCCATAGACATCTACAACGTAAATGCGCCACCCACCTTGAGATATCAGTTCTAAGGTCTCAAGTATCAACGGCTGCCCCACCCTTCATACCGAAACGCATTACTGCTTCACGGCAGAAATAGGCAGGGTTGTGGTACCTACCCGCGCGGACTCACAAGACATCCTACCGCCAGTAATTATGTAAATTATAATTTTGCGGGTTTGATTTTTATTACACGATGTTATCCCTTCACCGTGGAAGTCAATCGTGGACATTTGTTAAGTACGTATTTCATTAGAAAAATTGGTACCCGCCTGCGGGATTCGAACACCCGTGCATCGCTAGATACGAATGCACTGGACGTCTTATCCTTAAGGTCACGACTTATCCGGGGTAGAAATGGGTAGGATAACCTTATCCTAATATGAAATTGAAAGCGGACGCTTTAATATAAATCGTATAGATAAATAATAGGTTAATATTGTTAACGATTCCCTCGAATGTCTCTTTAATACCAGGGAGTCGGTCAAGTGTACAACGAGCTTCGCACCAAAGGTGTTGAATTTCCGATGACCGACTTAGACGCCATGGCCCCGATTTTCACGCCACAGCGGGTAAGTAACGAAAACTGTTTATTTACGTTCCGCGTCTGGTGTAGTTTTCATTATAATGTTTCAACAAAGTACACATTAATGTATAAAGACGAAGCGTCTAAGTAGCGGTTGATTTGCTTTTGCATTATCAATAAAATAATTATATTAATAATGTTATTTAATCATAGCGAAAACCATTTAACCATAGTGCATATCGACGCTTGAAAGGCAAACGTGACTAAGCGACAATGCGTGAACTTTACAGTAGACTAATTTAAAGTTGAAATACCTGAAAACAAAATTTATTTCAACGAATCTAGCTGTAGTAGAATCTAGATAGTAGCTGTGGGGTTGAAATGATTTTAATAGACCTAGAAATATATTTTTTGCGCATCTAATATGGTTATAGCCTATCATTTATGTACAAAGCAGTTATTGTCGCTTAGTCATGTTTGCCTTTCAAGCGTCGATATGAACATTTTTGATTTTTATATGAAATCGAAATATGCATTAGGATTAAGTCAATTATAGAGGGTGTAAAGAAACCGCATCTAAACGGAAATCAAATGAATTAAAAAAAACTAATCAAATCATAAATACCAGAAGTTTTCGTATCGTAACATTTCACACGTCGCTTTTTTTGAACCATAGACTTAAAACATTTTTATTATTAGCGTTATTTATTAGCGTGTTATGCTTTTGCTTTATTTCACGGTACACACCCTGTGCATACTAAACGAAATTAAAATAATACGCACCCATAAAATTGAAGTGGTTTAACTAAATTTTTTTAAAGAAAATGAGCTCTCTACTTCGATCGTCATATGAACCTGTATTCTATGAGTTTATTAAAATTAAACAATCTCTCTTAAATCAAACGCTTGCCTTATGGTGGTATCCTAAACGAATTACTAAAAAATGACAATTCTTCAATTAGGTAATTCAAAAATGACAACTCTTCAATAAAATTTTGGCGTTTATCAAAAAATCATAATTTTGTATTTAGCCACATCAGTTCTAAAGATGCGATATATCTCATTAATTAAACTCATTGTTTTTTTTTTTTCAAATAAATATAATTTTTATATCATATAATTAATAATATAATTATATTTAATAAATTTTTTTCAATTTAATATTCTCATAAAGTCAATTCATTAATACAAATCTTCATCGTTTCACAGAGTGTCCCGGATGGCGTCGAACAAGTTGGATCCCCTCAACGTTCCGTCTTGCCGCAGAACTCTCCTAGCAGGACAACTCCGGAGCAGATCACGGTAAGATCTTATCTTAAATTTAAGTGTTTTTTTTTCTTGGGTAAAGCACGTCAAATTTGTATCCGTATACTAACGATAGAGAGCAGTAGAGCCTTTAAAATTGTAACTAAGTAACAGGGGGACATTCTACTGGTGGTAGGGCATATTATAAGTCCAAAGTCGTCCAGACTAAAGTCGGCATTAAATTGATGTCCACGGGCACGAGTGACCAAAATATATCTACGCATTTAAAATCCAAAAATTCTGAGATATCTACAGCCGTGGTTGTTCAATAGAGAGATAGGTGACATGTTACAAACCGCGACCGCACTAGAATGATGTACATCTATTATAATTTTATCGAGTGATGAAAGCTATTTGGTGTAAGCGATATTTTCGCAAGCTTACGCGAGAGCTCTTTAAAGTTTAAAATTTGGAAAAGGTATCAAACAAATGAAAAACTTCTTCAGCTGTTTAAATTGAGTAAACTTAATTGAAGTTCGATTAAAAACATCGAATTGTTGATGCTAACCCCAATTTTTTTATTTCTTTTTATTGCCCTCTTAAGCAGACGAGCATATGGTTCACCTTATGGTGAGTGGTTGCCGTCGCCCATGGACTTCAGCCATGCCAGGGGCAAAGCCAAGCCGCTGCCTACCGAAATAAACCAAATAAAACGGACCTTTAATTACAATGATAAATGTCACGTATTAAGCAAAATAGCGCTTAAACTAAACTAGCTATTCACCCCTCGTTGCATTGATCGACAAGTAAATTAACCCATAGACACAGCCCAATGAGTTTCTCGCCGGATCTTCTCAGTGGGTCGCGTTTCCGATCTGGTGGTAGATTCTGCGAAGCACTGCTCTTGCTAGGGCCAGTGCTAGCAACCGGTTTGAGCCCCGTTAGCTCACCTACACGTCAAGGAAAAGCTGATATCGTCTTCTCGCATTAAAACTGTATAATCTCAAAACTTACTAAATTTACAGGAGAGTGTTTTAAAGGTTTAACATGTAATATTTTTAATATTAATTATATTTGCAACATTTATTTTTTATTTTTTACCAGTTACATTATCTGCCTTTGAAAGTAAGATAAAATTTTGTTAATAGTAGTTAAAACATAGGTAAACTAAAAAAAAAAAGCCTAAACTACGCCCTTTTGACAGTATTTATGAAAAAAAAAATACTCGTGATACCAAATGTTTACGCATATTAACTCAATTTCGAATATTTTTGGAAATTGTATCTACACTTTTAATGCGAAAAGGCGATATTTCAGCGTAGGTAGGAGAAAAAAAATAAGTTACGTTGAACAGACTCAGGTGACGTTGAGCGACAGTCAGACCAACAAGCTGCGCGCCGACCTCGCCGTGGTGGAGGGGAACATGGCCGTCATGAACGACATGCTCAACGAGCTCACCGCCCGGCCGCAAGCGACGCGACACGACAGCGACGTCGAGCTTCTGAACGTGAGCACTTACTGACACTTCTATTTATCACTAATGCTCCCCCGGCAGCCGAAATTCGACTATAATTAATTGAAAATATAAGTTATTATGATTCCATTGTCAATGATTTTTTTAAGAGGTTTTATGACCTGGTAACTATGACCTTTAAGTCATCTCTTATTTTAATTTATATTCTTAATTTTACGAAAAATGATAATATGGAGTGAAATTAAATGAAATGAAGATGATTAATTTGAGACATTAATGAACTGGGATGAAACTAAATGAGATGAGATGATATGGGATGAAATATATAATCTCAGTAAAATGGTGGTCATTTAGTGTGATTTTTTTCAGTGGACTTTTTGGAGGGTCCCGAGAAGTTACGTCCAGCGGCTTTGTTTCATTTTCCCACATTTGTTCACTTTCACAGATATTAAACAGTTAATAAACCACCGTTATTATACATTTAACCTGAAGAAACACTAAATAAACAAAATAAAACAAATCACACAACTTCACTCCTCGCGTTCCCGCCAAAAAGTCCTCAAAGACTTATTATAGTTCTGTGATCACAGATTCCGCCAAGACTACACTTTAGACAAATATTAATAAAGACAAACAATATCTCTATTAATCTATTCTCAATTTGACCACAGACTATAAGCAATAAGAAACGTTTGACAATAATCAAATAGTATGCATGCGTGTGTGTGTCAAATACATGGTAGTATGTGTAATGGGTTTTTTTTATTGATTTAATGTATTTTTTATGCATAATTAAAAAAAATATTATCACTCTGCACTCCTCTATATTCTCTATAAGTCTGCGAAAGGACAATGCCCAAAAGTGGGCCAACTTTATGTCAAAACTATTTGTACCTGAAAAACTATGCCTTATTTTTTCACGTTGTTTAGTTTATTTATCAACATAACTTTCAACCTGGCATTGTTTTACAAAAAAATAATTTTTTATTTGATAACATCCCAAAACTGAGTGCCATAGTTTTTAAATTCGCTAATAGGCAAAGGGCTTAGCCCATAAAGCCTTATAGTAAACCTTTAGACTGCCAAACGAAAGAGTTGTCTGTGACTTGAACAACAAATTAAAAAATTTAGCTAATGGTTATAATTCACAGACTTTTTAGTTTATTTTTGTTCAATTCAATATTTATATATTGTAATAATAATTATAACTTAAAACCATGAATTATTTAATATTTTTAGCTATTATTGATTCCATTAGTAAAAATCTCAATGGCCTACCATTACTCTATTCTTATTATATGATCAGAGAGTTTTGGCAGCAACCATAGTGAAGCGTCACTTGAAGTTTTATTTTAATGTTTTTTTAATAGTTTATTGTGATGTTTATTATATAAATTGGGTGTTGTTTTGTGTATTAAACGTCAATAATCGTTGTTCACGATTATTGAGGCATTGGAATAAAACTGTGGCTAACATAGCAGTGACTGAAGAGATAAACCAGCTTCTTATTGAAAAAAAAATATATAACAACGACAGACTAGGCTGTATATGCTACGCTCTTTGCCTGCTTATTAGCGAATTTATAAACAACAACAACAACAACATCGTTGCCGGCTTCCGGATTTTCATTTAATTTTATTGTTATTATGAGGATATAATAATAATAAAATGTACGTAAGGGCTTATTTCTAGCAACATTAACCACAATTAACTTATTTAATACTGTAAATAATGATGAGAGCGATTATTGAATTCGAAGAAAACAATTAACAACTTAATTTTAGGTGCAGAAAAAAACAGATTTCTCTTAAACCTGGGTGAGAATATAAAAATCGTTTTCTAAATATGAAACGATATTTCTTTGTCTATCAAAGTTAAAACCATCATGACCCGACAACTTTTTTTAGGGGCCCAAACGCCCTAAGAAAATGGGCATTGTCCTTTCATACTGCTCTGTCCGCGCAATTTTCGTAAAAAGGGATACAAAGTTTTTGCTTCGCTTATTAATATACAGAAAATACAGATATACAAATGGCCCCTTGAAAATATTGGAATCTTTATTTTGGTTTCAGTAATTGTACGATCACGTTTACACATAAACCATAATAATAAACGCCTCCAATCAGCTTTAGTATCATAATAAGTTCTCATCATTGCGATGTTTTTTGCAAATGTGGTTTTTAACCAAAAAATTGTAGTGAGGCTTATGGAGCCCAACCTTGCCCGTTTCATCCCTGATGTAGTCATATTTTATTTATTTATTTTGGCGTATATTATATTTGAAGCGTAAATAACTTTTCTGGTGTGGTTGAGCGAACTCATGTCCCATTGTGCTCTACTGATATGTCACAGGAGCTAGCGGACACGCTGCGCGCCATGCAAAGCCGCGTCGCCGAGCTCATAGCGCGCGTGGCGGCCGACGGCACGCTCACCGCCGAGCTGCTGCACGCCAACGACCGCCTGCACAACCTACTGCTGCGCCACGCGCGCTTCCTCAGCAACAGGTACCGCACGCACGCACGCATGGACACGTACACGGACGCACGAACATGTACACGCACGCACGCTCACAGACACTTACGTACACGCACGCAAGCACAATAACACGAAGGCACACTAACATACACGCACGCACGCACACGCCCACACAGTCACGTACACGCACACACGCACGCACATACTCACGTACAAGTGCACACGTACAAAACCATGTTGCCATTTTTCATCAAGTTTTTTTTATTGCTTAGATCGGTGGACTAGCTCACAGCCCACCTGGTGTTAAGTGGTTACTGGAGCCCATAGACATTTACAACGTAAATGCGCCACCCACCTTGAGAGTGGTTGTTAAAAGTTCTAAGGTCTCAGTATAGTTACAACGGCTGCCTCACCCTTCAAGCCGAAACGCATTACTGCTTCAGGGCAGAAATAGACCAGTAAAAATTTTTTTCACCAGTGAGTGAGACCAGTAAAAGTTTAATTCTACCTTGTATTTCTACAATGATCATACATCCCAATGTACATTATTGAATATAGTTGATATTTCGACCCCAAGTCTAAGGCTGGGTGACGGTGTTCACGTTGTGATGTCTATGAACTCCAGTAAGCACATAACAGCGGCCGGCCCGTGATGGATTCACTTCACACTTTTATCAATAGAATAAAATAATATAATAAAAAAGTAAATCATAAGCTTCATATTAGTTAATTGTGAACTAGGTACACATTATCTTTATAAATATCTTTCATTCGTTTCTTTTTGAGTGTTTTAAGTAATTTCGTACTTTTATGATGACCCAGGTCTGCAGCGGCGGCGGGCGCGGGGCCCACTCCGTCCGCCATCCTCGGCGCCGCCATGGGCGTGCCCGGCGCGGCGCCTACGTCACGTGAGGACATATCTCATTTCTCTCATTATCTCTCAACGTCGACCGTTCATATTGTTCGAATTATTTATTATACCTTCATATTTCGTATTTTATTACTAGTGTATATATGCACTGAACTGTTTCCCTCAGAAAAAACTTTCGATATTTTACATCTAAATAAACGAAGATTGGATTCACTGTCTTAAATGTAAATGTTGAATCAAGAAACAAACACATGATCTGATTTTAGATCTCTGAGCTAATCTTAATCTTAAATCAACACTGGGAAATTTCAGAACGAAAAATGATCTTTTTTTTTTATATCGACAGCAAAGAAACAAGAGGATGACGCCTTGATCGACCTCAGCGACGACGTCCCTGATATTGCGAAGCTGAGTGAGTTAAATTCGATGTATTCTATAAATGCACGGACGTCACAGCGTGTGGCCCCGCGTCGTGACGTCACCGGGACAGACTACACGTCACGTGATAATTAAGTTAGCTGTTAGATAAGTAAGCTGGCCGTTAAGTTTTACAAAATAAAGTCAAATAGTTCTGGAAAAAAATGTAGGCGAGGACTACACAAATACTGATCAACTATTCTATTCAATAGAAACAAACAAATACTTCCTCTTTATAATATTAGTATACTTAAACGTATATAAGTATGTATGTCAGTCTCTGGTACTCATCAGGTTTGAGCCCCGTGAGCTCACCTACTAGTTAAGGCTACTCTGATATAGCCTCTCAAGGCTCTCAGCTTAGATAGGAAAAAAAAACTGGTACCCATAATGCAGGGAATCCTAGTTTGGAACCAGAAGTCTGTCCCCGGTTATTATTACACTCACAGCGTACTAATCCTGAATCCGTATTGAATTTCGAAAGATATTTCATCGAATTTTTGTTTTTTTTTTTGTTTAGGCGTAACGGATAATCAAGCAGAAAAGTCTCCGAGCAGCTCGAAGGATGAATTCGACATGTTCGCTCAATCGAGGAACATCACTTACGAAACCTCGAAGACAGGGTAATTAATTATTTTTTAAGATAACGGTCCTATGTACATATATTAATTATCTAATAATTAAAGGAAATAGGTAAAGGATTTTTGAAGTAAGACTTGGAGACAGTCCCACAGAAAACAGTGGGCTAAATTAGGCTGCTAATGATGATGTTGATGATGATGTGATGTCATCGGTAATATTGCAAAACTTCGTGGCAGCTTATTTACTTATATGATATTTTTTTTATAAATGTATATTCAAGTGGATCAACATTCATGTTCAACCAAAAATTTCTTTAATGTATTTTATTTATTGCTTAGATTAATGGGCGAGCTCACAGCACACCTGGTGTTAAGTGGTTACTGGAGCCTATAGACATCTACAACGTAAATGCGCTACTCACTTTGAGATATAAGTTCTAAGGTCTCAGTATAGCTACAACGGCTGCCCCGCCCTTCAAACCGTAACGCATTACTGCTTCACGGCAGAAATAGGCAGGGTGGTGGTACCTACCCGTGCGGACTCACAAGACGTCCTACCACCAATGTTCTGTTTATGTTATTTCTAGTACGAGCAGCTACGCCGATAACTTAGAAGACCAAACCACGACGAGCTTGGCCTCCGCCGCCAGCCACCGAGCCACACAGGGCCAACCTCTGGTAAACCTTCTAGTATATTCTTCTTCGGTTAGAAGAGTCCACAAATAATAGTTAAAGAAATATCCAAAATGGCGTCAAAGGTGTTTCCAGTCTATGTAGCGCCTGTGTGCAAGCCTTACCCTAGCGCCCTCTAGTAAGCATGCGATCAATATGGAATAGGTACAAAATATGTCTATTGGATGGTCTAAATGGTCTATTGGAAGTGTCAAGCCCGGCACCCACACAATGGACCATAGGTAAAGTCTGCCTCTGAATAGCGTTAATAGAAGGAAGGGAAGAATAAAAATGAATAAGTTGAAAAATCGAGTTCCAATCTATATATAATAATTATATAAAAATGAATCTGCGTACCTAATGAAAAGCAGTCGGGCCGCAAAACTTTTAAAATACAAATAGCAATTAATAGGTATTTCATTATTTATATTTAAGTTTGGCGATGAGCGTATCGTATACATAGTGTGATTTTTTTTTTTTAATTGGGCTTTTAGTGTATGTTAGTTATAATTTCGTGTTGTTTCAACGTGTTTGTTGTCAGTTTGTAGTTTTTTTTTTGCCTATATAACGTTTTGCTCGACAGCCGACGGAAATCGATGAGAGGGAGATAGACGAGATATCTGCCTGGCTGGCGCAGGAGAAGGTAGGAGCTATTGATTAATTATTGTTTTATTTATTAATATTATTACATACATCATGGAGGTTTATGAATTATCGACCTTAACGTATAAAATGTAAGGTTTTGCATGGTTTGTCTGCTTTGCCTGATGTTTCATAGAAACATTTTTTTTGTGTGTAGCGTCACATTCCTTCGCTCAACGAATTTATATTTTCGATTTTATAATATCATACAATAACCTAATTCTACTCTGAATCGAATAGATATAATTTGTATAATTGGAGGGAATCGGGACCTTTTCCAAATCCAACACAAATTTTCAATGGTTTTTCTTAGGGTAATTAATACCAATAAAATTGAGATTAAAATGTTTCCGGAGGTTTAAATTTTTATATATGATACATTATTATAAATAGTTCATTACAAAATATACAAAAAAACTGAAAAACTAGCTTTACCCGAATCACCTTGGCTTTGGGGTGATCCGGTTGGAAATACGTATGGGGCCAATAGAGTTTTTCGATAGGGTTGGCACTATTTAATTGTTAGGTAGTTACCTAACTTTAGGTAATTAAATTTTTAATATCTTTAATGAGTTAGTTACAAAAGTTTGATAACTAAATTAAACTACTTTATATTCTTAAACACAAAATAAAAGTCATTTTCAGTTCAACAAAGTTAAATCTAAAACAAAAGTATTGTGACATCCCAGAGTTGTCCCTATTCTAACTCTAGTATCTATTCCCCTCCATCTACTGTATGCAAGACTTTTTTTTATTGCTTAGATAGGTGGACGAGCTCACAGCCCACCTGGTGTTAAGTGGTCACTGGAGCCCATAGACATTTACAATGTAAATGCGCCACCGACCTTGAGATATAAGTTCTAAGATCTCAGTATAGTTATAACGGCTGCCCCACCCTTTAAACCGAAACGCATTACTGCTACACGGCAGAAATAGGCAGGGCGGTGGTACCTACCCGTGCGGACTCACAAGAGGTCCTACCACCACTAGGTAGTTACCTAGCTTTAGGTAATTAACTTTTTAATATCTATAATGAGTTACAAAACTTGATGACTAAATAAAACTACTTTAATATTATTTAACACTAAATAAAAATCATTTTCAGTTCAACAAAGTTAAATCTAACAACTCAACAAAAGTATTGAGACATCCCTGATTTGTCCCTATTCTATTCCACCCCAAACTACTGTACGCAAGTATCGGTAAAAAAAAAAAACTTTTAAATTCGATAAGATAATAGTTATGATAAGTGACAATTCCCCCAGGCGGCTTCCGAGAGCGTCCACGAGAGCGTGACCAGCAGCGACTTCGACAAGTTCCTGGCGGAGCGCGCGGCCGCCGCCGAGCAACTGCCCGATGTCAATGAGCGCAGCCCTAGGCACCGGCACATCAACAAGGAAGACCAGGACTCCAGGTTCGCGCTCTGATCCCACACGCTCCGGACGTAGCACAGCGACATCTAAACCCAATTTAATCAAGCCCAATATCTCCCGCAGAGCTTCACCTTAGTTCGGGTCTACAAGGTTTTGTGGTTGGCCAGCTGTCGTCAACTTTTTGCCGTCGTGACTTTTATAATATCCGACACGACAAATATATCGTGTCTGAACGTTCGATCGTAAAGGCCAACGACAAAACGGCATATGTATGTAAATGGATCGGAAGGATGCGTTCCCCTGTGACGACGTTTATTCATGTAGTACATACAGGTCGTGACTTGTTTATTTAAATGGAAATTACATGGTTACGACTTTTTAATGTAGTAACGACGTCACAATAAAAAAGTGGTATGTGTGGGTTTACTCAACAGATAAAAAATTCAAAACATAAAGAAGTTTCAGTAATGAAAATAGTTATAAAAGACAAGCTAATTAAACTATTAACGTTTAAAAAAAACCGTTAGGGCACCATGGGAACGCACCCTTCCCGATTGTGGAACGAGAACAAACTGTTACCTTAAGTATACAGATGACAGTTTACAGCTTAAGGATAAATACATCTCTGCTTAGTAAGTTCATTTCAGAACCCGCAATGTAAAGCTATGGTAGTTCGCTCGAGGTCACAGACCGTCATCTGAGATTTTACCTTTACATTACGTGCAATGCTAATTACGATTTAGTATTAATTAGCTCTGCCATCTGCCTTCTTTGGGTATTGTAGCCTATTACAAGACGTATAATCGACTTGACAGACAAGAAGTTTGATAATTGTATTATACAGTAGGCAGGAGTGAGCAACTTTTTTAATCAATGAGCCATTTAAATTTAAATATTTTTTAGCGGGTCGCACATTGATTAACCCTTATTACTAATTTACGAAACTTACTAAAAAAAAAGTAAATATTTCATATGCAAAGGACAATGCCCAAAAGTGGGCCAACTTCATGACAAAACTATTTGTACTTGAAAAACTATGCCTTATTTTTTCATGTTGTTTAGTTTATGTATCAACATTTCTTTCACCCTGGCATTGTTTTACAAAAAAATAAATTACTTATTCGATAACATCCCAAAACTGAGTGCCATAGTTTTTAAATTCGCCAATAGGCAAAGGGAAAATTAGCCCATAAAGCCTTATAGTAAACCTATATGCTGACAAACGAAAGAGTTGTCTGTGACTTGAACAACAAATTAAAAAAAATAGCTAATGGTTATAATTCACAGACTTTTTAGTTTATTGTTGTTCAATTCAATATTTATGTATTGTAATAATAATTATTACTTAAAACCATGAATTATTTAATATTTTTAGATATTAATGATTCCATTAGTAAAAATCTCAATGGCCTACCATTACTCTATTCTTATTATATATGATCAGAGAGTTTTGGCAGCAACCCGAGTGAAGCGTCACTTGAAGTTTTATTTTATGTTTTTTTAATAGCTTATTGTGATGTATAATATACAAATTGGGTGTTGTTTTGTGTATTAAACGTCAATAATCGTTGTTCACGATTATTGAGGCATTGAAATAAAACTGTGGCTAACATAGCAGTGACTGTTTTTTTTTTTTCAAGATAAAAGGTCTGCGGAAATTCTCGTTCACTCAATGTGCTATTCATCAAGTTGACGTCAAAACTCTCAAAAAGCAATAAAAAGAAATACACATTTTTATTAACATAAAAAAAATATAACTACGACAGACTAGGCTGTATAGGCTACGCTCTTTGCCTGCTTGTTGGCGAATTTAAAAACAACAACAACAACAATATCGTTGCCGGCTTCCGGATTTCATTTCATTTTATTATTATTATGAGGATATAATAATAATAAAATGTACGTAAGGGCTTATTTCTAGCAACATTAACCACAATTAACTTATTTAATACTGTGTAAATAATGATGAGAGCGATTATTGATTTCGAAGAAAACAATTAACAACTTAATTTTAGCTGCAGAAAAAAAACAGATTTCTCTTAAACCTGGGTGAGAATATAAAAATCGTTTTCTGAATATGAAACGATATTTCTTTGTCTATCAAATTAAGTTAATATCATAATCACCCGACAACTTTTTTTAGGGGCCCAAACGCCCATAGAAAATGGGCATTGTCCTTTTAATGCAAGATAAAAACAAATAAGAAAAGAAGAGAAAAACGAATCGATGGGAGAAAGTCGATAAGATAAATTAAATTTTAGAAATGCTTGGTCGCGTGTTGCTCATCCTTGCTGTAGAGTATCGTGGATATAAGAACTAATAGCATACCTGGTGCTAAGTGTTTGCCAGAGCTCATAGAAAATAGATGCGTTCCGGCTTTTAGAGTGGAATGTGTAAGTGATCGCAGTTAGCAGTTTATTAGCATTGTGTTTGCATTGGTTAATGACATTGGCAACGGTGACGTGTAAAATGCTTTCTCGTTTGCATTCGTAAACTGTTAAAAAATATATATGTATACAAATATATACTTTAATGAAATTAAGTAACAATAACAATAATTATCATGAAGATTGCTTAGTTCATCGACGTTATATATAAATCAGACGCAGTTGTTATTATTTGAAAATAAGGTATTTTTTTATATATTCTTATTTTGTAATTGTAATATTATTTATGAAACCAAAACATAAAGTTCACTTTAGTTTTAATTGAAATTACACGTTATGTAGGTTTGATGCAGCAGACTTGCCATTTGGTGCCTACCTTATATAGTAAATACTATTACAATCATGTACTAAACAAAATAATTCCCATATTTAATGTGATATAATAATAAAATAAGATGGAAAATAATATCACTTCTTTCGTAATTTATAGTTATGTCAATATGTAAAATGTAGAAAAAACAATCATTTCTTGAATAATGTTTTTTGTTAATGGATTTAAGTATCATCGATCATTGTATTAATCTGTTTACTTACAAACAATCACTAAAATACAATGATTATTATTCTTTTTTTCTTTTTTATTATGGTAATAGGCTTCGTTTTGTGCCAGTATTGCCAGTGTCGAATTTATTTATTCTTCAATTATAATTAAATACATACTTAAATATACTGTTATTTGAAAAATAAACGAAAAATAACAATATGAAATCAAGTAGATTTATTTGAAATATTTGTAAATTGGGATGAAATTTAATTAGATCAATTGAACAGAGATAAGATGAATGTAATGTCCCAGGAAAATGGTGGGAATTTGCTGAGACTTTTTGGAAGAATGTTCTTTATCTTTCATCAGCTATAATTAATTCCGCCACACTTGTATATTTTCACAGATACTGAACGGTTGTAAGCCACCATTATTGCACTGGAAATCCGAAAATAGGCTAGATTAAATAAAAACAATTTACCCAACTTCGCTCCATGAATTCTTGATAAAGTCGCATAAAATCGTTTTATAATTAATAAATAGACTAACTAGTAGCTACACTAGTCTCTGGAATCTAAGGCAGTTTGTGAATATATGCCGTATTTTATCTTTTTACTTCTTATAAGGCTGCACATTCTTCGTTCCGTTTGCGCCACGGAATCACAGATTATGTAAAACAGTTTATTTAAAAATAAAACTTAGACCTATATTCTAAGTTAAGCTTAAATATTTTAAGTCTCACTAATAAACCTCTGTTATTATTTAAATGTTTTTTAAATCTTCTACGTATCTAATTTACGTACTATTTCCGAAGACATTTGTAAAAATATCAATAAAACTCGCTTTTATTTCATTTTAAAGAATTCTTTAACTACATTAAAACGAATATTAACGTGAAAATGCGTACATTTCACTTGTTCCGGTATTAACATGATCGTGTTGCAAATTGTATTGTAGAATCGCTTCTATGTTTAGGAAAGTTGTCTAGGTCGACTTTGAATTGTGTTTAGAAGATTGTGAAGTAATTTTCACAGATATACACTTAGTTTTTAATTACCAAAAAAAAAAATTACAGACCTTTTAGATCAGTCTTACTTAAATAAATTCAGTATTGGCTTATTATAGAATACAAATAAATTCTTAAAATTTTTGGTAATTAAAAATATTAATATAGACTTCGTGAAAATACGAGAGCATTTAATGAAAGACCACTGGCTTATATTGTGATATCTATTCGGTTTGTTCATAAGTAAAATTCATTTTAATGTATTATATTATATACGTTTAAATATATACATTTTCACGGTAGGTATATATTTTGGCGCTACGAAAAAGTATTTATTTCTCTCACACTACGAATATAAATCGGAAAAGTTTTCATATATCATACAGAATACATTTTTGTCTTTACGAATTATTTTTCGTCAATTTCATCTGTATATTTAGAATCGAAACATTGAACAAATTGAGACGGTCGCTAGTACATGCGGTTTATATAGTATTCTAAAAGGGTCGTGATTGTGATAAGAGCTAAATGTAAATTAGACGTATTATAATTTCAACATTTAAAATCATTACAATAAAGTATTCAACAAACATTAGCGTTTTAACAGAATTCGTAATAGAGCAATATAGCATGACGTCATCCGAAATCTGTTAACGCATTTTAATATGTGTGGGTGTAATTGCTATTTTATTGAATCAGCGTTATTAATTTATATAGATTGTGTGTATCGAAAACTACCGCATAGTATAATATTAATGTGCTATTAATTACAAAGGCCATTCCACATTGTCTTAATTAAATGTTCTATTCGTGTCAATGTGATAATGATAAAAGAACAAGCTTAATGTTATTATTTTAATATATTTTACGTTATAATCGTTGTATATTAAGTAATAAAATAAATATTATCGTACCAATATTGCTGTTTTATTTTAGACTTAAACTATTTGGAGGGTTAGATCGACACTTAATGGTTAATTAAACAAGAACGAAATACTAAGTAGACATAGCGGTAGTATTACTCGGAAAAAAATTACTACTTTGTCTATGAAATTCTGTAAAGCTCCATCGTAATTCAAACAAATAGGTAATTTAAATCTTAAGCTTATTATCTATGATTTATAACAAATACAATGTATTTTTGTAGTGCATTATTTTTAAACGAACGCTAAATTTGTCTAGGATTAAAAGTAGAACAACTTGCCCTTGAGATGTTCTTATACTCTGGATAAAGACTGAAAATATACTTGGTTTTATTCGAGTATAAAAAATCATAGAAGCTAAAAAAAAATTTCGAAATTATAAGACACCTAACTCCATTTTATCTATTTACACTGGTTAGAAGTACCAAGCCGTGTGAGGTACATTATTTAATGCTCAAACTAATAATTCCTAATTTTAAAAGGCCCAACAAATTATGTTAAGGAATAATAATACTCAGGAGTTAAGATTATTATTTAAAAAAAACCTTTTTAATGATATTTTATATTTGTATGAAGAGTAAATTTAAAATACTAGATAGAAGAAGAGAAAACAGACAGAGGTCATAAGGCTACTTTTGACCCGATGACATAATGTTGCTGAATTCCTAACTAATTGTTAACACAAGTTTTAAATCTTCTACATTTGTTTTGTTGGCATAGGGTAGAAACATCCTCTTCTAGTGTTAAAATGCGAATAATTCATCGGACATCGGTTACCAACTTTCTCGAGTACTGTTCCAGCGTATCATTTATCACCGTCCAGCATTTACTGCATTATATACCAGGACGTATTGTTAACACACATGAGTGGGTACTTAACATCTTGTCTATTTCTACCACAAAGCAGCCGTGTGCTTCGGCTTGAAGGGTGCGACAGCTTACGCAATACTATTGCACAACAATATACAAGCTGTTATGTCTATGGGCCCCAGTGACTGATTACATTATATGAGGCATTCAACCATATAAGCATAAAGATTCCGTATAGAACATTTGATCAAAAGGGCGTAAAAAATAAAAACATTTTATTATAATCATTTTTTATTCATTTTATTTATCAATTTCTGTATCTACAACTGATACACAAAAGTTTTGGCAGATACGCTGTCCTGATTATTTACAATAAAAATGACATATAGAAAATTACATATCCAATTTGAGATACACAAGTATTAAGTTTCAGAAGGTCTAGTTTAAAAAAAAATTATTACAAAAATACAACTTAGTATTTTTCTAACTGGATCTTATCTTAATCTATTTCTTGTGATGGTTATAATATAAAAAGAAGTACAAAATAATCGCCAATATTATCTACGAGTGTAAAACACGTACTTGTTCGATGTAACTAATCTTTGTACTAAGGAATGTTAAGACGATCATTATGATACAGAAATTATAAATACAGCTGCTACAACTAACGACGCTGACGTCACAAAGGAGTCACGAACAGAAACAGCATTTAAATTAAGTTCAACAGTTCGCACGAGATCCGTGTCCATAGATGAAGCGGATAATCAGTTTCATGTGTACTCTCTCTATCTCTCTCTCTCTGGTCACTGGTTGTACGAATGTTCGACATAAATTATCAAGTGCGTATGTAACTAACAACCCTATAGAATATGCCATCGTTTCTCAAACTTTCGTCGCAACGTGTCATAAAATAAGATTCGCATTCGAAATATTTAACGGCAGTCGATTTGGATCTTAGATTTTTGTTAAATTAGAACTAAAAGGTAGCGAGAGGGGGCGTAGTCAAACTTTGAATATTTTAATATCAATTACGTAGTAAAAGGTTGAGAAACGACATCAATAGACAAACAACTTCAACACAATTTAGAGAACAATTCAACAAACAGTCTAGCGAACAAAATGCAGATATTTGTAAGTATAAAAAGTAAATAATTATAACTATACAGTACTATTCTATGGAAGTCTCATAAGAGGGCGCCGCGGCCAAGTGTTTATAACTCGTCTCTGGCAGGCACATCTTCCTCCTCTTCGAATTCGGTCTGCGAAAGAAAACGACATTAAATAACACTAGAAAAAATTCAATTCGACAAATTTAGCATCTATACTAATATGTAAATCTACAGTGGTTTTTACGGATGTTCCGTTATAACTACTGAAACATGCATCCGATTGACTTGAAACTTGGTATCAAAGTAGAAAATACATAATATACTTAATGGATAGGCTAATATTTATATGAGTGTTGGACTCCCTACAGCAGTTACGGGGGCGTTAATGTTGAGAATCTTTGTGGGGGGTGAGAAATAATAATGTTAATTTTAAATGCCCAGCGAAGCGGACGGGTACGGCTAGTACATAATAACTTCACAAGTCACTTAAAAGCTAATGTCATCAGTATTATTATTACATTAAATATATTGAAGAAGTAATTTTCAAAATGTAAATGTAACAAAGTTACAAGTTCTATAATAATTTAACCAAACCGTATCATTAACTGAAAGCGTACAATTACAGAACGCGCATGACGAAAACAAACACACAGCGTTACAGAAATTACAAATCAAATGTACCGGCTTATTGTATGTTATGCGTATTAATACTAATTAATGGTTTAATGATAGCGTTTGACTTGTTTTGTTTTGTGGTTTATGTTTAAAACAACATGCAACAAATAATGA
This sequence comes from Bombyx mandarina, assembly GCF_030267445.1. NCBI lineage: Eukaryota > Metazoa > Arthropoda > Insecta > Lepidoptera > Bombycidae > Bombyx > Bombyx mandarina. The sequence continues at coordinate 9,742,637 of NC_143218.1, forward strand.
AAATTGACTTCAGCAACTTAAAATGTTTTTATTTTTATTGCATAGATGTGTGGACGAGGTCACAGCCCATCTGGCGTTAAGTGGTTGCCGGAGCCGATAGGCATCTACAACGTAAATTCCCCCACCGACCTTGAGATATGAGTTCTAAAGTCTCAATATAGTTACAAGGGCAGCCCAACCCTTCAACGAGGAGGAGACAGAAATAAGCAGGGTGGTGGTACCTGCCCGTGCGGACTCACAAGAGGTCCTACCACCAGTAAAAAATAATATTATCAATGTAGTCGAATTTAAATTGTGAATTCTTAAGAATGACTCGAAAATTACTAGTTAGAACCTAATAAAATGTAAAAGGGACCACGAGGAGGGAAAGAAGCACGAGGATATAAAAAAAAGAATATTTAAAATCAGATCACCTAAAGTTCTGTGATAACACATTTAAAGAAAGTACAGACGAATATAAAAACTCCACCTTTTTTTATTCACATATGATTAAAATTATAAATTAAGTCTTTAATGTTGGTTTCCACACTATCGACGCATTTAGGATTTTTTTTAATAAAACTATTATTTTAGCATCGAGACTATATGAGGGATTTTTCGCCAGTACGTATGAGGTCTTTCCAAGGCAAAACTGGATTTGTTTACGCTATGAGACCTTATAGGCCTCAAAAATGTTTTCTAATGTACCCATACTTATAGAAATGTGGACTTGTCGCCTTACGCATCAAGTTTTGACTGCGGCATTAGGGACTAGTCGCGAATAAAACGCAGTCAACGTGCTAAATATATCTAAAACAAAGAAATAAATTATGAGAACTCACCACAGAAGGTACTGGCTCGGCGCCTTCACCGTCGGTCTCAACGAACTTAGTGAGGCCGGCCAGTGTCCTCTCGCCGTTGTAGTCGTGGACCTGAACAAAACAATATTCATTTTAAAAAAAAATACAAACAATATTTTTTAATATTCAATATCGAAACTTTGAGAATCGTATGTTTTTTTTTTAATGCTTTAACCTAGTGCTAGTAGTAAGTAGTAATTCTTGTAGGCTGTTAAAATAAAAGAAAGACATCTTTCAAGTTCATTTTCAGTACAAATTGTGTTAATTGAATTTTCAAATTAATGAATTTTATTCATTTATATGGCCACCATAGGACTTAAACTCTATAATGACGTATGAGAAAAAAAAATTACTGATAAAACCCTTCATTACTTTACTAGCACACTTGTTAGCTCGTATATTTCGTCTGAATCACATCTCTCACCTGGTTGTCCTTGCTGTAAAGTTTGATCGTTGGGAAGGACGTGATCTTGGTGTGTTCCAGTTCGTTGGCGGTGGCGTCGATTTTGGCAATGATGACGTCATCGTCGTTCTCAAAGTGCTCGCCGAGTTTGTCGTAGATAGGGACCAGCTGTTTGCAGTGGCCGCACCTATAAAACAAAATTAAATGCTCTTATGTTGGGAGACAAGTACTCTGGGAGATGAGAGCGAAACAATAGGTTTTTTTTTCCTACCTAAGCTGGTAGCCTTTAGAGGTTACTTAGGCTAGCGTAGCTGAGCGAGTAAGTGAGCTCACGGGGCTCTAACCTGAGGACGTTGCTAACACTAGCCCTAGCACGAGCAATGGTTCACAGTACAATAGGGGTCCGATTAACGGTGAACTTACACGTCATTTCACTAAATGTACCTGAACCTGTTTTCTTTTTAATATTAGAACAATCTAGAATTATCTTATGTGTCGAAGCGACAATCTCGCGCTAGTATGAAGATAGGCCACTTTGCATGTTTGTGATCTGGCAAGCGATTCTTTCAAGGATGATTAAAGCAATATTACTACTATCCTTATCGTTCATGGAAATACAATAACTGTTTGTTATTTATAACAAACAATGATTATTATCAATCGATAATTAAGGTAATCTTGATAAAATAAAAATTAAAAAACTTAACTGAAATTGACAATCTTAAACATTAATATGTTACCGGAATTTGAATTTTGATTATTATAATTTTACTTTAACATAAAAACATAAAGTTAATCTAATATTAATTAATACGGTTAAAAACTATTTTGGTTTTTCATTTCATATTACTTACTATATCTATGTGATAAATGACGAAAACAAACAATAGCCTCATTATCATTTCATTAAAATAAAAATCCTGCCTTTCATATTGTAATAAAAATAAACATTTCATTTTCCGAACCAGTGAACAAGTCATAATAAAATTGTCACATTCTGTCGGCAAATAAAAATTAATTGTTCGTACGAAATCAACTGAATAACACCTTAACGAACTGAATTAATAGCACTTGTGTAAATTTTATTATAGAGATCTCATAATAGACGTGTCATATTATGTTAGATTACATATTGGCTCTACATCACATAGAGACAATCGACCTTGTCCTGGAGTAAGGACGCGGTATTACGCAATTTACCTGAATGCTTCTCAACAATACAAGTAATCTTATTATTTTAAATGAAAACTGTCATTAAGGTTGAAATCGTCTGGTGAGCTAATAACTGTGTTTAAAGAAATCAGAAATGCTAGCTAGGTCATAGCTGAGCAAACTTCGTTTGAAGAAAAACATGTTTAATTCAGTACGCGGCAAAAGATATCAGTGGGGACGCTCTGTAAAGGAGTGTTTCCAGGCAACTCTAAGTAATTTTACTACGGTCGTCAGTGGAGCTATGATAAAATAGAGATTATGTGATCCTCTATAACAATTCCTCGGAGCATTGCCCTTGGAACAAACGGTATAAAACACGCAGAGAATCGAAGTCTTTTGATTAATTATCGACAATTCGAACAACTCTCTTCTGTATAGTCAAATGAAGATAATATCTGATATGTTGGAGACGGAGCAGTATTCTCCAAGCAAGGCCTGGTCTTGTTTTTTGTAAAACACATTCTGTGTCGAGACATGAAAACTCCCAGCAATTTAGAAGCCAATAGACTATAATCTACCAAATGACTCCGATTTGAACACCATTCGAAATATCGACCCAATGAATACATATAGGCTTTAGAAGAAATTGTAACCACATGGCAAAAAGTAAATCAGAGGTTCTATTAATTTCTGGAGTTTTCCATACGCTCAAGTGGGAGACTACTGGTTTGGATGGGCTAGCGTCATAGGTACCAGCAATGTGGTCACAGAAAATCGCGAAAACGAAACCTGAACTTACCACAACAAATCACTCAAAAGTACATTCAAACTGATAGCTGAGACGTTACTAAAATTAACGCGCTTTGTGATTCACAGAAAAACATGACATTACGTTAATTTATCGAGAAATCATAATAAATTATATACCTACCTACCTTAAATCATTTTTTCATTATCCCGTTTTGAATATATAAATTAAAATATACGTTGCTTAACTGACATTTTACGTGTTCCGATTCGCTGCATTAATACGACAGTAAGGTCGTGAAAAAAAATTAACGTGGTATGAGCACGTTATGCGAATAAAGGATGATCATGTGAGCAAAAGGACTCTGGGTACGAAAGTGATCGGTAATGTAAAGAGAAGGGGGGACGTATAAAGACTTGAATGGGCTGTGTGAAAGAAGTCCTCCCGATCCACTAGTGGTGCTTTTAGGTACCTCAAACACCGGTCATCGTTCTCGTCGAACCTGTCGCTTGCGACGAAGGGCTCGACGAGTAAATTAGCCCTCAGGCACAGCCCACTGAGTTTCTCGCCGGATCTTCTCAGTGGGTCGCGTTTCCGATCCGGTGGTAGATTCTGCGAAGCACGGCTCTTGCTAGGGTTCGTGTTAGCAATGTTTTCAGGTTTAAACCCTATGAGCTCACCTACTAGTTAAGGTTCCGCTGATATAGCTACTCAAGGCTATCAGCTTAGGTAGGAAAAAAAAAGAAGGGAAAGAGGATATGCGAGAGAGAAAATTGTGAGTGCAGAGATGACGTATGATAGGTCTGAATGGAATAAGAGAATATGCTGGAACGTGCCCACATCGTCTTCTCGCGTTAAAACTGCGTAACCTCAAAACTTACTAATTTTATAGGATTGTGATTTAAAGGTTTACCATGTGATATATTTTTAATATTAATCATCTTTGCAACATTTATTTTTTATTTTTTACCAGTTACATTATCTGTCTTTTAAAGCAAGACAAAATTATTAATTTTGTTAATAGAAAAAGAAAAAAGAACTAAAACTAAACAACGCTCTTTTGATAGTATTTATGAGAAAAATATGGTTATAGATACCAAATGATTCCACATATTAACTCAATTTCGAATATTTTTGGAAATTGTACACTTTTAATGCGAAAATACGACATAATGACGAATTGTACAAATGTATATTATTATATTTTTTTTTACTGTTTGTTGAATGTAAATTGTGTTTTGTTGTGCAATAAAGTGTATTCTCTCTCTCTCTCTCTCTAATGAGAAAAGAGCAAAAAGAAAAAGGTCGAAAGTGATTTGATCGATCGACTTACCAAGGAGCGTAGAATTCGACGAGGACCTTCTTAGTTGTGTCGAAGACGACTTCGTCGAAGTTGGCGGCGACGAGCACTTTGACGGGTTTGGCGGCCCAGTCCGCGGGCAGGTCTTCGCTCAGCAGATGCTGCTTCAGGGTGCCGTCGAAGAACGATTGAACGAATTCCTACAAAGAAAACTATACGTGTAACTGAAGCTTTCGCTATTAAAATCTCCGGAAAACTTGAGAAACCAACAAAAAAATATATACTGGGTGTTAGTAGAGCGCTTCCGAAAACGAAGACAGACGATAGTACTGATACTTTTATAAGAAATTTCTACTTAAACAGCAAAGTGCGGAGGGAGGGATTCTGTAGATTATGCCACATAATTTTAAATTTAGTTATTATTAAATTTAAGTTTATAGATTAAGATTACAGGCAGCGGCAGAATAACACCGATAGTTTCAGCTATCACAAAGTTGAGCCTCGGCCTTTTTATCTACACTGTTAATATAATATATTGTAATATTGTTTAGAATTAGAATTTTTATGTCATATTAATTGAAAATTTATTTGTATTGTGGAGTAAATAAATGCAATGACTATTATTATTAATAATGACACCTTTGATGATGGGACGGAAAAAAATAGATCCTGACTAAAAAAATTATCATATTTTAAAACGTTTTATTAGCATTATTTACGCTCCATCACCTTAGTACAGCTAAATGAAACGGTAGTTTCATAAAAAATAGGTGTGTACATTACTTTACTAAAAAAAAAAAACAGCAATGAAACACAAAATCAAAAACAGCTGATGCTCGGATCAACGAACACACGCGCGCGGCGCGGCGCATAAATACTTATTTACAATATTTGTCTAAATAACTCCATCATCATAATATATACGTGTAGTTTGAATTTCGTTTCGAAAACTATTAATAAAAAAATATTAAAAAATTTTGTCTACTTTCTTTTAACTTGGTATAGAATTTTAAAACATATCTTTTAATACCACTCTCCGATGAGAGCAAATTGTACACACGAGCAACAAGCAGTCTGTTCGCCGTACATGATCGTACGGACATGGTTATTGTCATGAACGATTCCTTTTTTTTAACGAAATTCTCAAGCAATTAAACACGTGAAATTTTATTTTCTTATGTCATTAAATCGAATCAAATGTGAATTGATGTTTTTAATTGAACATCAATTAAGTTTACTCCATTGAAATAGCTGACAAAGTTTTTTTGTTATGATATTTTTTCCAAATTTTAAACTTTAAATGGCTTCCCCGTCTATATAATGCAAGAGTGTAAGTAATAACGCATTGATAACATACGACTGTTTTAACACATTTATGAAACACGGTCGAAGCGTGACAAACAAACTGCCTCATTATATCGTAAACTGTTTGTATGATAAGGCGATAAGTGATACTTGCAATTTTACTTAATTTGAACGAGCAACGTGAAAAACAATCTAGGCAACTTCAAAAATGTAGGATAAATAGTTCAACTTTTATTTTAAACCAATATCCAAAAAGGAGAAGGTTCAATGTTCGATTGTATAAATTTTTTTTTATTTTTTTTTATTGCTTATATGAGTGGACGAGCTCACAGCCCACCTGGTGTTAAGCGGTTACTGGAGCCCATAGACATCTACGACGTAAATGCGCCACCCACCTTGAGATATAAGTTCTAAGGTCTCAAGTATCTCAATTTTTGATATGTTCCCAGATTTCTCCGTTATTTTGAAAATACTTTTTAATTATGGTCAAGCCGGTCTCGTTGTTAAGATTGATTTACTAATGTATATATCGCTCTGGAAGTTGAATTTCAATATTTTTTAAAATAATTATTATCCTTTTTTTTGTACTCTTTGTTTTCAAATTACTGATAATCTTTTGGCATTCACATCTGGCTTTTATCGAATACTAGGTTTTGAAATAATAATTTCCTTGATCATATTTATTTATCGTAGAAAGACGAAATTAAATCTCAATAGTACGCAAAATACATTATTTATATACTCGACATTGGATATACTGAAAAAATATAACATTTTATGTTTGTGTGTTTGTCGAGATCTCAGACTTATCAGACGTTTCTCATGCATTGCCGTCAATGAACTTTTCTCATACATTAGCGTCAATGTACAACAGATAGATGGAACAAAATAATGTTTTTAATCAACGCAGGTCGTAGTCGAGCACAGCAGAACTAACTTATGAATATATATTTTTAAAATTTTACCTCAATAGCGTTAGGCGACAGCTCATTACTGCTGGGCTTGTATTTGGCCATGTCTTGTTCAAGGGCGATCAGACGAGCAGATGGAACCTCATCCTTCTTCATGCCGAAGAACTCCAAGATCCTAATTTAAAGAAAACAAAAAAAAGTGTGTCAATTAAGCTGAAAAAGGCTGTTTTAAAATACGCTATTATTTAAATAGGCCGTGAAAATCGATTTGATGTTTCATATAGACTCCATTTATCGAACGCACTGCACGTGAAATCGAATTTACTCCATATTATTTACTGTTTTCGTGTTTCAACAAATCAAAGGATTTTTCGCTTTGAAATCGTTGAAATTTATCAACCTTATTGGATCCACATGTTGGTTCGTGACGTCATCAATATTAGGTGCGGACGTCGGTGTGTGTGTGTGAGAGAGAGAGAGATGTTTCCGGTGCTCACCCACTCTTCCTAATGCCTCTCAATATATCATGAACGTCATCTACGTCATTTTAAAGCTATTTCGATGTGGTTTCCATTAGAAACGTATATTTTAAACGTGCTTTTGCGTACGAAATAATAAATACTACTCCATCCACTAAGACAAATCTGGGGGCCATTCCAGCTACGCACTGACTGGCAGGTGATCTCATGGACTCAACCTGAGAAAGCTTCCTAACACGGGCCCTAACAAGAGCAGTGCTTCGCAGAATCTAAAAACGGATCGGAATCGCGGCCCACTGAGAAGATCCGGCAAAAAACTCACTGGGCTGGGTCTATGGGTCTTTCTTATTAAATAGCCGTGAATGTTGCTCACTACAAACTTTAACGCATGACCGACCACGGCGGAAATAGGCAGAACCGTATAGGTACCTACCTAAGTGCGGGCTCAAATTACGCCGGACCAGCCAGACCCGCCTCTCGGATGTAGGCATGGAATTTGATTTAAAATTTCAAATTCACATAGCATTTTATCGCTATACGTGGATTTCGGTGATAGCATCGGATTGATTGAATTTATTTTAGATTTGATTAGATTAAAACGAAATTCGTGGTTATCCTATCACGATTACCGTTGTTAGGTACCTAACACGTTTTAAAACGCGTCCTTCGACAGTTTTTTTTTTAAAGTAACAATTATCAGTACATGAAAATGACAGTAGGTATTCAATCTGCATTAATCGACCACTATTGATGTAGTATAATCTGGTTTCTAATATTTATGTGTATCGTTTCTCCAAGCTTGTCAGTCACAGAAAAGTTTAAGTAATGTGACAGTTGATGAACATGAAAGTAAAAAAAAACACTTTCTCAAGTTTTTACGTCCTCCCTTTATTAGTGCTTCGGATTTTTTATTATTATTTTTATTATTTAGATTATTGTTAAGATGTTACTGGAACTCATAGGTATCAACAAAGAAAATGCCGCTGCCCACCTTGACACATTAGTTCTAAGTCCCAGTTTTTACAGTACAGCGGCTAATCCACCCTTCCAACCGAAAGGCATTACTACTTCACGGCAAAAATAGGACGCCCTAGCTCCAGTAAAAACTAACAAGAACAGCCGGTATACTGATAATGTGTTCAGTTTAGACCTTTAAACGTTACTGGTGGTAGGACCTCTTGCGAGTCCGCGCGGATAGGTACCACCGCTCTGCTTATTCCTGCCGTGAAGCAGTAATGCGTTTCGGTTTGAAGGGTGGGGCAGCCGCTGTAACTATACTTGAAACCTTAAAACTTGTATCGCAAGGTGGGTGGCGCATTTACGTTGTAGATGTCTACGGGCTCCAGTAACCACCTAACACCAGGTGGGCTGTAATCACGTCCACCCACTAAGCAATAAAAGAAAACGTTACCTTTGGTGTTCATCTTCGTCGGCATCGATGGCGACGGTCATGATCCTGTCGCGGTAGGTCTTTGCGACCGGCTTCAAATCCTCAAGGTATTTCTCGAAGTCGCCATTTTTCTAAACAAATACACGAAAATTATTCGTTGGCGTCACGAAAAGTCGTACAGAAAAAAGAAAAAAAAAGATTAACTTTTACTTTCGGTATGAACGAGGCCAACTCCCCCCCCCCCCCACCTATTCCCTAGTAGCTTAAGGGGCTATTCCAGCTTCTCGCGAACGGAGTTGGGCCACCGTTGCGTTGGTCACGTAACGTTAACACATAATATGTCGGAGACGGTCATTAGTTTGGTAGCAAAACGAAACTCGGCACGATTCCCGAGAGGTGACAACACGACCGCGATGTGGTCGGAACTCGGCTAACTTCGTGCTACGACAGAGCCTAGCCGATGAAGGCGAGCGTAGACGCCATTTTTACACTTAACATAACCAGCCGTCTTGAAGAGCGGTGCCTCCGCCCTAGAACTGTCATTCGTTTTTGTTTGCTAACGTCAAGAGAAGATTTCTAAATTGCTCTAAGACAACAAACGTGTTTTGTGTACTCAATATTTCTCTTAACTCGATATCACCCAATTTGCCGCTATGATGTCTGACGATGGTGTTAATAGTGCGGTTTCTCCGACACATAAATATAAATAGTTCAATTTATTTAAAACTAGGTTTCTTTTTCAAACTGTAGTAGATGAGAATTATTCTTTATCAATAACCCTTTAAAGATTTAACTTAACACTTAGGTACGTACGTACGTAACGGAATCTTTCAAAGCAATTTTCACCAAGTTCAGTTTTTTTTAATTGTGTATATCTATCTACCTATATTAAATGCTCTAGAAGTAAATAAAGTAAATGTGGCCACCTGAGACCTGAGGTCAGAGCTCCGGATGTCCCGGCCTTTAAATCCAAACGCTTGACTGATTCGCGGGAGAAACAAGCAAATAGGTTTAAGATAGTATTCACTCGAGTGGTCCTACATTATGCCTTAGTCAGTACAAGCTTTGCGTAGTGTCGTATTTTTTATTGATCGAAACGCAAAAAATTAGGATTCGCTTTCGTCATATACGGCATACCGCTCATCTTATTGCTATAAAATTTATATTCAATGTCTGTGCGTGAGTTTGCTTGCACTTTGAGCTAAATTTACACTATTTTATAATTGAGGCCATCAGCGTAAAAGTGGCCTAATCCACATTTTTTCATAATCATGCTTATATTATGTATATTGTAATTTATTAAAAATATAATAAATTTTGATGCAAAACCGGCCTATCCATAGTTTCACCCACAGATAACAACAGTTGATTTTGTAAACATTATTTCTGCGTGTATTGTTTTTTTGCTTACTCTAATTCAATTTCATGAAAACTTAAACCTCATTGCTGCATAATAACTATGGTAAGCTTAGGTCACTTTTGCGCTGACGGCCCCAAATAACACTAGTCATTGCTGAAGGTTGCATCTAATATACATTCGATACGTCGGAGCACCGTTATAGCTACCGAATGCTGACAGGGTTCATCGGCCCCGTCCGGACGATTACCTTCCTACGTCAATATTAAGACAATCACGTAGGCGATTTTAAACGTTATCCACGTTTGTTTATAGTGCAATTTTAAATAACACTGTAAACGAACGACAGCTTCAAGATCAGGTTTTTTTTTTTCAGAAATAATTTGTTCTGATTGGTTAATGAAGAGATAGGCTTTCTATATTAGTCGGGTAATTGAATGAACCAAATTTTGCACGTAGTTTTTGAAATAATATTTTGAGCACTATATAACGCGACCCATTGTAAACGTTATAAGGTAAATCTACTAAAACTACTATTTAATTACATATATGTAATACATAATTTTTTGTTATTTTAGATTTTACAATATGAATATTATTTTTCACAAATTTACTAATCCCTCCGGGCATTTTAATGTAATGATTTAATATTAAAATATTATCAAAATTTTAAAATGTGTGGAACTTTTATCATAGTTCAAAAAGTGATTATAACGAATTAAAAACAAACTCACGGACCATATGGTGCTAAATGGTTATATACGTTCATTATATATAGGAAATGTCGATTTTGATATGTCACCACCGTTAGATAAAGTCTAATTATACTATACAGCGGTTGCCTTCTGCTTAGCAACCAAAATGAGCAAAACGGTGGTAGCTACCCGTACGGACTCACAATACGACGCCTACCACAGTTTAATATTTTTGCCGATTTCATGTTTATTATAATGATGTTCATTTATTAACGCGACAATAGTTTTTTTTAAACTGCCGTATTATTGCACCGATCGATACGAATACACCGGGCTTCTCAAACATCATTAATGTTCACTCGATTTATATGAAACAAAATGAAACATGCATTTCCAAAATGCAATTTAAATTGAGGACCCGAATAGATCAAGAAAGAAATATCGAGCGGATGAAAATATTTTTAGATATTCTTGAAATATTAATTTGCTCTACGTTACGAAGAACTCGTAATGAATACAGCAATGTAGAATTGTCAATTTCTATAGAAATTGGAGTTACGATTGAAATTAGACCACGCATATTGAATGACATTACATGTAGGTACATCTATATGTTAAATTGGAATGAATTTTATCACCGTTTCCGACAGACTAATTAATATACAGGAAACCAGATAGGCAAAAAAGCACACGAACGACTCATGTCTAGTTGACTATGTGCACAAGGATGATGTATCAAATTTCAAAATCTCAGTCTTTAAAAATAAATCAACTGACAAATCTTTTTTTTTAACCGCGTATCATCTTAGAAACGTAAGCCGTAAAAATTCAATAGTAAATATGTATCATAAAATTAAACTAAAATCATAAAGTTAAAACACAGATGTACATATAAAAGAAATTAACATAATTCATGAGGAGATTATTAATAATTATTTAACAATCAAACTACAGTGAATTAAAAGTACGATAGTATGTGTTTATCATGTTTGCGTTTTATCTTTTAAAAATATTCGAATTGTGCTTTCGATACGGCGTCTTATCCGTGAAAGTTCAACAGTTAAAGGTCACTCGCGTCGTTCACACAATCACGTGGCAGTGAAAGTGCAAGCTCTGTGAAGTATCGTCTATCTACTTTCGTGATCTTAAATGACTTTTATGTACAGATAGAAAATAGGTTACTCATTGACACGAAATACCGTTAGAAAACCTCGCGATCAAACCAGTGTTGTCAGCACCGATTATTTATTCATGGCAATTCACAATGATCAATGTTGCTGCCTGTCTATTGATACTGAAAAATTTCTATACTTTCACTTCGAATAGCTTTTGAAAAAAAAATTTTTTTAAATGCAAACCTAAGTATTGTAGTATTATGAATTTAGTAAGAAACTAATAAACTTATTTGGAATTTTTACCGTATTAATCTCCAAAGGCAGTTTAGTTGCGCTATGCACAATTTATGTGTGATAACGCATGGCTTTGGTAAACGCAAAGGCGTTTAAAGGAAATATTATGTTACGGTGTAACACCGAGGGGAGCCATCGTTCAGTGTGCTTAGTGCGAGTTTTTTAAGTTCTCGATAGCGTAGAAGTCAAATCAAATTTGTATGGAGTTGAAACGTTTGCCGCTAAGGGCGCTGTTCCAACTGCATACAAATATAAGTTACTTTTACACTGTCGAGAACGTTAAAAACTCGCACTAAGCACACAGTTCAGTTCGTTTGAGTATTTAATTAAGTCCATAATGATGCTCTTTGTGCATTGATAACGTTATCATTGTACACAGTAACTGGGTTTTTTTTATTATTAACTTTCTTGACTTCATTTGACCTTATTATAATAATGTTTAAATTTAATGCGAGCATGACAACAGGCATACCTATCTGTTATTTCTATATCCACTAAAGATTTTGATTAATAAAAAACTGTTAGTAACTATAGTTTGTTAAATGTAGCTCGATACGTGGGCAGTGTCAAATTTTTCTTTTCAACTTTGTTTAATAATTGATTTATCGAATAAAACTCTAGAATGATTATTCTGGGAACCATCTCACTTATCAAGCCATATTTGACAAATTATAATTTTGGTGTTCACTTCATCTACTCTCATAAGAATCTTTGATAACTACAGATCTAATACTTGCAATATTAAATTTCACACAGGTTTATATTAAAAAAATTATTTTCCTCGGATTTCAGCTTATCAGTTCTATGTCAATTGATTAAATAACATAGAACCTATTATAGACACCTATTATAAAAATGGCGGACATAGAAATCCATAATTTCAAAACAATATATTAGAATCGGTTCCAATTCAAAACAGAATTTCTTACTTCGAATTGATAAGTAATTAAAATACTTTTTAGCAATATAAACTATCAAGAAAATTTACATTTTAACAGTCAATAAATTTAACTTACTTTTACATTTTCTTACTCATCGGTAGCATAATTTTAACTTGTACATACTCTTATTCGAATGTTTCAGATTGCAATATTTCAATGTCTGTTTGATAAATAACATAATTTATTCTTACCTTGGATAAGAAGATAAGAAGGTGGTATTTGATCTTTCCACCAAAGATCTTGGAAGCAGTTTCATGCGAGAATTCAACAATAGTAGGCATGCTCTGGACAAACACCCAAGCATTGAGCAGATCCTCAGTGATTTCTTCATCTTCATATTTGACACGTTTCTCTTCGAACTATTAACAAATTTTACAATTTAAATTTGTTATGTTATATGTATGTAGTATTTTTTTTATTGTCATTATAGGCAGACAAACATTTGGTCGATATGATGTTAAGACGCCACCGTCAAAAATGGATGTCAGCAATGCCAGGGGCACAGCCAAGCCGGTACCTACTGCAGGGTATTCTCCACAATCCTCACAAGAAGGAGGATGTGCTCATGAGCACTTGGGAAACATCACTATATGTTCATTCAGAAATATTTTCAGTAGGATATTTTTTTTGTAGTTTCTCATATTTCCATGTTTATAAATAGCAAATAAGCACTATGAGACACTTTCAAAATAACCCTGAATTCTCAATCAGATGTACTAAAATGTTATAAAATCTTGATTTATTTGAAGTTATTTTTAGGTGACAAAATAATTCTACTAGTTCAAGGATTTACATTATTAAAATATGGTATATTATAACAACATGGGTGACTTCAGGACAATTACAATTCAAGATTTTCTTATGCATAATATAAAATAATATATTTATATCTTATAATATATATTTTAATGCTCTTATTATTTTCAAAGTTTAACTGATGTTGTAAGTATCTGTCGGTTAACATTTTTACATTGCAGTTACTAGCCAAGTGTCAAAATAAGATTCTCTCATCTTTGGATAAAAATTATATTGTTAGCACTCAAATAAATTATAGTTATACATTGACCAATTTTCGATATAATCAGTACCAAATGGAAATTATTATATTAATTTAAATGAAGAATGATATTTTTGATAAATGTTTGAGTTTTTTTCTTACGTTCTTGAAAAGCACAACATCTTCATCTTCAGCCTCCAACTCCTTGATCACTTTCTCATCGCTGACAATAGCAAATACTTGGTCATCAACAACTTGAGCAGTTGAAAGGAAAGTTTTGGCTCTGGCTGAGCTCTGGTCCGAAAAGAAACCAAATACAATAACAGTATTGGCATCAATAAGTTCTTTAGCCTGTTCAGCAGAGGTGACCTCAACAGCAGGGGGGCCAGTCTTCTTCTTCAGCCAACTGATGATGTCATCAGCTTGACGACCACCTGTTTTACACATGGTTATTGATTAACATTATTTTTATGTTTTAATTGTTAGGCAATCATTATTTATATGTTCATCAACTACTCAATTGGAAAACGAAATAATTGCTATACATTAAGACTACTGTTGAATAATTTATCAGCATACCTAATGAAATGTAGAGCGCTAAAACTTTAGACGGTGCCTAAATATCTGAATTTAAATTTTGCTTAAGATTATGCACACATAAATTATATTTTAAGATTGGATATTATTGTGTTATATTAAATAACTAAGATAAAATTGAAAAAAAAAATGTGTACATTTACAACAATTCTTGATGCTCACCTGAATAGTCGATAGGACTGCCATTCCTGAAGAATTTGAGAGTCGGGTATCCTCGTACACCGTAGCTCTCGGCGAGATCCTGTTCTTGAGTTGCGTCAACTTTCGCTAGTTTGATAGGAGATTCTTCTTCAGCCAGCTTTGTGGCTGCCTTGGCGTATTCCGGCGCCAGAGACTTGCAGTGGCCGCACCATGGAGCATCTGTATGAAGAACATGAGCGATAGTCATGACACTGTGACGTGCGATGTGATACAGGTACCGGCCGGCCGAGTTTTAATGTGTCTACTAAACACATTTATCCAGTTACAGATGGATTTTAATTGCAGCATGAAAATGAAATAAAATTATAAATATTTCATAGAAAAACAAGTATTAAGTCAGTTTTACTTACAGAATTCAACTAAAATGTACTCCGTGGTTGAAATTACAGTTTCAAAGTTAGCTTTACTCAAAACGAGCACATTTTCTTCAGTGGGCACTTCATCTCCGAGAGCGAGCCCTAGCAGGGCTATAGCCGTGAAAATTAAAACACGCATTGCGATATTATCGGCACCTTTTTGCTAGCCTACTCAGAAGACGGAACTCTGTAAAATGCCGAAAAGCGCCACTTCATTCCCTTTGCCAAACTTGACGTGGCAGCGTCGAACGTGTGTTTGGCTCTGATTGGTCAATTTTTTTGTTTTAAAATTGACAGCAAGACAAAGGAAAATGTAATACTAAGTTTGTTCTTGAAATTGAATTTAAAACGAAAACCTCACATAATTTTAATTATGTATGCAAAATGACTAACTAAAAATATAATTTTATTATGTGTATATTTAAATTACTTTCAAGTATTTTGATATTTCCAAACGTAATTCATGACGAATGACGTTATCAAATTGACAATGGTTTGACAACGCAGGACAGTAAAAACAGATGTTTTTGACTTAACTAAACTAACAAACAAATTATTAACAACTGTGAAAGAGAACATTTGAAACTAGGCCATTCGAAAAAAAAAAGACAACTATTACTGTTTCTGTACGTAAGTATGTACTAATTACATTGGTTATATTTTGCAATTTCATATTAAAAATGCCCAATTTCTTGCGATTATTAAATCAAATACACATTCAATAGGTTAACTTAATTTTCATCTAACTTTTACTAAATTACTATAAAACTACTAACCACCCAATAAATTGAACAAAACAACTAATTCTAATTTCATGTCGATAAAATAACAGTATTATTTAAATCACTGTGTCACTGAAACATACAATACTTCATAAATGTTAGGAACCATGGAAATATCCTCAAGAATGTAGACTAGACAATGGCATTAGATAATAAAGCCAATACAAAAAAACATTACTACGCGCACCTGTCGACATAGCGGAACTCATAAATAGTAATTTACAAATACTGGCACATAGACGGGTCGAACTAATGTAGATTTATTTTAGATGATTTAAAATTGGAACCGATCCAATTTTTATACCCACCTCGTTACTCATTAACAGTCTTCATTTAGTTAGCGCGGTTGTTTCTTACTTCATAGTAATTAGAAGATATTGAAGGTTTGTTAAATAACCATAAAATGCATAACATTGTTGTTATAAAAGTTATGGTAGCTGAAGCACTCAGTTGAACCTTTTTGTAAATATTATAAAAGTGAATTACATGATAATTAGTCAAGCCAGTTAATCTAGAATCTTAGTATAATGTTTAGAAAATAATAAATCAAAATTAAGATTAAAGCGAATAAAATTCCTAATCTTGATCAATTTTAGATGCCTGAGTACACAGTAACATCAGAGATTTACGAAGAATATGATTACACAAGTAATATAGCTCCCAGTGCAAATGGAAGTAAGTGAAAAATATAATTTCCTCAGATTATCAATAAAAAACTATAAATGGTACTGCTTTAGTTATTTGACATTATGTCAAAACTGCATAATGTTGTCAAACATAGACAAATATTGAAATATTGATTATGGCCATAGTATTTGTTATCAAAGAATGGGTGTGCATTTAGATGCCTGATCAAGTTTGATGGGTATCTGATATTACAGTTCAATACAATGTTGATTTTTTGGGTAGTAACGGCAGCTGAACCCATAATATTGATAAATGGCAACTATCTATTACAGAATAGTTTGTAAAAATGTAACCACTATGAATTCTGTAATTCTCAGAATATTTAAAGCATTCTGTTTTTAGGAAACTGCTTAATGTTAAGTAGGTTGTGGAAGAGTATCTATCTTAGTTAATAAAAATAACATTATATCCTTAAATGTGGATCAGTTGACACCATTACATTTCGATGTTGTGACTTCTTTTTTATTTATGATCTAAATTCCTATGTAAAAAATGTATTGGGCGATGTGATTATGCTAGTGTTGAAATCCTGCAGACACTACCAATTTAGATAATAGGTACTTAAATGAAACGCAGCTTTGCACGTGTGGTCAAGGGAAAAGGCGTCATTTATTTTTCTAAAATGTCACAAAAAAATTCAAAGATAGTAAAACAGTTTCTAAACTATTTCCAAAAATATAATTAGAAATGATAACAAAACAACTTTTTCGTTTTTCGCGACTATCGTTAAGTATCTCAAAAGGCCTGTGTCTGTTGATCTAAAACTAACACAAAAATTCTAAATCTAACACAAAAATCGTGTCAATCCGCTGCTTCGTTTCGACGTGAAAGAAGGACAAACAAACACATAAACGGGCCTCGATAACTACTTAACTAGGTACTCAATAAATAGCTATAATACTATTAAATTTGGGTCTTGTGAAATTGTTTATTAAACAATGTGTATGTCGTTGCAGATGTCATATCGGAATTTCCATTTTTGCTACCCATAACCGGACAAACTGCTAAGTTTGATGAAGACGGTGACCTAGATGCTGTAAGACCTAAAAGAAAAGTTATAAGAATTGGTATGTTTTGGTATATATTTGCTTTTGGTTGTTTATGTATGCATTATTTTTTCAACCATCCTTTATTAGCTAAAGTAGCGACGAAGTAGCGAACGTGAGAGAGGGCGTTCTTCTCTCTCTCTCTCGGCTCTACGATTACGACTTGGTGTGGAGAGAGCGTTCTTCTCTCTCTCTCCACACTCAGTCGTAATTGTGGGGCCGAGAGCTAGGATAGGGATGTTGACCGAATTCTGATCCCCAAGGTTTCTGGGTCCGGTATGTCGGTTTACGGATCCTCGCAGGAGGAGGATATAAGATGATGATGTGTGAGCTGTTCTGTATGCATCTTGTGGGTGCACCAGCAACAGGGTGACGGTAGTAAGCATTCTCCAACCAACGACAGTTGAGGCTAACCCAACGGGGCATACCGGGGTTGCGTGTTGAGATGACTTTTATTTCATGTGAGGTTCACCCTCTCATCCAGCCGCGGATTGTTGAACAACAGGATTTTGTTCAACATCCATATTTTCCCATACCGCCCTCATTGGGTAGATGGAAGTCAACATCCAAAATTGCTTAGAGGCAGGAATATACCGTAGATATAGTATTTAAGAAAATTATCAGAATTGTGTTTATTTCTAAAGGCTCCTCCTCCTTGCGTCGGTTTCCTCATTACTGAGGGTCGTGGTCATGGCCTTGAAACAGTTTAAATGTTTTTCTGTCCATGACTCTCTTGGGATGTAATTGTGGTGGGTTCCCACGTCCTTCCACACTTCTAAAGGCTCACTCTTCTCTATTTTCGTCTAAATGGGCGTACACACCTGGGCATTTACGTTGTAGATGTCTATGGGCTCCGGTAACCACTTAACACCAGGTGGCCCATCAGCTCGTCCATCCACTTAAGCGATAAATAAATAATAATATTATATATAATGTAATCCTGGAATTCAAATAAAAAAGCAACATTTTTCAATTCATAACAGAACACAGCCCCAAAACGGCAATATCTTTAGTGGGCCGACAAGTATGGAGAGGAGCATTTCTACTTGGAGACTGGTTAATACATCTTGGCTTAAAAGGCGAGCTCTCCAATAAGAATGTGTTAGAATTAGGAGCAGGTACAGGAGTGACAAGTATCGTCGCTGCACTCTTCGCTGAGAAAGTAGTGTGTACAGGTATTTGCAACGGTTTATTTATTAGTAATAATTGTACAATAGGAATGTTTTTAAACAGCGTAACTTAAATAACTTTTGTTACTTTTTTCAAATATTTTTTTTGTTTTTATATTTTACGTCACGCATTGACGCGTCTGTTTTTTTTTTAATTTATTTTATGTCCACACTGCATCTCAAGTAAAAGTCAATTTTAAATTCACCTATGCGATAAATTTACATACCGTCAAGAACGTACTTGGAGGTCACAAATAGAAATATACAAATTGTCAGGAATCTCTCTGGTGCAATAATATAGATGAATGAACCTAAAAACAACTTTAAATAAATTTATCACCCTGAAACACTGAACAAGTATTAATCTGAGTGATGTTAGTTCATTTTTACTTTTAATGTTTAATAATAATAAATCACCTTGTTATAGACATCAACGTAGGAGGTATCCTGGATCTAATAAACCTGAATGCGAAATACAATAAAGATTTAATAAAATCACATTTCTCGGTAATGCCGCTGGACTTCACCAATACCGCGTGGAGTTCAAAACTTAATAATGTGATCAAAGAAGTCGACTTTATTATTGCGGCTGATGGTGAGTCAATGTACGTTTTATTACAAACGAATGTAGGCGACAATATTACTCATCCGAGAGCAAATGGTCATTAAGGCTCAATGTCTGCACAGCGTCTATTATCTGTAGTCTAAGATACAGATGCTTGGAATATTACTTATAACAACATAACATCGTGTTTAATCTTTACTCGAGGGATTTGCCGATGTTGCCTAATATTGAGTCTAAAATAATTAAGGATATGGACTTAAGTTTAAGATTAACATAGTCTTAGAATACTTTGATAATACTTGTCTAAAATAATGTTATTTTTAGCGTAATAATAATACTTAATAATTTTAGTAATTTTTTTTGTATTAACGAGTTGGGCGTTTTGGTGCAAACTGTAAGCCTGACTTTGTATTGAAATGAATAAATAAATAAAACATTTTATTTTATTTTTTTATTGCTTAGATAGGTGGACGAGCTCACAGCCCACCTGGTGTTAAGTGGTTACTGGAATCCATAGATATCTACAACGTAGCCGCGCCACCCACCTTGAGATACAAGTTCAAAGTCTCAGTATAGTTACAACGGCTGCCCCAGCCTTCAAACCGAAACGCGTTACTGCTTCACGGCAGAAAATAGGCAGGGCGGTGGTGTCTATCCGTGCGGACTCACAAGTGGTCCTACCACCAGTAATTTACGATCTGACATTTTGACATTTAGGATCGTATTTTAAACTATTTAACTTAAAAATAATATTTTACAATTATGTATAAATATAAGATTAACATTATCGATGTGGATTATTTAATAATTCCAGTGATATACGACGATGATGTGACAGCAGCCTTCATATCGACTATACAAAAGATACTTAACTTGAAACCTCCAAAAACTGTGTACGTTGTGTTGGAGAAGCGTTATGTGTTTACAATAGAACATCTGGATTGCGTCGCGCCGTGTTACGAGACATTCCTCACTTTGTTGGACAAAGTGAAATCAGAAAACGTTCATTCCACTTGGACAGTCGAACAACTACCTCTAGATTTTCCAAAATATTTCACTTACGACAGGGTGAAAGATCTAGTGTTATGGAAGATATCATCCAAATAGAACTGTGATATAAATATATTTATAGATTTTATTATGTAATGAAGACAATAAAAGACAATTTTAGCACCGAATAATTATGCATTTTATTCACAGAATTTACGTACCTAATAAATAATATAATGAATTAATTTAATTTCATAATTTAATACTTTATAAAAACACCAAACTGAAATAAGTATGACCATGAGTTACTTCTTGGTTGGCCAAAATTCATTATATTTTGTAAGAAATGTTTTTCTCAATTCAGAATTTCTTGCTTGTTGGTCTTTCTCTTTACTGAGAGCTTCAACGCTCTGCCCAACACATAGGTCACCGGTAAAGTGAATTATCATTACTTGAGTGTTAAAAGTGACATTTTTGTCAGGATTCTGTTTTGTGTAGTTTGTTCGTGGGTCATATTCGACCTGGTATTGCAGTGTTGCTTCATCGTCTGCAAACAATGCAATAATAACAGAGTTTTGAAAGCCACAAATAAATATACTTTAGAATACCAAAATCACATGTTGAAATTATATGTCATTTAAAATAACGCTTTTAAGTTAAAGAAAAATGTTACGAATCAAACAAAAAAAAACGAAGGTTTGCAAAAAAAAGGATTTATGAAATTGCAGCATGAAAGCACACTTTTTTCAGAATAAGGTGTTAGGATTGATTTTATTTTATTTTTTATATTAATTTAAAAACATCTAACTGCTATAATGCGCACCACAAAATGTGAAATGTGATTTTTCAACTTTCCAATAAGGGTTTCCAATTAGAAAAACTCGGTGTAAATTAACGGTTCTCGTAACCGAAATATTGATATACTATAATATAATAGATAATAAAAACCAACTTTTCACTACCAAATGCAACCAAAATATAAGGTGAACTGCTCGAGAAACGCGGGTTTCGTCTTTGCGTCATATAGCAGGTTCACGAAAACATGTGTTTGCTAAAATTACGTATTTAGCTTGGTAAATAATCAAAAATTCAACTTAAGGTACTTCACGTTTTGACTTCAGGAATGGCCTCTCATTGTACCCTGTTTATACCTAGTACTCAAAGTATTTAAATCCTAATACACTTAGTAATTGTTATATATTGACAATATTCATTAGTAATTGTAATGATCGACTCAAATATACATACTGAATTCTTCAACACCTTGAACAGAGGAATCTCCGGTGCACTCTGGCCCACAACGACCGTCTTTTAAGATTCCTCTCATCGTAGTCAACTTACTGACCGCCTTCTCGCTGCTTTTCATGTATTGGTCACACTTGTGCTTATCCATGTTACGGAGAAACTTTTTCATCTACAACCAATAATATAGCAAAAAAAATAGAAAGTGATCATCTAATACCTAAAAATTTATTTTTTTCCTTCAATAAGCAACCTAGTAAATCTTTATGCTAATAAAATAGGCTTACCGTTTTTGATAATTTCTTGGGTGGGTCCGTATACGACATTTTCGGTTCACCCGGATTGCTTCCAATAACGTGTAATGTATTTTTCGGTAAATCATAATCTGAGTAGACCGAGGCTTGTCGTTCTGGTGTTTCTTTTGGTCTGGATCCTGTCGAGGATTTGCTATTTGTTGGTACGTATGTCGATTTCGCGGCGTCATCTGGCTGTACATTTTGCACAGTTTTGTTCTTGGCGTTCTTTTTCCTTCGAACGGGAGAATCGTCGTTGGACAAACTCTCCTCGGATGTCGATGGAAACACTTCATTCAGACTAAGCACTTCCACATTGCAGTCGTCCAGATTTGAAGCTGTATCAACATCCGCTAAACACGGCTGGTCTGTTGAGTGAATGCTGATGAACGATCTTTGACCAGAACAAAAACCAGCTCCATCATTCGTTGTGGATGGTTTCTTTGAAACCGTCACTGAAATTTCAACTATTTAATTTAATATTTCTGTATCTCTCCTACTTGTTTGATTTCGATCCATCCCACTTACCGGCGTAAATACAGGATTCTAGACCTTCCATTTCGCCTAAAAGTTATAACCGTTAATTCTCTATGTACTTTATTTTAATTTAAATTATAAGTTATATGTGATATACCTTTAACCTCATTTCCCTGGGGCTTATTGTCTACATCTATTTTGTTTTTAATATTAAACTTATTGATATTCTTCGTATATGACATTATAAACAACAAATTTCAGTTTGGGAATGTTGTCAAACAGCTTTCCATTTTTCAGTTCTTGTTGACAACGGTACTAGGTTTTTTTGACATTGACTATTGTTTTTTGGCATTGATGGAAAGTTTTCGACTAGTCAAAATTCATAAGGCGTACAATAAGATCTCTTTTAAGTTCGATACAATAAAAGGCGGGACTAATAAAACCCAGTATTTGAAAATAATTACTATATTTCATTTCATAAGTACAATTTACTGAACATTACTCAAAATGGAACAAATACAAAATTAACAAATTAACTTTTACCAAAAATCACAAATAATAATAATACATCGACTGAAATACTATTTTAACATCAAACGTATAATAAAAAGAAATTATTCCGTACTTTATCTACTTAAAGTAAATGTTTGATTGACAATGACAATAACGAGAATAAATTTTATTAGACTAAAATTATTTATACTAACGTACAATTTGCATTTTGTATGAGGACCACTTGAGAACAGTAAATCGAGTTAAGGCAATAATCACCCTGCAGTCTTTACAAATGCAAGAAATTCGATAAAACGATTTCTTAATTTTACACTATGACTCGATTTTATACGACATTGTTATAATTCATTAAAATTTACCTAAAATGAAACCGATGCATAACTGAATTATCTAAATAATTTGAAATACTAAAGAGGAACGTCTCTTCTCTCATTTTTATTAAAGGCAACAAGTATTTAGTAATCAGTTAAGTTTGAAATGTACGCGACCATTACAGGTAGGTGGGTGTGCAAATAAATTATACAAAGTGCAAGCTGATACAGACGACAACCATAACTAAAGAATATTGCTAATAATTAATAAGTATTGAGAAATCACAGTAAATAGAATCGTGGCAGTCAATGCATCACTTAAAACAAAATTATGAACAAACGGCATTTATACGTCTTGATCTAAAAGATCGAAACAGAAAATATTATAATAATTTAACTAAACTATTATCATCCATCACATGGAAAGCCTTTCATAGAATTAAAATACGGTAGTAAAATAATAGGGAACCGGACATCGATCAACAAAACAATCCAAAAAGCGATTGCATGGGATGATAGTTCAATTCCACTATTTTCTTAAAATAGGCCCGTAATATAACATCGTGGTTTAAATCAAAGTTTAAAAAAACTTAGTTCAAGTTTAATCTATTGGTTAGTTCAAGTTTAATCAAGTTTAGTTTTAGTAATGTCAATACGAAAATAAACATAATTTAATCAAACTGAGCTGACTTTGATGTTGAGGCAATATTCATTCGTTTCTATCTCTTTTCAAGTGTATAAACTAAATTTGCTTAAACTGAATTATAACAGCTGATATATTTCGGCAAATAAAAATTAACGTTTTGTCTATTTCAAGGCGAAATAAATTCTTTGTCACGGTTCTTAAATTTATATGTACACTTTCAATTCATAATGATAAAAGGTCTGTTGAAGTGAATCACGCGTTCTTAATTTTTCTAAATTGAAAACAATTTTTAAGAAAAGTGGTGAAGCTATTGTTTAATACCTTAGCATATTGCTAAAATAGTATATTAGTATATAAATAAAAACATGGCGATATGAGGTCATAGTTATCTCGTATTCTATCTATTTCTGGTTATTAAATTTAACACAAAACAACGGTTATTGGCTTCGAGCGGCCATTTTGAAAATAATAATTTAAACCCATTCTCAGTTTACCGCCCTTTTATGGCCGCTTTTAATTTGAGATAGTTTAAACTTAGAATGAAAGTTCAACTATGAATGCCTTTATGATTTAATTATGAGTGATCGTTGAAACCTTCAATTTTAGTTAAACTACGATTGATATTACGTGCCTTAGTATCTGTCTTTTAAATCATTGTTATAATTGTCCGCAATTCATTATTAGGTTATTGCTTGTCCTCCATTTGGTCCACTGACAATAAACTGTCAGTTTTGGCCCTAAATGACGTCACACAAAGAAAAATGCGTTGATGGTGACGTAGAATGCGCGGATATTAACACTAAACATACCGTAACGGGTCAGATGACCCATTTTGAAATTTTGCATTGAAAATGCACGTATCATCTTATTGCTTTTGCACATTTGACTTCATGACTTTTTCTTACCAATCAATCTACAGTTATTATACTATTTTTTGGGTTTTGTTTTGTTTATTTTGAGTACTACTTGTCGTATACCGTTATCTACCCGCTATGGTAGAAAAAGGTACCAGTAAGTGTTGGTATGATTAGTGTTAAAAAAGTAGTAACTATCCGGTTCCCTATTAAGAAAATAATAATCGATATCGAATTAGATAAAAAGCGCTAGAAGTTCTATCGTTAATCGACGAGCTGTATAGAGCTGAGCACGATCCCCCTGTTGAGCGGTTAGCCTCGTGCGCCTCAGTCCGCGGCGGACTGCCAGCGCAGTATTCGCTATACAGAGCTCTTTCTCTCCGATATAGACGAACGTTTACGGCTCTGTATGCTCCCTGAAGACATTTTCCGTTTGGTTTCCGTATGACTAGGACCGGGGCTCGACGATTTGTTAAAACTGGCACTGGCACCCGCCATCCTGTTGGCGTTTTGAAGGTTCGAGGTCTTTCGGCGAACCGACGGCGAGGCTTCGACGCTGTTCAGCTTGGCTGTGCTCGTCTGAGGTTTCTGCTCTATGACGGCCGGCTGCTGGTACTTCCCGACGGCGTTCCAGTGTTCCCGCTGCGCCTTCAGCGATTCACGCATCCTCTCTTTGGCCTCAGGATTGTCCGCTAACATTTGGTTGAGCATCTGAACGGTCTGGTAGAGAGCGACCGCGCTGATCAGTCCGAAATCGTGCAACGAACACATGTGCAAGATAAAGTTCCTATATAAATTCTTTTCTAGAAGCTCTTTCCCTCGCATTTGAAGGAACATTTGGCAAGCGAGCGGTATTTGACAGTCCCCTACGTAATTGTACTTCATGACGTGTAAGTTCCACATCTTCATGAGCTCTTTTTCGCCTTCGTTGACGTCCGTGAACTCGTCTATCATCATCATAGTCTTTTGTTGCAGCCACAGGGGATCAGTTTCACTTTCGGAGTCTATGTCTAGTTCGTTGGGATACACCGGTAGACACGTAATCGTGTGGTGGTAGAGCCTGGAAAATTATTTTAAGGTTACTAGAAATATTATTCGTAGAATGCTTTTGTAACAACTTTAAATGTCTGCAGTCTTGATGCACTGTGCTCTTATCAAATGTAGCACTGTAACTTTGTAATTTTTTTTATTGCTTAGTTGGGTGGACGAGCTCACAGCCCACCTGGTGTTAAGTAGTTACTGGAGCTCATAGACATCTACAACGTAAATGCGCCACCCACCTTGAGATATAAGTTCTAAGGTCTCAGTACAATTACAACGGCTGCCCCACCCTTCAAACCGAAACGCATTACTGCTTCACGGCAGAAATAGGCGGGGCAGTGGTACCTACCCGTGCGGACTCACAAGAGTTCCTACCACCAGTAATTACGCAAATCATAATTTTGCAAATTTGATTTTTATTACACGATCTTATTCTTTCAATGTGGGAGTGAATTGTGAACATTTGTGTACGTATTTCATTAGAAAAATTGGTACCCGCCTGAGATTTGAACACCCGTGCATCGCTAGATACGAATGCACGGGACGTCTTAACCTTTAGGCCACGACGACTTCTCTTCAGACAGTCTCGATGACCCCACAATTCGTGGTTGTAAGCAAGCATCGAGGACTTACCTGTTGTGTCCGGTGACGTAGGGGCGTTGCGCGTCCAGCAGGTCTGCGTCGTCCAGCTCTAGGAACTCGGCGAGGTCGTGGTGCGCGGGGCGGCGCGGGCGGCACACGAGCACGCGGGTGACGGCGGTGCGGCGAGCCGGCCCCGCGCGCCCGCCGCCCATGCCCGCGATGAGGTCGTGCGGGGAGCCCGTGTACGAGCCGTCGTACAGCTCGTTGATAGACACGTCGATACGCGCTCCGCCAGGGATCGGCTGCAAACGGCATCTTATTTATATTTCTAACATATTTTATTCTAACTAAATAAATAATAGTTTAAAAAACACGCTTTATATAATAATAGTTAAAAAAACTAAAAAAACACGCTTTATATAAAATTCAACTAAAAAATAGAAAATAATCTTAAATTGAAAATAGTGTAAAGAAAATGTATTTTATTGGAAAAAAAAAGCGTGGGGTGCATGGTGTTATTAGTTATAAATATTTTTCTGACAGATATGAGTAGAAGAATTATTATTTCAAGTCAAAACAATGTTACCAAAATTTTCTCTTACTAACAGTGACTTATAGCATAGACTGTTTTTAAGTTGAATTATTTTCAGACTGTACTTTATTAGTAAATTGAAAGGTAAGTAATAAATTAATTTATACTCACAAAATATGTAAAATTGAACCTAGAGTGACACAATTTAAGGTGTTTCAGCAGTGAATACAAAGTCCCACAGTCCAAAGAACACCATGGACAGTGCAAGTCATCACATGCTTCAGTTTGCTGTCTCGAATTGTTGTTATATAGGAACTGGTAGATTATCTGCTGTCTTTTAGAGTCAGTTTCATTCGGCTCAAATTTCAATTTTTCACCTAAATACCAAATTATTATTAAAGTAGTTGATTCAGTATTTGTCACTTTCCAAGATTTTTGTTGTTTAAAACATACTGACATTACATACTTTTTTAACAATTAAAAAACTATTTTAATTACTTATGTTCATATCGTTAGATTAATCTACTGTGTCAAAAACTTCTATGTACAAAATCAAAATTTTTTTTACAGTCGGCCTGTCACACATAATGGGAAAATAAATTACCATTTTTGACATCATTAGAATTAGTTTTATGTGATGATTTTTCTTTGCTAGAATTAGATTCTTTTTTTAGTCCATTTTCACCAGATTGTTGGTACAATTTAGGCCTGTTCACCAGCCCATTTGTGGGTTCTTGACTCCAGCTCAATTTTAATTTTAATAATGGTCTCACTTTGAATATGTCAAATGGATTAGATTCTGCATGTATGTCATTTTCCTGAAAATTTCAAATTTTCATTTTTCTGCCTTTTTTTGTAGTTTGTACATGTTACTTGGCTTGAGGTTAAATGGAAAATTTGGCAACTGATGTTATTTATGAATTGAGAATGCATTAATATATTTTTTTAAATATCATTGCACAGGGTTAAATAAGGGATTTCATTGTCTATCATTTTTAAACTAAAAATCACTCTATATCGTTTACCAGATTCTAGTTAAAAATAGATATAGATAAAATATATGTTAATTTGCATGTTTTTTTCAATACCTCATCCTTAAATTACAGGGCTATTAAATATTGTGATAAAACTTTTGAATTCAATATTAAAGCACTTTTACATTTTTTGAATATCAAACATCAAAACAGAGCAAACAAGCCGATTTGTGAGTTGAATATAACTATTTAATTATTTCTATGTATAAATAAAATAATCTTCTATACAGAAAAATATTTATCACTTACATTAGGTATAGTTTCCCATTGTGCCATCAGTGCTTTGTGTGGTGATCGAGCGAGGGTATTAGTTCTTGTAGGTGGTGTGTCATGTAATACAAGATCATACTCTCCATTAGTCAGCAAACATCTATTATGCTTGTCATATACTATCAATTCACTACCATAAAGCTTGCTCCATTTACTATCAGTATTCTCCGTTGTAGACTTCAGACGCTTTGTCACTGGCTCTGCTAAGATATAAAATTGAAAAGATTAATGGAAAAGTAACTGCTGTACACTGTGTTGATTATCTTCAATATTAATAAGCATGCTAGTCTCACTAGTGCAGGGTACAGTGAAGGGCTTAGTTTAGGTACACAAAGTTTTTACTGTATGTGTGATCTTATTGCCCTACAGCAAATATAAAGTATTCAGATACCATAAAATGAGTCTTCTATTATCAAAGGTCGCAATCTGTGCATTTGGACAAAAAAATATTGATATGTCAATACAGATTGATTTGAATATAATCGTCTCCTTCAAAGAATACGGTTCAAAACCTGCATTAAATAAAGGTTAATACTTAACCTGTTATTTATCTAAGATGTCGTTCAGAAGAGTCTTGTGACTGCCAATGGAATACAAAGTCAATAATTCGTTTTTCTGATTTAACAATAATTGTCCAAAAGTCACATTGCCGGCTTTGATAATAGTCGACTCAAATATAACATTCATGTGACGAAAGGTAATTTCTCAAAATTTTGATTTTTTAAGGTGAACATTTCACACTATAATTTAATTAATTGCAATTGATCTATGTGACAATTTTTAGAAGTTTTCTTTACATCATAATTATAATCAAGATATATTATACAAACAAAGAAAGAAACTATCCTAATAAAAGTTAATTTCGTTATTTATCATCAAAATAAGAACAAGTATTTTTCTTATGGTCATAAATGATCCATCTGATGTTAAATGTACACTAACTACACATAATTTTACATTCCAAATTAATTTTAGATTTTATGAATTCTTCAATCTTTATAAGTCACATGGTATTTAGTAAAATAGTGCAATAAATAATTAGTTATGGCAAGAAAAAGATTTTGTAAATATACAAATATAGTATATAGGAATTTTTCTATCACAAATTATTGTATAGAAAAAGAACATACATATATAAATATAATAATATAAAGTAGGTGGAGAACTATTTTAAATCTTACCTTCGCAATCTCCATTTGTGATCTCTGTAGTAGAAGTACCATTAGAAGTATTGGCAGCATTCGCTTTTGTGACTGTTACTCTTAACATAAGCATATAAGATTTTACATTAGGACCCTGTGATGGACTGAATGTGTCACTTGATATGCTTACTGCTGAAGCCATTGCAGGAGGTTCAGATGTTGAGGGGTTTAGTGGAACTGAACAACTGCCAACCTGTAAGTTGATATTTGATCTACATTTATTTTAACATTTATTTCTTTCCAATCATAATTAGTAGTCAAAACTGTGTATTGAATTTCTAATAGTGTTGACTTTTTTGTGTTCTGTTAAGTGGACCTTTTTTAAAATGAAACTTTTTTTCATTTATCAGCTGTACAGTTAGGATACATGTTCTTAAAAAAAGATATCACATTTGAATCTTAAGGCATACTGTTACTAGGTGCTGTGATAAATATTTGTTAAAAAGGGATAAAACCAAAAGATACAATGTAACATATACTTGATGTTTAAGAAAACCCAAAAGCACCTCTGAATCTGCTGCAAAATCAGCTTGTTCCTTAATTCAATTTATGTTTTGGTTTCACTTATAAAGCATTAAACTCTTACTTTTAATCCAGTTCAAACACACATAGTAAGAATTGTTTTATTAATAAATGCATTATGTGCATAAATAATAAAATTTATGTATAATAATTAGCACTTTAAATAGTGTAAAAGTGAATGTCACTTACTGAAACTTCAACTATAGCAGACGAACTCTCTTTCCGTTTTTTATGACATATTTTTAAGAGAAGGGTTTCCACTTTCACTTGATAGTCTCTAGGATCAATGAGGCTCTTATCGTAGAATCCTAAGAATGTTAGAGTCATGTATCCTCCTAAGCTATTGGGCTGAAGTTCAGTACTTTTTTTTAATGTTATCTTTTCCAACAAAGAGTCAACTTTAAAGCCTGTTCTACTCTTATTACTTCTTGACATCCTTCTTTTCATATACGATAAAGTTCTGTTTAGGAATATTGGCTGAAATGAAAAACTCTGTGTGTAATGTAGTTATGAATCACTATATTAACAAGCTCTGATATTCTACGTACCGATAACATATTTCGTGTTCTTAGAAACCTGTATATTTGTGTTGGCTCTGAAAATACAATAAAAATCATTACCTATATACTCTCGTGTAACTTATTTGCACTATATCTATTCCTTGCTGTTCATCAAACTTACTTTCAAATGCCTGTAAGAATAGCTCATGATCGGCCTGCAAATGATCTATTTTAGAGTTTTTATTCGATTCACCGTCTTTATCTCGCTTCTTGGGAGGCATTTTTTGAGCTTTTTTATCTAAATTGTTAGTGAAACCGCCAAGTTCATTAGTTCGTTGACATGACAGCGTCAGGTTATGGGGATACCAGATTTGTTTTCTTCTTTCAACAATTTTAAGAACTTCTCGACTTTTTATACCGGTAAAATGGGGCGATTAGGGATTGACAGGCGAATCGGGAAAAAACCGGGAAAATCTTTCGACGCTCAATATAAGTTTTATATTCGTTGCAAAATCTTCCATTTTTTGTAGTTTAATAGTAGAATGTTGAAAGTTCACAAAACAACTCTGAATATGCATGATAATAGCTGCTAACTTATAAAAAATCGCGTTTCAAATTAACTTCCTGTGGTGGTCATTATTTTAGTGCTAGAAACTTTGCTCTCTTTTATTTATTTGATAATAATAGAAGACGACTATGATTTATAAACATTATTTAGTGTTTGAACCAGCATATATATTAAAGGAAAGTCTCAGTTGTTATTGGTTTTAATGTATTTGATTAAATAAAAATACATGTAAAAATCTGTTGTTTTTGGGGATATTGGGGACGTCTTAGGTACAAATAACAACGAAAAAGGGGTCAATTGGGATGAGAATACGTGAAATGGAAACGACCTAAGTATAAATAGGTACATGTTTGTAGGGTTGTCTATGTAGTTATAACAATATTTTTTAAATTTGTTGGTAAAAATCTGGTTTATTCGAAGCGAAATTGGGAATAAGTCTTTATTTGAAATAGATAAGCAATTTAATATAAGTAAGTCGATTTTGCAGAGACATGTAACAAGATCAATGAAATCTCAAGGTGGACAAAAATGTCTAAGTAATACATAATAAAATATTTAATATTTGTTCAGAGTGGGGGTATTCATCTGATTAATCCATGGAATAACCGACACACCTAATCTCTTAACCCAGATAGAAATATCAGCACTGTCGATTGCACCTATAATTGAGGTGATGTCTGCCATGTACTTTTGTCAGTTTATCAATTTTTTTTATTGATGATCACTTTGTTGGTGCAACTAAATAAATAAATAAATTAAAACTATAAAAATAAAAGTAGTGCCAACCCTAGGAAATTTCTCATTTCGTCCCAATTAACCGCAATTTTCGGGTAAATAGGGATTACACCTATTTTTGCATTTTTTGCTTAAACTGGAATGCTAGTTGCATAATTTTAAATTAGACAACAAAGATGCCCCCAAGACTCAATCATTTTGATCCTGATATAGCATTATATACATCAACAACTACCTTAAAATTGCTCATAAAGTTGAAATTTGTCCCTAATCGCCCCATTTTACGGTACTTAATTTTATTACCTACTTCACAGTTTGGTCTGCGGACCACAGAGTACAGACTACTAAGATGCTTGATCAATAATGGTAGTTGATTAATCAACAAGCCGGATTGCATTTTTATGTTACAATATTTCACACGGTTGACCTACGACTTGTTAAAGGACGAATGAATCCGCGCAATGTGGGCTGTAAAGGAATGGTTTTTGTGAACTTATATCCAACAGTGGATGTCTGTGGCCTGTTTTTTTCCGCTACCTATTTGCTGATACCCTAAGGGGCTATTCCGATTCTCACGAATGAGTACATAGTTGAGCACACGGGTTCAATCTAAGAAAATTTGCTAACAGTTCTTCGCAGAATATTTTTTTTTAAGGGATTTTATGACCTGGTAACTTATACCTTTAAGTCATGTCTTATTTTAATTTATTTTCTTATTTATATGAAAAATGATGAAATGAAATGAAGATGATTAATTTGAGACATTAATCAACTGGTATGAAATCAAATGAAATGAGATGAGATGATATGGGATGAAATATAATCTCAATAAAATGGTGGTCATCTACTGAGACTTTTTCATTTGACTTTTTGGAGGATCCCAAGAAGTGACGTCCAGCGGCTTTGTTTCATTTTCGCACATTTGTGCACTTTCACAGATATTAAACAGTTAATAAACCACCGTTATTACACATTTAAACCTGAAGAAACACTAAATAGACAAAATAAAACAAATCACACAACTTCACTCCTTGCGTTCCCGCCAAAAAGTCCTCGCAGAATCTACCACGGGTCATATCATAGATTATACACTTAATATATGTCATATCGCGACCCACTGAGAAAATCCGGCAAGAAACCATAGACCTATATAGTAGGGACACGACATATTGTTCTATACGTACAATTGCTTATATAAATAGCACCCATTTTGAAGGCACATACATAAACATATATCTATCTCGTTCTTACTCAGCACTTTAACTCGCAGGAAAACAATATAACAGTATTTCAGTGCGTACATAAAATGAAACATGAATATACGTAAATATCTCTGTCTCCGTCTAATGAGGCCGAAAATCCGCCATGTTGTGCGCACCAAATGTCATTGTCACGTCAGTTCGGCCGTCTGTTTTGGGTTGTACAATAATTATTGACTTTGATATCGATTTAATATGATTGCTTATATAAAATTTCATAATTTATCATGCTTAGAACATACAAAAATAATAATTAAAACGTATTTTGTAGGATCTCAAGAAAGTCGATGCCCCAAAACTATTATCTATATATATTTAAATTCATTATGGAACCCTCATCCGAAAAATCGGACCCCATTTTTCGGTCGGAATCTATTGATCATGACACTAATCATAAATACCTCTTTAAAATATGTCATCAAAACATATTTAGACATTCTGTTTAGATATTTCGGGGAAAAGGCTACTGACAAAATCTCTTCGTAACTATTTAAATAAAATAGTTTTATTCTGCAGTGAGTAAAACACTATTGTAAATTTGTTAAATATTTAATAATTAAGTGATTTTAGAGAGGAAGTCACAAGGAATGACGTTTGTAATTAATGAATAAATGTTCTGTAGGTGTTTTTTTTTTCACGCGGTCCCTTGATAAGTTTAAAATTTGAATCACTCTCAAGTGAAAGGGTTTAAAATGGTGCGGCGCACCTTCCTTGGGGTACGCTGCGGTAGTGTGTTACGGACTTTAGAGTCAGCAAAACAATTAAAATAGATTGTAATAGTCTAAGAAAAACACGTACTCAAAATACGATAACATTTAGCATGCTAGAAATGGGCAGATGGCACTGTACTACGCCATATCTTTATGTTTTGCGACAAACGACAACTTTATAAAATCAGTGTAGCAACTTTTAAAAATCATCATATCGTTTACTTGGCAAATTCGAAGGACGAACTTGTCTTAGATTTCACCCATCTAAATCATATCATATTTGCACATAACAATATACCTACTTACTTCCCATTAAAGTATAAATTCTACAAATAAATAATACTCAACAATATTTAAAATAAAATGAGCCAAGAACGTTTATCGATAAAACCTGATAACATTGAAATCTTTTGTACAGCACTAAAACCGCCATGTTTTGTGGTCAGATGACGTCACAGTAGCACGAATTTTTGGTTGACGTTTCATTTCCATAGGTTTCCTACTTCAGTGCAAGAAACTCTGTGTCTATGGTTAGTTCGTTCATCGAGCTCGACGAGGATGGTGACTGGTGCTTGAAGAGCCAAAAGCACAGAGAATGTATCCGGGGAATGACAAGACAATTAAACAGGCGACCGTGGCTTTGCCTTGCCGTCGCCTGGGTCGGATATGTAATTAACTGCGGCCACATTATGACGGTTTATCGTGTCGCGCTGCTTTGTCGAAGTAGCGTTTTGATGCTACTACTCATGTATCGGTTCTAAATTTAACCGTGAAGGTCCACTTTCCTCACATATCGTTCCAGAACCACTATATTGGTGGGCACGATCGGTAGCTTATTATGAATAAACGAAAACATCCCGCTAGAGCAGCGGTCGGGGAACCGGGGTAAATGACTCCAAATGGGGTAAAATGAAATTTTGGGGGTAAAAATGAAACCTTTGTGAGTAAAAAGTGAAACTTCTTTAGAATCGTTGTGATTTCAAACTCGATGAAACGAAATGGAACGAAACGAAAGAATAAGTCCAATGAAAGCGAATTTTTTTCCCCGAAAAAAAAAAACATTTAAATTAAAAAATATTTTTTATTGGGGCTTTAAATAAAATTTAAACTAGTTTTTTTCGTCTAATAATACAAGAAAAATATCATATGAATTATAAAATAACAAGAAATTATCATTTACTTATATTTTCTCTGGGGGCGATTTTTTTTCCTCAACTGTATATTACATATATTACTATTATAACCGTTATGTATTACTGGGTATTACATTGATAAATTGAATAAATGATGTTTAAATAAAAAATTTAGTTATTGTTTTCTTTTCAAAATTATCATGGGGGGCTTATAATATGAAAGAGGCTAAAAAGAAGCGATTTCGTTTTTTTTGTTCTTCGCCACGGGGTAATATCAACTTATACAAAAATATTTTGGGGTAATAATTAAAATAGTTCCCCGACTGCTGCGCTAGAGTAATAGATGTGGCAGGTAGCCATCATACAACGCAAGATAATTGACAGATGCCTGAATCTCGCTTACGACATTTTCAAGATAAAGCGCATATATACAAGTTCCGAACAACAACATTGGGACCGTCGGTCTACCGAGCAATATCACCGGCTCGGTGGAAGATCTTCCCTTTGTCGTATATACCCAAACTGGTGACCTGCGACGAGATATGAACACGCAACCTTCTGATTCATCATCAGCGCATCAAGAACTTCGGCTACCACAATCCCCGCATTCACGCAGATAAAAGCACGTCATTGACAGTCGTCCCACAGCAAGCCAGCATCGCAGCCTCAACAGGACCATCGCAGCCGACTCACCGCGCTTCCTGGTCCTACGGCACGCAACTTCACTGCCTCATCACGCCGCTACAGTTCATCGCAGCCCACGACCGGATCATCAACGCTTGGGGTCACACATCTCCGGCGTGGCAGCTCTGCATCACATGGACTACGCACGACACGCACGCAACATTCAAGCTCAGTCTCGACTCACCGCAGACTTCGAGCAGCACTGGCGACAATCACGCAGCATTCAGCTCAGTTTCGACTCACTGCAAACTTCGAGCAGCACTGGCGACACGCACGCAGCATTCAAGCTCAGCCTCGACTCACCGCAGGCTTCGAGCAGCACTGGCCCTTGCAAGCTAATCTCAGCACGGACAACGCTAACTAAAAAATGACACGACCTCCAGTCTCGGAGGGGAGTGATGTGGCAGGTAGCCATCATACAACGCAAGATAATTGACAGATGCCTGAATCTCGCTTACGACATTTTCAAGATAAAGCGCATATATACAAGTTCCGAACAACAACATTCGGACCGTCGGTCTACCGAGCAATGTCACCGCTCGGTGGAAGATCTTCCCTTTGTCGTATATATCTCCCCAAAATAGATAACCGTACCATCCGGGTATATCATTAACATACAGACTAAAAAATAGCGGAGAGAAATCGGAGCCTTGCGAGACACGGTGTTTCCCGAGCGCTATATGTCCTTCTTCAAACGAGGCTTGTGGAGAGTATTAAACGGTAGGCAACGGCTTGGTTCTGCCCCTGGCATTGCTGAGGTCCATGGGCGACCGTAACCACTCACCATCAGGTGGGCCGTGTGCTCGTCTGCTTACAAGGGCAATAAATTTGTTGCGGGTGAGAGAAAGTTGTCTCTACTCGATACCTAAACGCATGGTTCGGCAAAAAGTATCGTATCTGCCATGCCCATTTTGTACATTTTGTAAATCAATCCGTTGTGCCAAACTTTGTCGCATTTCTTCGCGATATCAAAGAAGAGGGCTTCGTCAACCAGCATGCCTTTAAAGGTGATGAAGTCCATTTGTTTGCGTCATAGCCGTTCGTATAATTTACCTAAAGCTCGGAGGAGGCAGGTCGGGCGGTAGTTTATGTGGCCTGATGATTATGCCGAATATAGAAAAGATTTTGGGACGTAATGAAACGTTTTTGTTGCTTTGTCACATTTTACAACACTGTAAGAAGTAGAGCTAAGGAGCACACATTCTATGAAAAAGTTTCCATCGAAAAGTGACCACTTAGGGTAGCGCCACTTATGCAAGTGGTCATTTTAAATATAGTGCCAAAAGTTTTTTTAAAATATTTTTTTCGATTCGGCAGATTTAACTCTTTTTATTAGTGATACATTCATATTATAACTTTTACTACGCTAGTACTATATTGGTGGGTTTTTGAGATGTATTTTGCTGTTTACAGCTACAACTAGCTAGCCGATAATTTTGTCAACTTGTCTCTTATAAAAGATTTTTACCTAACCTACATGTACAAAATCTAACCGTTTAATAAAATTTAACATTTGAGGTGCGTAAACGTCTCATATTAATCTGTGATAAGAGGTGTCTTTAGAAAAGAAATATATTTTAATAAATTTTGTTTTTAAGCTTTGTTTATTAAGTTGTAAGCAAGCGGTTCTAGGGTTTAATTTGTTATGCTTAGATTAGATCAAATAATTGAGTATTTTGAAACATTTGGAAGAGCAAAAGACAAAGAGTGGGTACGTAAATCTTAAGGAAAGAGCGAAATTGGTATCTGTTCTGTTTATACCAATAAACTTAAATTAGGACTTTTTAACGGGAAGAAGTGAGGAGTGAAGTGTTTTATTTTGTCTATTTAGTGTTTCTTTAGGTTTAAATGAGTAATAACGGTGGTTTATTAACTGTTTAGTGCAGTGAAAGTGTGCAAATGTGGGAAAATAAAACAAAGCCGCTTAACGTAACAAAAAGTCCACTGAAAAAGTCTCAGTAAATGATCACTATTTTGGATGACTGAGATTATATTTCATCTCATTTCATTTTATAATATCATTTTTCATATAAAAAGAAATTCATTAAAATTTAAATTAGACTTGACCTGAAGGATTTAGTTACCAGGTCATATAATCTCTTTTAAAAAAAAGACTTAATAACATTTATTTATTTATGTATGGTACAATATTTGTAGATTATAAACGATTCTATCATATAGGTATGATATAGGTAGCACTTAGGTAAAAGTTTTACTGCCTGTATAGATAGTGTAGGTACACCTACAATCATTTAAATCAATTAAAATTTTAATTACCTACGTACAATGACTACATTATGGAAATAAATAATGCGTATCAGAAAACGAAGCTTAAAAAGGAGAATATGCGCAGTTCAAAAAACTGCTATTGTAAATGGTTTGAATAATTTTGAAATGAAACAATTTGATTTAATTTGCGACTATAATCATAATGATAAAACTGAGAAGTTCGACAAAAGGCTGATTTTTGTATTATTAATACTATTTTTATTGCCGTGGATATTGTTTGTACTGAATAATTTTATGAGTGCAAGATGTTTAGTACCAAGTAATTATTTAATCTGGGAGGCAACTCGACCATTAGCAAATTGTGCCTATTGTGAAAATGTAACTAAACCCATAGTGCTATATAATGTAACTCGACATGAATTTAATGTGAGTAAAATAAACTTCAAATTTCAATAAAGTACCACAGTAATATTGTGCACTCTAAAGTAATTATTTTCAATGCCTTTTAGAAGTATGCATATTCAACCGGACCAATCATTGTTAAAAATGCCATAAAAAGCTGGAGAGCAACCAAAGAATTTAATTATAAGATGTTTAAAAGACTGTATGAAGAGACTGGAGGTAGCTATGAGAGCTTGGATGACGGATGTCAATTCTTGAATTTTAAAACTGACTTGTTTAGCTTAAAGGAAGTTTTCAATATGCCTGAAGAAAGAGTGAAAAATGAACCAGGACAAAAACCTTGGTATGTTGGATGGTAAGTACTTTTGATTACCAATGAGGGTGTGATGACAATGCCCTTAAGGCCACTTGATCATAAATGTTTAAAGCTGTTCATGCACTACAACAATATTAAGCTAACCAATGAACAAGTCATTGAACTCACAAAATAATGAAAGTCCATTGTAGTCTGGTGAAAATGTTTTACTGGAGATGATATATGTTTTGCATGTATAATCATGTTTGCTTGCTTCATAAAGGCATTCTTAAATATAATTATTGTAGGGGTAACTGTCATCCAGAAATACTATCAAAGGTCAGACAGTATTACAATGTACCAGATTTCTTACCAAGTGATGCGGAATTTTCTGGTACTGAAAATATATTTTTCGGTTATGAAATTGGAGCAGTTATGCATGTAAGTATAATTTCTATTTAATGATGTAATATGGATTTCATGTTGAAAACAAATGGAACATCATAATAACAAAAGTCAAAAGCATGTTAGAAAACATTCCATTATTAAATTAATCATGTTTAATAGCCTTTCAAATAAAAAATTTTCAACATCAGTGTAATATACCATTTTGTTCCTTTTCATAAAAGCGATTGATTTAATGTTAGTATTTTGTTGTTTGTTTTAGTTGGATTACATATCAAGATTGATGTGGCAGGGTCAAGTAAGTGGTAACAAAATATGGTCTATTGCACCAGTACCAGAGTGTGATCATGTCTGTAATGGTTTGGAGTTTTATGTAGAAAAAGGTGACATAGGTCTGTATTAAATTTGCTTAATTACTTTCGACTTTATTATTTGGTTACCATTCTGTTTGATATACTGAATATATTAAATGAAATAAAATTTATTTTTTAGTATTGTTGGACACTCGCATCTGGTATCATTCAACAAGGATTCCTGCAGGAGAATTTTCTTTAACTGTCCAATCAGAATATGGTTAAGTATCTGATAAGTTTGAAACAAATAGTCTTTTTACCAATATAACAAATAGCTTGTCTATTTTTATGATTACTGTTAAAATAATGCATGCAATTGAAATGAAATTCTGAGATTTATGAAGGTTTTGAGTACAAATTTATGATTACATATCCAATGCCAAATATTGTCATTAATGATTTTGATATAGATTTATAATTTATTTAGTGTGCCATTTATATAAGTGCAACTTATTAGCTTTAAATGATTGCAATTTTTTATGAATATATTGCTATTTATTTATTATAGATTTAAGAGTGTACCGTGTTTTAAATTAAATTCTTATACGTTTATCTCTTTGTTTAAATTTTGTGTGTCTAGAGTTGCATATTTAGGGTGTTGTCTATGACCAGAAGCAATCTTGACCATTATTGATATCCGGCCGGATATTCTCAGTCAGCAAATTAGCCTGCCTGCTCCAGAGCTAGCCAGTTGTAGGCTAATATTTTGTGTAATAAGTGGGTTATCAAATAATAAGACAAATTTTAAAATCTTCAAAACATTGTATTGGACTAATTCTATGATAAAAAATTCAGTGAAGGATTGGATATAATAAGCCCTTTTTTATTACCATCTTTATCATCATCATCCATACACAACATCTATTAGATAAAGATTGTAAGAGCAATATTATGTCAAATCCTTCACTAAATACAATGAATATTGTAAAGTTGACAGAGATCAGATTTGAAACTTGTGGGACAATAAGCTTCTTAAAAGACGTACATGCGTACCAGTCACAGCATCACTCACTGAACCTGAATGCATTAAAATGCATACTTACAATAACAATAAATAATTTCTCACTTGACCAGATAGTTGCCAATTCTCAAATGGACATTTTTAATTGACATGGCATAGCTATATCACAAAAGAAATGGTACGATTACATTGTACCTAATGAAACTGACACAATTTTATATTAATTTCATATTGCAACTACCCAATTTGGCAAAAAGGTAGATAGTGACTGATGATTTATGACTTTTAATTATTAGAAGAACTGCCAAACTCCAAGCACTGCATCTTTTATGGCTTCAATGTATTGAGCTGGAACCCAGTAAACCCAATACCTAGATGCTTCTGTTGGACCTAGTTGTAGACCCTATACAATAAACAATCATCATTTAACAAATCGGTTATATATATTGAAATGTATTAATACGCTTTTATTAGCTTCAGACGTATGTATGTTAGTATATATGTTTGTAACGGAATCTTTGAACATGATTTTGACCCCCTTCAAAACGTCGGATTAACTCGATATTTGGTATACTTATTAAGGACCGCTGACATTCAATATTTAAAAAAAAATTGAAAACATCTAAATTCAACTAAAAAATTAAAAATAAATAATAGTTTAAAAAAACTAACAAAATACGCCTTTATAGAAAATCCAACTAAAAAATAGAAAATAAATTTTAATAAATTGGAATTAAAAATATGTAGTACAAGAAAAAATTATTTAATTGTAAAAAAAAAAAAACGTGGGGT
Organism: Bombyx mandarina; assembly: GCF_030267445.1. NCBI lineage: Eukaryota > Metazoa > Arthropoda > Insecta > Lepidoptera > Bombycidae > Bombyx > Bombyx mandarina. The sequence goes on from NC_143218.1 coordinate 9,783,501, forward strand.
GCATGGTATCAGTAGTTATAAATATTTCACGAACAGATGTAAGTAGAAGGGTTATTTTGATAAAATCCTGGAAAACACCCCACAAATTTTTTAAATAAAATAATTTTTTCTTACACTATTTTTTAGTTGGATTTTATATAAAAGCATATTTTGTTAGCTTTTTTAAACTATTATTTATTTAATTAATTCGTACTAGATTTATATGAAATAAAAATAAATTAAATTAACTTACCATGATGTGATATTCCTCGTGATCTTTTATAGGTTCAGATGTGATACCTGTAGTGGTACAAGAAAGCATTCATATATTATTTTATCACTATAGGTTGGTAATAAGGGACATAGCAGCATTAAATTTACTAGTCATAAGTGTACAGTGATTAGAATACATAATATATAATCATCAATGCAATTCCAACAAAACAAAGGAAAACAAGTTATTATTAGGGCTTTACTAAAGATACAAGGAATACGTGAAAAGCCAGATGGACCAGAACAAAGATATTCATTGGCTTACTTTTGATAGAAGTCATGGCAAGTTTCTCTGTGCGTTCTTTAGTGCCTAACCAAAGTTGATCCTGATCTGGTTTGAATGTTAATCTTACTTTACCGCCATGTTTATTTAACATACCACTTAAAGGTACTGGTGGTAGAGGCTCCTGAAATGAAACATTTTCAAATAAAAATACCAATTAAAGTTCAAAAATCATATTTAAAAATACTATTATTAGTATTGGATTAATTACCAATACTAAGTATGTCAGCCACCAATGTTTCTGTGTCTATAATTAATCTTTTTAGTAAATTTTATTAAATTTAAGGTAATTTTATTGGTAGATTGCAGAAGGTATCGTTAGTAAACAGTACATCTTTCTAATCAAGGCCACCCTTGAATTATGCTTAATATTATCTATGTATATTTGTTTATTTATCCCTCTTTCTCTTTGATACAAAGCTAATAATTGACATGTTTTTTTTTTTCAAGTGACAGTTTTAGTCAAGACCTTGTAACCTGGCTATGTGGCTGTGGAGTGGCTACCTTTTATCCTGAAAAAACATCTTATACTGCTGATAAATTACATTGAAACTTGACCATGCAGGCATGCCTCTGGTTTTTTTTTTTATTGCTTAGAAGAGTGGACGAGCTCACAGCCCACCTGGTGTTAAGTGGTTACTGGAGGCCATGGTCATTCACATCGTAAATGCACCACCCACTTTGATATAAGTTCTAAGGTCTTAAGTTTAGTTACAACGGCTGCCCCACCCTTCAAACCGAAACGCATTATGCTTCACGGCAGAAATAGGCAGGGTGGTGGTACCCACCCGCGCTGACTCATAAGAGTTCCTACCACCAGTGGTAACACTAAGATGTTTTTATTTACCAGTTAATGTCAAATATTCCAATTCTCTATCAATAAATATATAAAATATTTAATGTTGGTTTTAGAGTTCAATAACATTTTGGCATAGTGTTACAGTTCTGATATTATTATAATAAAACAATCTAAACTGATCACTAAAAGTAATTAATACAATAAAAAAAAAATCTTACACATATTTGATTCAAATTTATAAAAAAAAATCTATTTTTTAGTTGGTTTTACTATAAAAACGTATTTTTTTAGTTTAATAAACTATTATTTTAGAAATATTGAGCAATAGGAATTATAGAAGGAAAATGCACCTTTTTATAATTCTCAATCTCATTGCAGATATTATATAAAAGGTTTCAATGAAGTTACTCACTAAATAAAAATATATTAACCACATACTCATTTTGTTTAAACAAAACTTTTATAAGAGATAGAAAAAACATTAGAGATGATGACAAAATAACATAACCATGAATTGTCAAGATAAATTTATCAGTTCGTGAAAGGTATTTGGCAGTATTCCAATACTTATTGTACTTTGTTCAAAGAATTTAAGGTTTCCAATGTGTGTTCAAAATGTTATTTAGTGAAATATTTACTATTAGGACACACATTATCCATAACAATTTAATAAGAAAATTTAGGTAAAGTAGTAGTAGTAGTACCATAGATTAAAGTAATTTTCCAAGTGGAAAGATAATTAACTTAAAAAGCAACGGCAAACAGCCTACTTGTTATTTGGTGGTTCCCAAAGAGCACAATCACTACATTGTAATTTCGAGCAACCACTAGCCTTAAGATCATGATTATGTTTTGCAAGACTAAATTAAATATTCAATGTATACAGTGGTTACTGGAGCCCATAGACATCTACAATGTATATGCTGCCACTCACCTTCAGATATGAGTTTTATGGTCTCTACTGTAGCATAAGAATATTAAATTGAATTTTTACCTTTACTCCTTTAATTCCTGGCATTACATCAGGCGGAATACCTTTATCAAGTACTTTCCTATGAATTTTTTGCATGCATAATGGTTCTTTACTAGTTTGGGTTGTAGCTTTTTCTTCTAAAATTTCCTGAGAATTGAAATAGAACCAATTAATGTGTATGGAGAGCAAGAAATGACTAATGTGAACTATCATAAAGGTTTACCTTTGGGACACTTTTCACAGCCAATATGTCATCCATTTTGGATCCTACAAGCATAACTTTTCCTCCTTTGACTATTCCAGCTTTCCTGAGCGTCATTTCATCGCGAGCCATACCTTTGATGATTAATTTTTGAGCTGATTGCGGAACGCCGCATATCCTTTCCAAATGAGCTTTTAGTTCTAACACTGTGGCGTCGTAAGCAAACGTAATATCATGTTTCACTTTGTTAAAAACTACAGTAAATTCGACTTGTTCTGGGATCTCGCAGACTTCGCTTTCCTCTGTGGTATCGGATGTACCGGCTGAGCACTCCGCTGGTGGATCTATCTGCAATATTTTTTCGTTGACCACGGTTTTATCCATGATTTTAGTTGCGCCATTCGATACAGAATTTGGATCTTGATTTTCTGTTGTATCTCCTTTTTCTGATGCTAACAAATAAAAATAAACGTGAGTTAGCAAATTTCTAGAACAAAAGGACCCTCGATGTACGTTGATAAATTCATTTTACTTCACGAAAATAAATGGTACAATGTTGTTCCCACCTATGTGATCCATACTGTGATGTTTAATTTAAATATAATTTTGTAAAAAAATTAAAAAAGCAATTTTATGATATTGTTTTGGAATAAATAATTAGAAGACAGCCGATACTGACAAACTGACATAAACGAACAATTTTTTAACACGACCACAGAGTTTTTTGTGCTTAACTCTTCCATCGGGCAGGCAAAGGAAACGTAGCCAATATATCTAAGATGTGAAACTGTGTGAATTATTATATTTTATTAATGTAGTGTTTCTTCAGGTTTAAAGATTTAATGATGGTGGTCGATTAATTGTTTGTACAAGTGTGACTTCATCGGTTCTTTCAAAAATTAACCTGAAGTATCAGTAAATTCCCATCATTGCACTATGACATTATTTTGTTTATCTTTATCTCGTTTGTTTTTCCCTCATTGAGTTTGTTGCCGGATCTTCTCATTTGGTCGCGATTTTGATCCGATTATAGATTCAGAGAAACTGCTCTTACTAGGCATAGTGCTAGCAAGTTCTCTCAAACTGAGCCCCGTAAGCTTTATTATTATTTTTTTTTTGCTTAGATGTGTGGACGTGCTCATCACCCATCTGGTGTTAAGTGGTTACCGGAGCCCATAGACATCTCCAACGTAAATGCGCCACCCACGATATAAGTTCTAAGGTCTCAGTATAGTTACAACGGCTCTCCCACTCTTCAATCCGAAACGCATTACTGCTTTATGGCAGAAATAGGCAGGATGGTGGTACCTACCCGTGCGGACTTACAAGAGGTCCTACCACCAGTAATTAGGTAAATTACAATTTTGCGGGTTTGATTTTTATTACACGACGTTATTCCTTCACCGTGGTAGTCAATCGTGAACATTTGTAAAGTTCGTATTTCATTAGAAAAATTGGTACCCACCAGCGGGATTCGAACACCGATGCATCGCAAGATATCCACCGAACGTCTTATCCTTTAAGACACGACGACTTCAAGCTCACCTACCCGCCGCCGCGTAGTTGGTATAGCTACCAAAGATTAGGTAAAAAAAATTTTTTATTCCATTTGATTTCATTCAACTTTATCCAAATTGATTATACTCCGCTCCATTTCAATTATCTTATTGCAACAGAATTTAAGAAGAAAATACTTGGACTGACTTGGCTTAAAGGTCTGGTTACCAGGCCTAAAATCTTTAAAAAGAACCTTAAAAAATCTTTTTCTTTTGGTTTCCATGGCAGCGATTTTCTAAACAAAAACTTTTCTAATGATTAGGTAGGCTCACACTGAAAAACAGCACTTAATAAGATAATAATTTCATACTTTTCTATGACTAATCCTTTTTTTAGTTTCCTAGGTTTATTAACTCATTACATTATTTTCATATAGTTTTCTTATGATTGTCTTCGATTACCAAGGTGTTGACTAAAACAAGAAGCTGAATCAAAATTAACCGTTAGGGCCAATCCGGGCTATTCTCTAATAATTATTTCCGATAATGAACTTTAACATGGATGATCCACTAGCAGGAATCCTGAGTGACGGCAGTGATGATAGTTTTTTTGATGACGATATTTTGGGCAAGAAAAAGCCTGCAAAGAAAGCGAATCCTAGAGCAACAGAAAATAAAAATGCTTTATTTGAAATAGAACAAGCAGACAAGCCTGCTACAAAACTGAAGCCCGATATTGCCACTAAAGATGTATCATTGGAGTTCAGCAAAGAAGACGCGAGGGAAACAAAATTAAATACAACATCACCCGGTCCTACGAAGCGCGTTTCAAAAGATTCGTACAAATTGCAGCCTCTTGAGACAAAAACAAAAACTAGTGAGTTTACTCCTAAATCCCCAGCAAAGGCGAATGCTTTGAATATTTTAGATTTATTGGACGAACCAAAGAATGACAGAGTGGCACCAGAGAAGGGCAAGAGTAGCCAATCTCTCTTAGATGATATTTTGGGAGGTCCAACATCAAAATCGTCTAGCACTACAAAAAATCGACCAGCGACCATTGTGAATACCAACTTCGATCTAGATACGTTCCTAGGGAACGAAGATACAAAGCCACCTTCTAACAAGGGTGTTCTTAAAAAGCCAAATAAAACCGATAATCCTAAAAAAGAAAGCCAGTTAAAACCAAAAGCGGGTGCAGATTGGCTCGGAGTATTTCAAGAGGATACTGAAGTAGACGGGGATGATGGAGACATGCCTGCGTGGTTAGTTGGGGGAGATAAAAAGAAAAAAACTGAAAAGAAACCGAAAGACGATATAGAGAAGAAAGAAGTAAAAGAAGAGAGTAATGTAGAAAACAAAACCGAACATCATTTAGAGTCAGAGAAACCTAGAGCCGTTCTTGCAGAAAAATCATCAGACTTATCACCACCGAGTATAATTCAAGCTAATAATCAGGACATTACAGCTGAAGGGGCAACTCTGTTTTTAAAACAGCAAGACTCTCAGCTAATGTTGGCTTTGCAGCTGAAAGCACAGGAAGAGAAGCTTGCCGCCATGCAATGTATGTCGCTTTTTGTAATTTTCCTTTCATTTATTTATACATACACTCTTTTAATGGGCGCTACTGCCTACAGCCTTTCTCACCCAATTTTTGTCGTCCATTTTTGTTTAGGCTTTGTCTAACTGTAGCCGAATGTGGGTCGTCGATAACGATGTCATCCATGTCACTCAAAATACCAATATAAAGCTAACAGTCTGACTATAAGCACCTTTGAACGCCCTCAGACTTGTTACCCTTTTTAAATATCGACAATGTCAGTAGAACAACAGTGCCCAAATTAATTTTTTTGGTTTGAACACACGTATTTTATCATTAAAAAAATTCGGCAAGAGTTCGACGTGCAACCTAACCCATGCATCAGCCCACTGAGTTTCTCGCCGGATCTTCTCGGTGGGTCGCGATTCCGATCTGGTAGTAGAATCATTCGCGAAGCAGCTTCTCTTGAGGCGATAGGTCTTCTTCGGAGGCGTTCGGGCAGCTGTTAGCAAATCCCACCCCTCCTACTTCCTGGCCTTTGCTCGCCCACCTGTCTTGGTGCAGCTGGAAAGGCCTCAATATCAGGTCCTGCCAGAAACGTATTATTTCCGTGCTCGGTCAATAATTGAAGGTGTGATATCTCATTTACATCGAGATGCTATTGCAAATTCATCATACCTACATATTTACCTTAAGTATTTGTGTTGCCTGGGCGTGTCGTGCGTCCGCACGAATTCATAACACTTCTCTTGTTTCAAGGTGGAGCCAAGTCCAGAATTAATAATTCTAAGCTTTTTGCCAATGATCTACCCTTTTATTTGATTTAATTAATATTTTTATGATCTATTGGGACATTGAAATTGATAATTTTTAGCTTATAATTTCGTATTAATTTTGTAAGTGCGTCAACAAGAAAGCCAGAGGGTTCAAAAACAAGCCGCGATGGCTCACCACGCACAGTTGAATGCTATGTTGCAGAAGCAAGCAGAGAACAGATCACAAATGCAAACTATCATAAATGCTCATCAGGAACGCATAACCCAGAGGATAAAGGTGAATATAATACTAAAATGTAAGATTCACCACATTTTAAATATCTGTATTTGGCTTTTGTATTTTATTATTGCATCTGTAAAAAATACAGTTAAGCTTGTGCTCAGTGTGCTTAGTGCGAGTTTTTGATCGTTTTTGATACCTAGCGTAAAAGTTATGTCAAATTTGTATGCAGTTGGAACAGCACCCCTAGCGGCAAACGTAGGCAATCGTTCCAACTTTTAGTTAACTTTTACGCTATCGAGAATGTTATAAAACTCGCGCTAAGTACACAGAAGTAGTCGTATATTGGACTCGAAGTTCATTATTGGTGTTGAAGCCGCAAACGAAGACAATTGGTGATTCCCGGCAGTATAACTTTATGCGTTTTGTACTACATATTTTGTTTTCTTTCGCGCGTTATCTACGATTTCTAGGTAAAGCAGTCCGGCATATGGCTTTACGATACATTGCGGTTTCACGATGTTTGGTCGCACTAAGCCCTTATGTAACTAAAATTCTCAACGCTTTTAATGGCTTAGACCAATGATCGGCAACCCGTGGCTTTTTGACTCCTCGGCTACGTTCTTCCGCGAAACGTTTAATTCAAGCATGGACTACTTATTATCTTGCCTTGTAAGAAACGAGTAAACAATTTCAAAAAGCAAGGCTAACAAAAAATTTAAGTTAAAAAAATGGCTCTTTGAATAAATTTCAATTGTGTGGTATCTATAGTTGGCTCATTTGATTGACAAGGTCGCCGATCACTGGTTAAGACGAATGTTTTTGGAAAATCTAATTGAAATTTCAGGCCCTCTTAGGAACTCAGGATACGATCGATGAAAAAGGACACGCTGATGGAGCTTTCGAAATGAATGTCGGTGAATGTAAAGAAACGCCTCAACGTAAGGAAAACAAACAGCTTTTGCAATTGATTCAGTCTCTGCAGGAGAATCACGATAAGGAAATTGATTTGATGGAAACGTCTTATAGGTATGAAAAACGAACGAAGTTATTTTCAGTGCTTGAGCAACGTATGAAGTAGCCTTCATATAGGAATATTATCGTACACCTTTACACATATAGAATCTTGATACAAAATTAAAGTGAATCACTTTCAAAAGATAAACAACTAACTGGGCAATTTTGACAGATAAGCGAATGACATTACTATAGATATCTTAACGAAGAATTAATTGAAACTGGAGTAGGCAAGATTTGTGTGAACGTTCCTTTAGTAGACGACGGATAAATAGCTTCGATAGGAAATGCTATCCGTCGATAGGACATTAAAGGAAAATTAAGAACAGAAAAATACATTTGTCTAACTTTAATAACCGAAACGATGTATAGATAGGTTATTGAAAACAGCCGATACGATATTATTCATTCACTGTGGAAATCAATCATCAACATTAGTTAAGTACGTATTTCATTATAAAAATTGGTATCCGCCTGCGGGATTCGAACACCGGTGCATCGCTCGACACGAATGCACTGGACGTCTTATCCTTTAGGCCACGACGATTTGCGACGATCTGAGGGTATATGTAAGTGTGGCCGGTAAGTGTGGGTCAAAATTTTTAACTTAGGGGCATTACTTTTGTTTTAGAATTTTAGTAGCAATATTAATTATATTCGAAAACGGTTTGTTTTGTTTTCATTAATTGGGTACACGATATTTTTAGACGCCAACTAGCGTTCTTGGAGCTATCGGTGCATCAATCTGAAGAGCGAATGAAGGAGGAAAGCGATAAACTGGTTAAGTTCTATTCGGAGAAGATCGGCTGGCTAGAGGAACATCACTTGCTATTCAAGAAGATGACTGAGGATAATTTGAGTGCGTTAACCGATAGGCATAAAGCTGAAAACGACATGCTGAGACACCAGCATTTGGACAACGTAAGGATCTTGCAGGAACACCACACCGCCCTTATGGAAAATATCAAGTAATTAAATATGACTATTGAACATATCTCAATTTATAGTGGTTGAAAATATGGCAAATATATAGCCGGCACAAATATAATATATTCACTTTTCATGTCGGTTTTAAGCGAGTTACCATTATGAGTCCGCAATGTATAGCGTACGCGATTAGTTAACGCTCGTGCTAGTCGTGAATCCTGCTTTAATGGGTGAAAAACCTCATCGCCCATTTGGTGGTTACCTTGAATATCGGCTTAAGGTCGAAGTCTCAATCGTATGTTATACGGCGCTTTACATTTCGTGCAGCGAAATAAGTCTTCATAAACCATTTTTGATTACGTTTTATTGTCGTGTCAGTGTCTTCAGCAATCGTATTGGAATATCGAATTTTTAATTTTCATACTCGAACGCATATTCACGAAGCAATGGACAAATGAATACCTAGTTAATTGTTCAGCAAATTTTTTTTTTTTTAAATCTTTTGTTGCCTGTTTAAAAGTTCTCATTGATAACGAACCTTGATGTTATTTATCTAAATATATAAAATTCTCGTGTCACGGTGTGCGTGATTGAACTTCTCCGAAACGGCTGGACCGATTTTCGTGATTCTTAGCGTGCATATCGGCCAAGATGGAGAATCGGACAACATCTATTTTTCATCCCCCTAAATGTCAAGGGTTGTTCACCCCAAACATTTATGTTTTATTTTTATTTTTTGGATAATTTTTTTTGGTTATAATGAGGTATTATGTGGTTGAATGAGGTTTTTTTTTCTACACTAGAATTTCCCTAGAAATATTTAATGCAACACAACGTTTGCCGGGTCAGCTATAATTTTATACGAATATATTTTTGTTGATACAGGAATGCCGTGAAGCAGGAGCAGATCCTTATTAAGGATTCTGTTTCGTTCTCGTCTGATTTAAGTGATTTAGTGGCGGAAGTCAGGGAGACTAAAACGAACTGTCAATTACTTGTTAATAAAGTTGAAACTTTATCTGAAGCCAATCGCCATGATACCGAAAAGAGTTTGCAAACTAGAGAGACTCAGATTAATGGTCAGTGTTTGTGATTTGTTATGGATTTTGTTTTTTTTTTTTTTTTTGTAATTGTTAACTTTGAAGTCCGAAGCGGCAGGTGGTCATGGATATCAGTTATGAAGTTAATTCTAGAATTCGTGGGAGGAAAGATCTCTCATTTATACTTTAAAAAAAAAACTTATTTTTATATTATATCCAACATTATCGGTTAATTTCAAAAACATTGTTGTCCGTTTTAAATGTCCAATGTATATTTCATCTATGGAAGTCATTCCGATTTGAGCAACCGACGCGCGTGGACGTGCTCATTGTTTTGTCGGAAGTGACTACCGGTGATAATAGATCATTGTTCGTGGCACATCTGTGGCCCAAGTGTTTCTCGGAATTTGTACCTGCGCCTAATTGCAAGGCATTGCCGCCCGGGAACTGTGCAGTAGTTCTATTCACTCTAATTCTATTCTACTTGTTCTATTCACTAAAATTTCTAAAATTCCTAGAATCGCTTCGGCCAATTTAGTGTTACCGACGCAGGGGCCTCGCCGCAAGGCGAGCGCGTGTTTAAGTCCCGGGGCCGCCCCCCCCCGGGCGAAAATCACGTAAAGATGGAGGAAAAACTTTTCATCGACTTCATTCGGGAAAAATATCCATCAATCGCGCCCGAATTCGAAGCCTATAGGGCCTCATTTGGTAATTATTCTCCCCCCGCATCTCTCGCCGCCGTCGCCAAACATGCCTCGCAGGCATGCCTCGCGTGCCCCGCCGCCGGTCCGTGTTCAAGCGCACGTACGCACGCCGCCGCCGTAGCGTCTAACGCCCCCGCCTCCGCTACCCCCGCGCCCGCGTCAATCACGTCAGTTTCGTCCGTCGCGACCTCAATAGCGTCTAGTTCAGGCTCCGATACCGAATCGGAGATGGACTTCGAGTCCGCGACTAGCCCTCAACCCGGAACCTCGGATGGGTTCCAAACTGTAACGCGCGGTAAAAAGCGTACTCGCGTCGTGGAGTCCCGGAGCTCCATGACGAAGCAAACCAAGTCCGCGACCGCCTCCCGACCGCAGGTAGTCGTAACGCCAGAGTCGGACTCCGCCCGCCGCGTAATCCCACCGCCGCGCCCAAAAACCGCGCCCGCGCCTAAAACAGTTGTCCCGCCCCCGCTGATACTCCAGGAGAAGTCAGCGTGGAATCGCGTATCCCAGGCCCTTCAGGCCAACAAAATTAATTATACCCATGCGCGTAACGTCGCGCATGGGATTCAGATTAAGGTCGCAACGCCGGGCGACCATAGGGCCCTCTCTGCTTACCTCCGAAAGGAGAACATAGGTTATCACACCTATGCTCTTCAGGAGGACCGCGAACTCCGCGTAGTGATACGTGGAGTCCCCAAGGAACTCGACATAGACTACGTAAAGGAGGATCTGATCGGTCAGTCCCTCCCAATAATTAGTGTGCACCGGATGCACAGCGGACGCGGCAGACAGCCGTACAATATGATTCTCGTCGCGCTAGAATCAACCCCGGAGGCAAAGAAAAGAATCTCATGTCTCAAAACGATATGCGGCCTCTCCGGGGTCACCATCGAAGCCCCCCATAAACGTGGTACTCCCGGGCAGTGCCACAGGTGCCAGCTCTATGGCCACTCAGCGCGTAATTGCCACGCGCGCCCCCGCTGCGTGAAATGCCTCGGCGATCACGCAACCACAGAATGTTCGCGTGTTAGGGAAACCGCGACGGAACCCCCAAGCTGTGTCCTATGCCTTAAGCAAGGGCACCCGGCAAACTACCGCGGATGTCCTAGGGCTCCGCGTAAACGCCTGAACCACCCAGCCCCCCGAACCGTCGACCCAAAGACTTCGGCGCCTTCAGTGCCGAAACCAGCCTTCGTACCGGCTGCGGTTCCCACCGTCTCGGCGTGGAAAAAACCGCTGCCGTATACGAAGGAGGGAACGCAAAACGTACCCCAGCTCCCGCCTGCGACACGTCACGCGCCTCAGCCCCTGCTTGCACCTCGCCCCGCGCCCGCGTACCGCCCCCCGCAACCCTCAGTCGTCAACGACTTCGCGCTCGTGCGCGACTTCGTCACCGCGGTAAACTTTGACCGTCTGCGATCGTTCGCAGATGCTATCCGTAGGTCGGTAACCCCCGAACAGCGGCTCGCGGCCGCTTTCGATCACATGGACGTCTACGAGTCCGTGTCTCGCACGTTATAAAAATTCTTTACCTGTAATCAATGGCGCAAAAAGGTAGAGAAAAACCGTATTCCCTTACGTTAGCATTCTACAATGCTAACGGACTCGCGCGGCAACGCGATCAAATTTTCGAATTCCTCCGCGATAATCTTGTAGATATTTTGTTAGTGCAGGAGACCTGTCTGAAGCCCTCGCGTCGTGACCCGAAAGTCGCGAATTACGTCATGGTTAGGAATGACAGACTCACCGCCTCCAAAGGCGGGACTGCCATTTACTATAGGCGGGCTCTGCACGTTGTTCCTCTCGATACTCCCTCGCTCTTACATATCGAGGCGTCAGTGTGCCGTATCTCGCTGACGGGACACCAGCCGATCGTCATCGCATCCGTTTATCTCCCCCCGGACAAGCCCCTCCTGAGCAGTGACATCGAGTCACTGTTTGGCATGGGAGACTCCGTCATCCTGGCAGGCGATTTAAATTGCCACCACACTAGGTGGAACTGCCATCGTACGAACGTTAACGGTAGGCGTCTCGACGCGTTTATAGACGACCTCACTTTTGAAGTAGTCGGTCCCCCAACTCCAACATGTTATCCGTATAACATCGCGCTCCGTCCGAGCACTATAGACCTGGCATTGCTTAGGAACGTAACTCTGCGCTTACGTTCCATCGAAGCACTGTCAGAGCTCGACTCAGACCACCGACCTGTCCTTATGCAGCTCGGTCGCCCTCACAACCCAGCCACTGTTACGAGGACCATGGTGGATTGGAATAAGCTGGGCACGTGCCTAGCCGAAGCCGCTCCGCCAATCCTCCCTTACGGCCCGGATTCGAATCTATCTCCCGAGGACACCGTCGAATCCATAAACATCATTACCGATCACATCTCTTCCGCGATCATTAGATCTTCAAAAGAAGTCGATGTGGAGGACAGCTTCCACCGCATCAGACTGTCCTCCGAACTTAGGAATCTCTTAAGAGTTAGGAACGCGGCAATCCGGGCCTACGATCGTCTTCCCACGCATTCAAACCGGATTCGGATGCGTCGTCTACAACGCGAAGTCCACTCCCGCCTAAGTGACGCGCGTAACGATAATTGGCATAGTTATTTAGAACAACTCGCGCCCTCCCACCAAGCATACTGGCGACTAGCTAGGACTCTCAAATCCGAAACTACCGCTACTATGCCTCCCCTCGTACGCCCTTCAGGCCAACCACCGGCATTCGATGACGATGACAAGGCTGAGCTGCTGGCCGATGCACTGCAAGAGCAGTGCACCACCAGCACTCAACACGCGGACCCCGAACACACCGAGTTAGTCGACAGGGAGGTCGAGCGCAGAGCTTCCCTGCCGCCCTCGGACGCGTTACCCCCCATTACCACTGACGAAGTTAGAGACGCGATCCACAACCTCCAACCTAGGAAGGCACCCGGCTCCGACGGCATCCGCAACCGCGCGCTAAAACTCTTGCCAGTCCAACTGATAGCAATGTTGGCTACAATTTTAAATGCCGCTATGACGCACTGCATCTTTCCCGCGGTGTGGAAAGAAGCGGACGTTATCGGTATACATAAGCCGGGCAAACCGACAAACGAAACTTCTAGTTACCGTCCGATTAGTCTCCTCCCGACGATAGGAAAAATTTACGAACGGCTCCTTAGGAAACGCCTCTGGGATTTTGTTACCGCGAACAAAATTCTCATAGACGAACAGTTCGGATTCCGCTCTAAACACTCGTGCGTACAACAAGTGCATCGCCTCACGGAGCACATCCTGATAGGACTAAATAGGCGTAAACAAATCCCGACCGGCGCCCTCTTCTTCGACATCGCGAAGGCGTTCGACAAAGTCTGGCACAACGGTTTAATTTACAAACTGTACAACATGGGAGTGCCAGACAGACTCGTGCTCATCATACGAGACTTCTTGTCGAACCGTTCGTTTCGATATCGAGTAGAGGGAACTCGTTCTCGTCCCCGTCAACTGACTGCCGGAGTCCCGCAAGGCTCCGCGCTCTCCCCGTTATTATTTAGTTTGTATATCAATGATATACCCCGGTCTCCGGAGACCCATCTAGCGCTCTTCGCCGATGACACGGCTATCTACTACTCGTGTAGGAAGATGTCGCTGCTTCATCGGCGACTCCAGATCGCAGTAGCCACCATGGGACAGTGGTTCCGGAAGTGGCGCATCGACATCAACCCCACGAAAAGCACAGCGGTGCTCTTCAAAAGGGGTCGCCCTCCGAATACCACTTCGAGCATCCCACTCCCTAATAGGCGCGCAAACACCTCCGCCGTTAGCCCCGTCACTCTCTTTGGCCAGCCCATACCGTGGGCCTCGCAGGTCAAATACCTAGGCGTCACCCTCGACAGAGGGATGACATTCCGTCCCCATATTAAAACGGTACGCGACCGTGCCGCCTTCATATTAGGACGTCTCTACCCTATGCTTTGCAAGCGAAGCAAACTGTCCCTCCGTAATAAGGTAACTCTCTACAAAACTTGCATACGCCCCGTTATGACGTATGCAAGCGTAGTGTTCGCTCACGCAGCCCGCACCAACTTGAAGCCCCTTCAGGTTATTCAATCCCGATTCTGCAGGATAGCCGTCGGAGCACCATGGTTCCTGAGGAACGTGGATCTCCACGATGACCTGGAGCTTGACTCTGTCAGTAAGTATCTACAGTCGGCATCGCTGCGCCATTTTGAGAAGGCGGCACGACATGAGAACCCTCTCATCGTAGCCGCTGGAAATTACATACCCGACCCAGTAGACCGAATGGTAAACCGTCGACGTCGCCCAAAGCACGTCATTACGGATCCTCCTGATCCATTAACGGTGCTCTTAGGCACCACAAGCACCGGTCACCGTCCTTGTCGAACCCGTCGCTTGCGACGAAGGGCTCGACGAGCGAACTAACCCATAGACACAGCCCACTGAGTTTCTCGCCGGATCTTCTCAGTGGGTCGCGTTTCCGATCCGGTGGTAGATTCTGCGAAGCACTGCTCTTGCTAGGGTCAGTGTTAGCAACTCTCCGGTTGAGCCCCGCGAGCTCACCTACAAACGTTAGGGTGAAGCTGAAATAGCCTCTCAAGGCTAACAGCATAGGTTTAAAAAAAAAAAAAAAAAAAAAAAAAAAATATGGAAGTTTAATGACAGTTTTGCCAAAATTACAACACCACTTATTTATGGCCGGTTATCATAAAATGTAAGGCTGTAGGTACGTGTTGTACTAAAAGAACTATAATTACAAAAGCTTACACCCACTGTCGTAAATTACAGACACAAAAGCGTTTCTTGTGAGGATGTAAACTGCAACGTCTGATAAATCTTATTTTATTTCATTTCGTAATTGCACGTGTTGTTGTGCATGTTGTATGAAAATACTGGCCTTATTAAGGTTTGTTCGTATCGGGAACACGGTTTCCTCCCTATCCATTAACGTGCTTTTAGGTACCACAAGCACCGGTCACCGTTTTCGCCGAACCCGTCGCTTGCTACGAAGGGCTCGACGAGTAAGCCCACAAACACAGCCCACTGAGTTTCTCGCCGGATCTTCTCAATGGGTTCCGTTTCCGATCCGGTGGTAGGTTCTGCGAAGCACTGCTATTGCTAGGGCCAGTGTTAGCAACATTCCCGGTTTGAGCCCCGTAGGCTCACTTACACGTCAAGGAGAAGCTGAAATAGCCTTTCAAGGCTATCAGCATAGGTAGGAGAAAAAAGAACACAGTTTTGTACCACGACCCTGCCTCGCTCCAGCCATGAAACGGTAATGAGTTCCGTGATACTTCAGACTTCATGTCTCAATCGACAACCGCTTAAATCGACCAGCTCTGAGAGCTCTGAACTAATCTACCGAATAAATAAAAAAAATGTTAAAATCAGATAATAAATTATATGTATCAACATGTACATGTTAAAAAATTCGCGTTTTTTTTTAAAGATATGATACAACACTTGAAAAGGGAGCGGGAAAATTTCGATATCGAAAAGAATGAAAGTCGAGATATTGTTAGAATGTTGGAAGCAAGACTAAAACAAATGACGGCGGTGAGTAAAGTATCTAAGATATATCGAATTGCAATTTCGATAGTCAAATATCGATAATCGAGTTGCAGTTTCTGATTTACGTTGTGATATGTGTATAGACGCTTGAAGAAGAAACGGCATTATTAAAACAGAAGAGAATGGAATTTGAATTTGAGAAAGCGACATTCAATAAGCAAACAGAATTCGCTAAGAACGTTCTGAAGAAACAAGACGACGAAATAAAAGTAAGTAGTGTTGGTACTGTTTGGTACTGATAAAGTGCATTTAGGTTTATAGAAACTGTATGATTTGATGCTCAGACGCTCAGGGAAGACATCCAAAAAGAATATCAGGAGAAGATCGCGAAGATAGACGAGGAAAAGGTTAAGACGTTAAAAGATAGTAGCGCGGTAGCAAAAGATAAGGCAGCCGTGCAGAGTTTAAAACAAGAACTTGAGGTAGGTTGATTTAATAAAGAAATCTAATATCTTTATTAATGAGGTGATAATATTGAGTTTGTCGTAGAAAATGAAAGCGGAACTGCAAGCGCAACTTGAAGAACTGACTGAGGAGAGAACTAAGTTGAATGTTGAAAAGCAACAAGTGCACATGGAGGAACAGAGAACAGTGGCCAAGTATATAACCAAACAGTAATAATGATGCAATTTTTGAGAAATCCTATGTAATTGATTTTGCACTTTCAGGAGTCGTGATCTGGACTTGCTAGCCAAAACGGCGATTGAGAAGCAGTCCCAAGCCGACAAGAAATATTCTGAGGCGGAGTTCTTACAGAGAAAATACGAGGAGCGAATACGGAGGATACAGGAGCATGTGGTTTCGTTGAACGCCCGCGAGAAGCAGATCGCCAGAGAGAAGGTGGCTCTGTCCAGAGAAAGGCTGAACTTGCACAACGAGAGGAGGCAGATCGAGGGAAAGCAGTGTTCTCTGTGCAAATCCACCCAAAACTTACCTTTCAGTTTGGAAACTAACTATAACGTGCCAGATTCGTACCTTAATGTATCGGTTTCGAGGGATCCAACGAAGCCCAACGTGAGCTCGGCCATGAACGCCATCGAACAAGAGATGGCCCATTTGATGAGTGCTAATTTTAGTTTAAGACACACTCCCGGTGTTAGTGACGTAAGTGAAGTTAATAGGTTTGTTGGGGGCGAAGCTCTCGATGGTACAATACAAAATGCTGAATCTCAATTGGGATCTGGAGCTTTTAAGGTGAGAACGCTACGCGCTTTTGGAACGATTCGAGTACGTCTCGCATCTTGTTTTTTTTTGGAGTGAAACGTCTTTGGCGCGTTGAGACTAAAATTTATCTCGCGAGAAATTCGTTACGGTTAGAGAGAAAAGATACAATTTAGGAAGAGCGAGAGTGAGAAGATAGACAGAGCGTCTCGCGAACCACTCGACCGTGGAAAGAGGGAACGGACAAAGCTAGCTAGGTCGTTTCTCTTATACACAGAATTCTCTATTACAAGAGAAATTTGATTTAAGAATGCAAAATGATGAAAGCCACAATACTATGCACCGCAAAAGAAATTTCACTGCTTTCAGGAGCATCATTTTTTAATTGTTTATTCTTTTTTCAGGATTACATGGACCCCAAGTTCATGATGTTACGTTTGGACGTTCAGAAAGTATTGAGTAATATTGATCAAAGTAAAAATGGCGATATTAAATACGGTCATTCCGATGAAGACTAAATGTGTGTTCAATGTATAAACAAAATAAAAGACTGAATTTTATGTGTATGTTAATTCATTTAATTCCACTCTGATGTTACAGAATGTATTTTTTGTTTGTTTATTATTTATTCAATATGTTATCAAAATGTACACAAACTTAACTATAACTACATGCTACTAAAGATTTTTTTAAATATCTCATCGTAAAAATATAGGTACAGATTTTTTTTAATTATATTCTAGACTATAGTTGTAGTCAAAATGCACAACTTTGATTCCTTTGGCCGATTATTATTTGTCGGATTGTTCAGAGAATGCGATCCGATTGAATACAATTATAAGCGAATTTATAAAATGTATTTTTAAGTTAACGTAATTACATCTGTAATGTGCATATTTATTTTTGTTCTTTCAAAAATTTTTAAATGCTTCGTTTGTAGATCGAAGCGACATTTTTTTTTTAAATATTTCATATATGTACATTTCATATATAATTAGAATGTACTTTTGCGTTAGATTGGAACGAATTCTTTCTGCACCTGGACAAGTGTATCTACATATATTAATATAATTTTTTATTTATCTGTCGACTATCGGGGCTAAAATATAAATGATTTAATTATAAATTGTAGTACAATACAAAATAAACGCGCAACGGTTCAGTCGGGTAGTTAGCGAACGGCGCAATGGAACAAATAGTTTCTCGTACGCTCTGGTCAATTTATAATCTTTGTTATAACAGTTTTATGCGTATACTGTGGAATAAGACCGACCAGTTTGTTATAGCGTTCTGATACCAGGTCGTATCAAATTATAAGTCAGGATCATTATGAGTTTATTTGACTGGTGTCCAATGTTGGAGTCGTTTTGGAGGTAAGTGTATAGATGAAAAATTCAAGCGTCGTTCGTACAATCTATACTAATATATAAATCTACAGTTGCTTTTACGGATGTTCCGTTATAAATACTGAACCATTCATCGGATTGACTTGAAACTTGGTATCCATGTAGAAAATACATGTACTTAATGGTTAGGCTAATATTTATATTAGTGTTGGACTCCCTAATAATAATGACAATGTTAATTTTAAATGCCCATCGAAGCGGGCGAGTACGGCTTGTTATATAATAATATATGGTTAGACAGAGGAATCAAAATTACGCAGAATGACCAATGTTTAAACAAGGTTTATATTCCAGTTTAATGCATAAATTTTCTTAATTGGCTGCATATACTTAAACCTCGTGATAAATAACATTGAAAGATTCATAGTATAATAGCGACACGCTCGTAACTCGACACGTTACAGGAACTAAATATAATTCTGCACCGGATTTTATCTATGTACCAGTCTTTTTAATAATATTTGTATTAAGTAGTAACGAATTAATAGCGTTATGGACGGCCTGGCCTTTCATTAAACTTATTAGTCGCACAGATCATTATAAATTTATATATAAATTATTCTTAAATTTAATGTACATATTATAATATATATTTATATAAGCAAAATTAAAGTTTTTATTATTTAATTATCGAACAAATAAAATAACGTTTTTTTTTCCATTACGACTTAAAACATTCTAACTATATTTACAAGAAAAAAAATATATCATTTTTATAATTAATAACTAGGTTCTCTATAAATTTGAAAATACATATCGACGATTGAAAGGCAAACGTGACTAAGCGACAATGCGTGAACTTTACAGTAGAATAATTTCAAGTTGAATTACCTGAAAACAAAATTTATTTTAATGAATCTAGCTGTAGTAGAATCTAGCTAGTAGCTGTAGGATTGAAATGATTTTAATAGACCTAGAAATATATATTTTTTGCGCATCGAATATAGTTATTGCCTATCATTTATGTACAAAGCAGTTATTGTCGCTTAGTCACGTTTGGCTTTCAAGCGTCGATATACATATTTATATATTTATTTTAATCTTTACTGTAAAAAAAGATAAATCTTTAAACATGTAAAAAGCACACGTATTTCATTTTCATTTATCACAGTATCAATTAATTTTGAACATCCATTACACGAATACATAGATTAGATAAAATGAATTTCGCTGTAACATCCAAAACAATAATTTAATTTCACGAGAATACGCTATACAAAGGAATGGAAGTAAAATGGCAACGTACTGATGTTATGATAGATTTTCGGGCGGTTGCTTTTGATACTTGACTTCGAGCAGTTGTGGGTAGTTTTCGACGATCGCCAATAATATACCGTCGATGTAATTCCTCAGTTGTACGTTCACGTCTTGTTGTTCTTTTAAAGCTTTCTGCAACTGTTGAGGAAAAAAAAAAGTTTCAAAAAAATGTTGCCATCACAAAAAAATATATATACAAATTTCCAACATCAAAACCGTGCAACATCAAACTGTGTTTCTAAATGATAAATTTGTATGTTAGTTTAGTGATACAAAAACAATATAAAGTGTGAAAAAGGTACTTTACTTAAACGCGTATCACGAAGCATGCAAGTTAGTTTGCTGAAATGAACATGCACAGTTATTAAAAATATCGTACCTTTTCCAACTCTATGTCGTGTTCGGTTTGTGTTTGGCTACCTTCGAGCTGCAAAAATGCATACATAACAATAAAGATATACGATTTGCATGAAAAGCTTGAAGCAAAGCAATAGTCAATACTTCAACATGATATTATGTAGAGTTCGAGGGGAATGTTCTCGAAAACAAATTGTTTAATTGTCATAGTTAAATATCATAGTCGGAAAACTTTGAATCGTCGGAATGTTTGTCACATGTTTTTTGCGTCTTTCATTTATTTTATTTTATTACTATGATGGGTGGACGGGCTCACGGCCCTCATGGTCCGTAAATGCCGCAACCCACCTTGAGTCATGAGTTCTAAGGTGTGAGTTTTAATAATAAAACAGCCCATCATGGCGTTAAGTGGTTATCTGAGCTCATATACATCAAAAACCTTTGAAACCGAAACGCCTTATTGTTTCGCGGCGAAAGAGGCCAGTGCGAGCTTAAAAGACCATACCACCAGAACATAAATAATTACAAAAATTGTAAATAACGCAATATTACA
Source organism: Bombyx mandarina (assembly GCF_030267445.1). Lineage (NCBI taxonomy): Eukaryota > Metazoa > Arthropoda > Insecta > Lepidoptera > Bombycidae > Bombyx > Bombyx mandarina. The sequence goes on from NC_143218.1 coordinate 9,804,037, forward strand.
AAAAAGTAATAGTATGTTTAGTTTATCTGTGTTTCCATTGTAAGTTCAATTATTAAATCCTAGTCTGTTTTCGAGACCGATTCCTCGTAAGCCCTCGAATACCGAATGAAGCTTGGATTAAATCGAAAACTGGAAGATCGCCAAATTAGCGGATTCGAAATGATGACATAGGTAAAAATTAAGAATCAAAAATAGATCCGACTTTATGCTTTTGATGGTGAGCAATGTTAAAAATTTTTGTTTCTATAATTTGCCATTATTTTTTTGATTAGTAGTCTAAGCAAAACTTTTATGTGATGAGTTTATAAAGCGTGTTATGAGGTAGAGATGTCGGTACCATCTTAAAATCAAACCGCGCGTATAGCGTGTTATGTTTTGGAGGCCGCATACCAAACACAATTTCAATAAACTTTACAATTTAAGCACAACAGATTATTATTTTTTATTTAATGATTTCACCCACACTGTAGATGGCGATGAGGTCAGTGACCTAATTCAAACAGAATGTTGGTATTACATTTAATTTGTTTACATGTAAACTAAGAAAATTTTATTGTTGTTATCGTTTTATTTATTTATTGCTTTTAGCCCATAGACATACATCTACAAAACGTAAATGCGTCACCCACCTTGAGACATAAGTTCTAAGGTCTCAGTATAGTTACAACGGCTACCCCGCCGCCCTTCGAACCAAAACGCATTATATCGTGTTTTCATTTAAGATAATACCGTCATTAATTTGTATGTGAATGTATTCGGTGGGTACTTGCCTGGTCGTCGCTCATCTGCGAGAGTTCATGGGCCAGCGAGTTGGTTGCGACCAGCGGACCGCTCACCCCGTCCAGCAGGCTGCGGCCTTCTTCAACTCCACGGGTCAGGATCTGGGCTTGTAGCTCCTCCTGAGCTTCTGATAGTGCTGCGTTCGAAAAATTCAATTACGTCATTGAAAATATATTAGGAATTGTTTTCAAAACTTTGCGACTATCTACTTTATAAACGCTATTATAACGGGTTTTTACCACGGCTTTTTTTAAATACATTTAATCATTTTTATTCGGATATTTTTTTCCTACCTATGCTGATAGCCTTGACGTGTAGGTGAGCTCACGGGGCTCAAACCGGGTGTGTTGCTAACACTGGCCCTAGCAGGAGCAGTGCTTCGCAGAATCTACCACCGGATCGAAAACGCGACCAACTGAGAAGATCCGGCGAGAAACTCAGTGGGCTGTGTCTATGGGTTAATGCACTGGTGAAGCCCTTCGTCGCAAGCGACGGGTTCGACGAGGACGGTGATCGAATATTCGGATATTTCCGCGCTGTTGCAAGCACCGTGATAACGGGTAGAGATCATCGTTGTAAGAACCCGTTAAGCAATAGAGTTTTTAATGAGTATTTATATTAGTTGAGACTTGCTTTTTACATTAATAGTCAAGATGGATAAAAGTGACGCATCTAATGTAGGGAATTATCGGATCTCATGCTATACACTACAATGTTAATACGCGAATAGAAGTTTCAAATCCATTGCGACGGCCCCTACGTACAAAGCGTCATGTCAAAAATGGTGGTTTACAGGAAAACGTTTTAAAGTTTTAAACTCATGTGTAATTAAATCATAAAAGTAACTTCTATCTTTTATTATTGATTTCAAGTATTCAATTTAGGCCGGTTCTAATGGTATACTAATTATTTATAATATCCTCTATTTTCCCGGAAAAGGACGACTGTGTCTACCACAACTATGAAATAATAATAATATAATAATAATTTTTAAGAACGTATAAAAGTTCATGTAAAGATGACTGTCTCTACATCAGTAAAGTCTTTATTTTTAAAAGTGGATGTCTTATGCGTTTATTTATCTTTATATATATAGGGTAATATGCGTATTGACAAATAGAAAATGATTATGAAATAATAAAAAACGTGATTTTGGACACGACTCTTTATACGTACCGTCGATTGGGGCTTGATAAATCAGTTTTAGAGGTTGAGTAAAAATTTTAAGTGTGTATTGGCTTACAAGTAATAACACAACTTTCACCAATTAAAAATACGCTGTAATAAGGTTCGGGGACGAATTTTTAATAATTTAAGTATTATTTCGAATGATTGTTGTCGATTATAATTTAGTTTTTGTAATCGATTATAGTTTTATACGATTAATGGCATTTTAACATTGTGAGTATACTCGTATATGCTTGCGGATTACTCTAATCGAAAATTTGTTAAAAGAAAGACATTTCTTTTAACAAATTGTCGATTAGAGTACTGTCCGTATACTGAATGAGTATTCTCTTTTCACAGGTTTTGTCTTAGTCAATCTTTATGCTAATAAGAAGTAAATGTTTTTATTTATTTATTGCTTAAGTGGTTGGACGAGCTCGCAGCTTGGTGTTAAGTGGTCACTGGAGCTCATTAATATCTACAACGTAAATGCGCCACCCACCTTGACATATAAGTTCTAAGGTCTCAGTATAGTTACAACGGCTGCCCCGCCCTTCAAACCGAAACGCATTACTGCTTCACGGCAGAAATAGGCAGAGTGGTGCTACCCACCCGCGCGGGCTTACAAGAGGTCCTACCACCAGTAAGTATAGTTAGAACGGCTGCCCCACCCTTCAAACCGCGTTGTTAGGGAGAGTGTGATCGTCTTACATTTGTTCTGTGTCCGTAGCAGCACGAGCTCCTTAGTGAGTTCGTCGAGGCGCGGGTCCGGCGGCGGCGGCGGCGCGTCTCTCAGGGCGAGCAGGTCGCGCCGCGCGGCCGCCAACAGCACGCCCGCCGCCGCCGCCGCCTCCCGCTCCCGGCGCTCGGCCTCGCGCGCCGCGCTCAGCTGGGCCGCCAGATCGCCGACCTGCTCCTGCGCCTCGCGATGTGCTCGCGACAAGTTCTCCGCGTTCGCTTGCAGCGTCTCTGCCACGCCGCGCAGACGGCCGACCTGCATCGACAGTAGAACACTTAAGGCCGAGTCACACCGGAATGGCAGCGGCCGGCAGCGATGCCAGCGGCCCCCGGTCGCCGCTGGCGGCCTAGCACGGCCTCCAGACTGCACGCGCCTAGTCTCCTTTTGACTAGTTTAGTTTCTTCATTCGGCAATGATACTCGTGTGTGAACATGATGGAATTGATTATTATATATGACCGCGGTGCCCTGAGGGGCCTTGTGTCACCGCTGGCAGCCGCGGGCAGAACCACCGACAAGACGCACGTGGCGCGCGGCTGTTCGCTTCACCACGGGCAGGCGGCGGCTGTGTCGCGACCTTTTCAAGCTTTTCAAGCGATACTGATCTTTTAAGTATGTAGATAAAGTTTAAAATTATTTCAAATTGAAAGTGCTCGCCACGACGCTGCTGGCCGCTGTCATTCCGGTGTGACTCGGTCCTTACCGAGGTTTAACTATCTATGCTGATAGCCTTGAGAGGCTATTTCAGCTTCACCCTAACGTGTGTAGGTGAGCTCACGGAGCTCAAACCGGAAGTGTTGCTAACACTGGCCCTAGCAAGAGCAGTACTTCGCTAAATCTACCAAAGGATCGGAAACACGACCCACTGAATAGATCCGGCGAGAAACTCAGTGGGCTGTCTATGGGTTAATTTACTCGTGGAGCCCTTCGTCGCAAGCGACAGGTTCGACGAGGACGGTGACCGATGCTTGTGGTACCTAAAAGCACAGTTAATGGATCGGGAGAATGTTTAACGTCTTAAGGTGTTCGTTCACATTGTAGTGCGAAGTTTCGGGTCCTCGTATATTATAGATCTTAAAAGCCAAATAAAACAGATCGCTGTCCCGCTACTCTGCCCCGATACCAGTGACTGACCCCAATTACTTACTTCAAACTGAGCATAGACCATATTACTGACCTCTTGTTTAAGATGCGACGCTTCGGTCTCGGCGGCGGTCAGTCTGTCGGTGAGAGCAGCTATTTGTGAATCCCTGTCGCGTTCAATTCTTGTTATTGCTTCTCTGCTACGTCGTTTTTCTTCTGCTATACTCTCTTCGCATCGGCTTTCAATCTATAAAATAATTATATCAAATATGAATAGCACTCTGTTTGTACCTAAAGGCTATTTTTAAACAAAACAATATAATCTCTTTTAGCTAGATCGTTTATTGTCAGGTTCATTTGTAGGCATCTCAAACATTATTTAATATTGACAAATGTTCCAGTGAAGTAGTAATCCTCCGTAGGTCGTGTTCCTCAGTGCTGAGGATCGTGACCTTTACGGAATACATACGTAAAGGTTTTCTTGGGAAAATTGCTAGTGGTGGGTTTCCGCGTCCTTCCACAGCAGAATTTCAGAGGCGATTTAGTTTATCTGGGCTACTGAAGCCTTAGTTTGGGTTAGTTGACCGCCGCCCGTTGCTCGGCGTTAGATTTTTACGGCCGGGTAGTAGAAGTAGTAATAGTCCAAGTAAAACCCAGGGAAAAACTTCGATAACTTCACAAATAATAAGCTTATTATGTTATATTTATTGGTCATGTATATGATATTTAAACTTTATTATACTTTTCATAGCTATTTTGGTTTCGACGTACCTCTCTTATCTGTTCGTCCAACATGTGCACTCTTGCTTGCAAGACTGCGTTCTCAGCTTTGGCTCTTGCGTATCGCTCGTCTGCAGTGCTCTGAGTGTCAGCTAATGACGTCACTTGTTGCTGTAGAAGTTGTACCTATAAGAACAAACAAAAACGTACTTACAAAATCGAATTTTAAATGATTTTTCACTGAACTAAGATATCGAGGGATGAAAGGCTATTTTCGGTTTAAGCGACATTAAATCTTCCTTTTTTATTGCTTAGATGGGTGGACGAGCTCACAGCCCACCTGGGATTAAGTGGTTACTGGAGCCCATAAACATCCACAAAGTAAATGCGCCACCCTCCTTGAGATATAACTTCTAGTCTCAAGTATAGTTACAACGGCTGTCCCACCCTTCAAACCGAAACGCATTACTGCTTCACGGCAGAAATAGGCAGGGTGGTGGTACCTACCCGCGTGAGTCCTCACAGGAGGTCCTACCACCAGTAATGAATTTATCTTTGTAATTAAAGGTGCGTTTTATTTGGTATTAGCATCAACAGTCCGATGTTTTTAATTGAGCTTTAATTAAGTATAGCCCAGTTTTTTTTGTTATGATACTTTTTCCAAATTTCAAAATTTAAATGGCTCTCTTATAAAGTTTAAAAAATGTCCCTTATACCAAATAGCCATATTACATAGAGATCATCGGCTAGTAATGTTTCATTTTTTATGCTAAATATAGCTAGATCTATTTCAATTACCTCTGATCGTCGTAATTCACAATTAATACCTTGAGTTTTAAAAACAAAAAGCAGTTTTTTATCTACATTACTTAATCTGCTTGAAGAAACAGTTCAGTTAATGCATTCTAAATATTTACATCAAGCTATATTTATGTGTTCGTGATTGCGTCGGTTTAAAGATTACTTGAAATAACTCTTAGAAGTATTTTATCAAGACTGGTAAGTTGCATTACGTACTAATAGTTTAATAATGTCTCCAGTTTAGTACACGCCAACTTCAATTCCAGCCACGTTTACAGATGTATTTGGTTTTATAGAAAATTCAAGGCATTTTTAATGCGGTCAAATGAGATCGCCTATCTGGAAATGCGGAAAAAGCCACTTATCCAATTTGGCTACGATGACGATCACAGTTCTCAATTGAATTAATAGTGGAAAACCAGTAAAAGATGACATGTTTTATTATTTATTTTTCTAATTCGATCAATAATGGTACTGATAAATAATCGTCATCAATCTGATACAAATTTTTTAATTGTTTTTATTATATCAATTTATTTTATTATAATAAATAGGTTATTAAAAAACTATTAGTTACTATTTTCTCCTGTGTTCATCAATTGATTTTATTTTTGTCGTTATCAACGCAAATTTTACGGTCATCAAGATTTTGATTAAGACTTAGGTTATTTTCGAATTTTCAATAACAAAAAGAAAATGCATAAAATTAGTATACATTTTCAGGATGTAAATCTTGTCATCTTAAATTTCTGTCATTGGGCGAACCATAGTTACATTATAGGTAGATAGATAGATAGATAGTGTACAATCGTCGAAGAACGTGGTTCGTGTCGGAAATTCATTTACATAGGCAAGTTGGGTAATATTGTTGCTTCACATCCTATTATCGTAGTCATGTGGGGCTTTGATAAGTTTGTTTGAGTATTCTAAGGGTAATTTATTTTTATCACTTTACTATATTTATTAAAATCTAATGAAAAATGCAATTTTGAAAAAAGCAAGTTCCTGCTGGTGACATTGTCTACGAATTATTATTGTTATTGTTAAACTTGGATATTATTACAATGTATTATTATTTTCCTTGATTCTTTCGTGCATTCTGTTCCAAATTACGTAATATATTGTTTAATTTAAATTATTCGGCTGACATAGCTAACCGAATATCTTTGCAAGCATAGTTGCGTATCTAAATTATTTTCTAGTTCAATAATTGCTAAATAAAATTACTACATTTACCTCAAATCTTTATCTTATTAATTTATAGTAATCATTATTCAGAGCTTCATAACAGGTATTAAAACTTAAGCGTGGCTGGAAAATCATAAAACTTTCATTTGTAAAATTATTACAATAATAAATCCCGTGAATATAAATGTCGAATTTACAGAAACACTACTTAAGTTATTGTTCTACTTATATTTTATCTTAGGTTGTTTGCTATTATTTTTATTGTCTTCGAGACTTAACTTGAAGCTTTCGATTCAGTTGATGTTTATTAGTCACCAGCACACATAGATATATCGATAGCGCCAAGAGCACAGCCTAGGGCCTAGTCTCTTCTACTATCTCATGCCCGCTAAAATTCTCGCCGGATCTTCTCAGTGGGTCGCGATTCCGATTCGTTGGTAGATTTAGCGGAGCAATGCTCTTGCTAGGGCTAGTGTTAGCAAATTCTCTCAGTTTGAGTCCGTGAGCTCACCTACCCATTCGGGCGTAGCTAGAATAGCACCCTTGGCTACCAGCGAATAGGTAAGTAAACTAAAAAACCTCACCTCCTAGTATTTTTTTTAAATTTTTTTTTTATTGCTTAGATGTGTAGACGAGCTCACAGCCCACCTGGTGTTAAGTGGTTACTGGAGCCCATAGACATCTACAGCGTAAATGCGCCACACACCTTGTAAGTAAGGACTTTTTTCAAATCTCAAAAATGGAAAATGTCATACAAGTGACTAAACTATCGTATATGCCTAGTACCTAGTCAGTGTCTAAGTAATATATGGTCAGTATAGACATGTGTGTGTTATTCTATTCATACGACGTGTTTATAATATGACTAATGATATTGAAGTGGTGTCTCATTGTACAGGAAGAGACTGATTTAAGTTGTTTCCTACAATAAAGTACGATTTACCTGAAGTGTGGACGTAGAAGTTTTCAAAAATAGTTTTCGACTAAAAGATAAATGATTATTTAAAAACGTGCGTAATTTTGGAGAATGAATAAGTTGAGCGTGCGCCAAGACGTGTGATTCATTCAGCGAATGTGATTATAATGTGTTTCTGCCCTGTGAAAGTATGTTTACTTGTCGTAACGATTAGTATCGATGGAAGATCAAATTAAATTGGTTATGTTCACACTTTCTTACAGGTGAATACCACGTTGTCCGCAAGAATTAAGTAAATATGGGTATAATCAAATAAATATATTACAAAATTTACAAATCATTTTTACAATACATAAATATGTATGTAAAATAAAACTTTTTGCCATTGTAAGTAGACGAGCATACGGTCCATCTAATGGTGAGTGGTCGCCCATGGACGTCAACAAGCCAGGAGCACAGCAAACTCACTACCTACCGCTGAATATTTTTCACAAACTATGTTTGAAGAAAGACCAGAATAAATAATTGCATCATTTCAATGTTCATCGTATTAATAGACTTATACTTTAAATATGAAGTTACATACGTAACTAAAGTTATATTTTTATTTCAACACAATAATATTGATTGAAATCATCTGAAATCATTTGTTAGAATGAACTTTTCTAGATGTTTCGATGAAGTTAGCGAAGATTACCAAACGTTAACCTTCGAGTTGAAATCAACGTCAACGTAAAACAATGTAAGTAATCCATCTCCGGATTCTGAGCTGATAAGGAGATTGATAAAATCGAATACATTCGGTTTAGATGTTAAAACGAAGATATTTATCACAACGAATCAATACTCATGAATACATTTATATATTAATACGTGAAGCAAAAACTTTGTATTCCTTTTTACGAAAATTGCGCGGACGGAGGAGTAGGAAATTTTCCACACTTATAGAGAATATAGAGAAGAAGTGCACAATGCTAATATTTTTTTTAAATAATGCATAAAAGATACATTAAATCAATAAAGAAAACATTACACACACTACCATGTATTTGACACACACACATATACTCTTTGTTTGTTGCACTGAAGTATTGTGAAACTTTTGTTATTGCTTAAAGTCTGTAGTCAAATTGAAAATAGGTTAGTATTGTTTATCTTTAATATTACGAGTACTTGTCTATAGTGTAGTCTTGGCGAAATCTGTAACAATAGGACCATAATAATGTTGAAACTTATAATTTCAATTAATTATAGTCGAATTTCGACGACTGCAGGACCACTAGTACATTCTAAATGACTTTAAAGAAAATGTTAAACGTTTATGAGTATCTATGGTAGTTTTCCAATTACAGAGCATAATGCGACTCAGTGGCGCACAATGCCGAATTATGCTGAAACTTAATTGGAACGTGAATTAGTTTTCAAATGCATCAGCAGAGTGCGCTAAGTTAGCACAGTTTTAATTAACATTGATTATTTCTAAGAAACTACGACGAAACGAAAGCCTTACAATTTTTTTCAACATTAAATAATATTACTAACGATAATTTAAACAAAATTTCGATCAATGCCAATCAATTCTTAAAGAAAAAACACTTGTCAATTCTGTCACTGAGTCGGTATCGATTGCGAGTATCACGCGAGAGCAGTACTTTTGAGAGTGCTCGACTGTGCGAAGCGTTGTTGTAGTTGGAACATTCAACGTTGAGCATTATGCCGCATAATGCGCTCTTGTGCTGTAATTGGAAAACTACCTATGACATCTCGTGAGCCGCTTCCATTTAAAAGCTTTAAAACTAAACTTTCGATCGTTTGTAAGAGCAATTCCGTGAAGCTGCGTTCGATTTTACTTTTGTTTGGATTCGTTTCAAAGCCATAAAATGATCGTCTGCTGGATTACGATCCGATGGGAAAATAAACGCTTTTAACGGTAAATTTGCATTCTTCAATAATTTCAATTTAAGAGTTATTATAATGGTAATTAAAACTATTTTTACGGTTTAATCTCGCGTTTATTAACCCTTTGAGTGCGAAAGATTTGAGTGAGTCGATAGATCTATTCTCTATTAATGCGTATAGAGTGAAGAGTATCGGAATACCGACTATTGCGCAGTTTCATTATATTAGGTACTAGCTGCACCCGTCCGCTTCGCTGGCCATTTAAAATTAACATTATTATTTCTCACAGTTGCCCCCGCAACTGGTATAGGGAGTCCTACACTCATATAAATATTAACCTATCCATTAAGTACGTGTATTTTCTACATGGATACCAAGTTTCAAGTCAATCGGATGCATGGTTCAGTAGTTATAACGGAACATTCGTAAAAACGACTGTAGATTTATATATTAGTATAGATATAAATTAGGTATCGACCTGTACACACGTGTCTTACCGCGCGCACGTATTATGTTTATTATAAGTTAATAACATTTATAAATAATCGTTTATTAAATGGTAGGCAGCGGTTTGGCTCTGCCCTTGGCATTGCTGACGTCCATGGGCGATGGTAACCACTACCATCAGGTGGACCGAATGCTCGTCTACCTAAACGGGCAATAAAATTAAAAACATATTTTGCTGTGAACTTAGCATTGATTTTGAATATTTTATTAAGTAAAAGTTTTTTATAAGTTGCATTTTTTTAAAAATCCTCCAAGAACAGCTGCAAAATATGTGAAAATAAGCTAAGCACTAAAAGGTTTAATTACGAAGCTTTTACAGTTTTCGTGGTCACGGCCGTCCGTAATAAACTTGAAATGAAACGATAAAGAAAAATTATTATGTTGACGTTTTGCGAAAACGAAAGAAAATACTACACATACCATAGTATAGTTGCGAGATTGTAAAGTTTTTTTTTGTTTACTGCTACGCAGCGACAAATGGTGCAGTGATTGAAATTAAAATACACATTTTGTATAACGTTGAATTTGACCTACTGGCATTTTTTTTCCTACCTAATCTGATAGCCTTGACAGGCTTTATCAGCGTCGCCTTAACTAGTAGGTGAGCTCACGGGGCTCAAACCTGATGACATTGCTAACACGAACCCTAGCAAGAGCCGTGCTTCGCAGAATCTACCACCGGATCGGAAACGCAACCCACTGAGAAGATCCGGCGAGAAACTCCGTGGGCTGTGTCTGAGGGTTAATTTACTCGTCGAGCCCTTCGTCGCAAGCGACGGGTTCGACGAGAGCGATGACCGGTGCTTGAGGTACCTAAAAGCACCGTTAGTGGATCGGGAGGACTGGCATTTATTTACACTATGGCAGATAATAGTAGTTACAGTGAAAATCAATTCAAATTTTCACTGCACCAACGCAACGGTTTATTTGTTTTAAAGTTGCATGTCATCGTCTCATTATATGTGTATTGTACATACAAGTACATATTTAAAATACCAGTAAGTGCACATGATGTATAATTAAGTGTTGTGATGTAAGTGAAAGTTATCTCCGTTCTCATAGTGTTCAATTGTGTAAGATATTTGTTTGTTACCGACGTTACGCATTATTAAATTTCATGGTTATAATTTTTTTACCATCAATCCTTTTTTTTTTTTGCATATGTAGGCGGACAATCTCACGGTTCACCTGATGTTAAGTGGTTACCGGATACCAAAGACATCTACAATGTAAATGCCGCCAACTACTTTGAGATATGTGTTCAAAGGTCTCAGTACAGTACAACGGCTGCCCCGTCCTTCAAAGCGAAACGCATTACTGCTTCTCGGCAGAAATAGACAGGGCGGTGGTACCTACCCGTGCGGACAATTATTGGAATTATAGGTCGGTAATTATACTTTTTGTCTTTTACATTAATTTAATTTAAATTATATTTAACATTAATTTCGTTATTCATTTTATCAAATTATTGAAGAGCATTCGTTGGTCAAAAGCGATAACCTTGTTTTTAAGTTGATGAAGGAATTAATATAATTTATCTGCGTGTTGACTATGAGATCACATTGCAGTACCTACATTACATTAATAACGCAAAAATTTTAGTGTCAAGAAGATAAATATGTATTCACCAAGCCAAAGGTCATTATTATTTGAACACAGATTCTTGAATAACAAATGAGGATCACTCAAGTAAACAGTTACTTCATTTGTTAATCAGCATGTTTGCTAACTAAATCGCCCGTGATACTGTCAAATTGTTTGATTCAAACTTCATAATAAGTTCGATGTATGTTAGAACATTTCACCAAACAACAAAATTGTTGATATTATTCCTAACCAAAATATAAAAAAATGAGTCAAACATGCAATGTTTGTTAAACTTTTCAAACTATATTTTTATTTTTTATTTATTGCCTCGATGGGCGATCGAGGTCACGGCCCATCTGGTGTTAAGTGGTTACCGGAGCCCATAGCCATCTACGATGTAAATATCGCCACCCACCATGAGACACGAGTTCTAAGGTCTCACTTTTAACAGAACAACCGCTACTCCGCCCTTCAAACCGAAATACATTACTGTTTCACGGGAGAAATAGGCAGGGTGGTGGTGCCTGCCCGAGCGGACTCACAAGATGTCCTATCACCATTAATTAGGCAAATTATAATTTTACGGGTTTGATTTTTATTACACGATGTTATTCCTTCACCGTGGAAGTCAATCGTGAACATTTGCTAAGTACGTATAGTGGAAAATTTGGTACCTGCCTGCGGGATTCGAACACCGATGCATCGCTACATACGAATGCATCGTGAAACTAATATTATATTCGAATAAAATTACTAAAAAGTGAACGTGTTTCGATCAGTTTCATCGTTTTGGATCTTGTAAGACTTTACACAATGGTTGTGTGATGTTTAATCAATGAGTACTTAGTTCTATAATGCAGCGTATGCTCGTGACTTCCTTGAGCGAATGTTTTCTTGGCTCTCGGCTAGCCTCGCAACTTTCCAGCATTCGTCGATAGTGTGTTTAACCTGAGAGGGTAATGTTTACTAGACGGCGCTCGGTTTCATTCAATTACATTTTCGAGTAGATGGTTATCGCTTATATACTTGTTGTCAACTTTTGTGTTATGCAATGTGGACCTGACTTGTAGCATTTGCGCAGCAATGTTTGTTCGAGAGCCAGAGAGATTGGAACCGAAATATTAAATATTATTATTTGTCTGATATAATTTAGGTTGCAATCCAGATCAGATTTAGGTACTATTTGTACGATTTAGTTAATATGTAATGTACTGTAATGAATGTGATTTGTTTTATGTAGCAATATAACAAAAAAATTGCTAATGGAAATTTGTTCAATATCTAGTTTTATCGCATTCAGTGATGCATATAATGATATGTGTTCTTGCTGTATATCATGTATATCATTACTATCTTGGGATAATATTTGTGAAATCTTTTGTTGGCTTATTCATGAAATTGTTCGTATATTTGTTTGGCAATATACAATGAATATATGGATATAAAATGTCAAGGAAAATTGAAGGGCCGGCATAAGAAAATAGCAAAGTCCGTACTTATTATGAATAGGAAATTCAATTCTTCAGTTTGAGTGGTCTGCATGTGAGAGCATGCTAATTCATACTATTAAATCTGTTAAGCAGACAATTCGAATGAATTTCGATTTTACTGCAACAGGTTTACAATAAATATTTAGGTTATCGTAAGAATAGAAAACAGGTTTGTGGGTTACCGTCGAAACATTAGCATTATATTTTGAACGTGTTTGATTCACCAAAAAAAGCACGTGCTGAAATATATTAGTTCAAAAATTATTGGAGTTAACATTACAACATACTCATTCAGCGATTTTGACAAATTTTGATATGGAAACCTAGGTACAGACAACAAAAATCAAAGTGGAAGATTATTCAAGTACAGACAAAATCTAACTAATATATGAAGAAGACGATCACTTGCTGTAGACGGTTAGAAAAGATTCCCATCAGAGGGTAGTCAAAGTCTTTAATATGCTAACTCTAAATGTAAACTTATAAATACTCCTATTAGTTGCATAAAGTAGGCAATTCTTCGCAATACTTATTTGTGAAACTGGCTAGAACTTTTGAACAAGATGTCTTAGCCTGTTTAGTTTTGAATTGATTTTGTAGTAAAAACCTGCGTATTAAGCATATTAAGCTGCAAGAGCTGAAATACAAAAATATATTTTTTATGCCATTCCCTCAAATTCGTTTAAGCTGTGAAACTTTGTGAAGTGTAGTGCTTGTTACATAAAAACTCCTATATCCATGCCGGAATCTTACGTAAAACTAAGTTAACGATACTGCGGACTTCTCATTGTACAATCTACGTTGTATGGGAACATCCAAATCGTTCCTAACATCACACGGGTCATTCAAACTGCGTCTGCGTTAATTAAACCGTAATAGTTTCTACTCACACAATTGTAATATAAGTAATTACTTTACGTCTGCTGTGCGTACAGCCATTAAGGAGGTGACGGGCTGGAGTTTGTCACCAGTTTTAGTTACAAAGCTGCATTCAGTGAAATGCACTCACAGATTCTTCAGATTCTTCTATTTCAGCGGTCGGGGAACCGGGATAAATTACCCCAAATGTTATAAAATGAAATTTTGGGGGGTAAAAATGACACTTTTGTGAGTAAAAAGTATATTTTGAAGTGAAACTTCTTTAGAATCTATTTTTTTATTTTCTTTTATTAATAATTTAAATTTTTTGTTATTGTTTTCTTTTCAAAATTATCATGGGGGCTATAATATGAAAGATGCTAAAAAGAAGCGATTTAGTTTTTCGCCATGAGGTAATATCAACTTACACAAAAATATTTTAGGGTAATAATTAAAAAAGTTCCCCGACCGCTGTTCTATTCTAATCTTTAATTTACGTTCCCTATTATGTTGATTAGTGTATTAAATAAATTAATACTACACAGTTTACGTATGAATTCCTATTTCTACGGTACCCATTCATCGTCACACGTATGGATGACTCATTTTCGTTTTATCACCCTGAAGTCGAAATTGCCTTTACTGGCAATATATTTCAGAGGTATTTAACACGACGACAAACGAGTCAATGATGACGAATCAAAATATCTAAGAATAGCAGATAAAAACATCTCTAAAATAAAAGATAGCGTCAAAGATAAGAGACAAGGTAGCAGTAGGTCGTATACTGATTGTTTTATACGTTGTAAAGTTGTTAGACGCGCGAGCAAAATATGTTTGATCGATGAAAACGGTGCATGTACGAAGTATCGCGTGACAGCATTGAACTAATCAAAGGCCGCGATGGTACGTCCTGGTCGAGAAATGGTAACAGCAGTAACGTTTCTATAAAATAGAATTGAATAATGCCTTCAGTTTCTACCCGCATCGAATAGATACTTATCGGAAGCTATTGAAAATGCAAGCACTTTATGCTGTCCATTTTTGAATTGAAATTTCATCTTTGTAACTTCGTACTTGATGTAATAATTTATTGGGACTAGATGATGACCGAGCTTTGCTCGGTTTTTTTTTTGATAACGCCATCTTGTTGTGTTTTTAAAGCGGTTAGTTGCCCTCAATTAAGAAAAATAGTACTATTATTCGCCAATAGATGTCGGGAAGAGTTGATTATTGAAAACATGAATAAAACAACATTTTCAGAAAATAAATCGTAGCTAGATCGATTTATCGATCCCGATCCGAGATATCGCCCCCGAAATCCCCTGTGTACTAAATTTTATGAAAATCGTTGGAGCCGTTTCCGAGATTCAAATTATATACATATATATTAATATACAAGAATTGCTCGTTTAAAGGTATAAGATTGATTAAAAAAAAACAATAAATACTTATGAAACGAGAATACGCATAGTTCTATACAGAAGACGGTAGTTTGATTATTTTGTTACTTTAAATAAATAAAATTGTATGCACTACAATTTTTTAATTTCAGCTATTGTTCTCATAAATATATACTATACCTATTTAACTGAATCATTTAATAAGCAATGACAAGGAAAAGTATTCATTTTACGAATGTTTAGTATTAAACTGACGTACGGTTAATAAGGAATAACAAACTATGACGCCTAAAATGATTTCATTGAGCTAGTGTAACTAACTACTCTGAAATAATAATTAATGTAAAAATAAAAAT
This sequence comes from Bombyx mandarina, assembly GCF_030267445.1. NCBI lineage: Eukaryota > Metazoa > Arthropoda > Insecta > Lepidoptera > Bombycidae > Bombyx > Bombyx mandarina. The sequence continues at coordinate 9,819,530 of NC_143218.1, forward strand.
AAATTATAAATGCGTTACATCTGCTTCTGAGTTATATGCATTCTGTTTTTTTTTGGATATTCGAATCTTCTGAAAATATGAAACCTATTATTATTTATGTAGTTTATTAAGCACTAAAGTGGTTGTAAGTTATTTTCTAAGTGTATTATAAAACTAAATGCGGTTTTAATCAATGTTTTTTTAAGTTTTGGGATAAAGAACTGAATGGTTCTCACTTGGTCGGATAAATTGTCACACCACTGATGCGCGGCCGTTTTCTTCCCGCCGTTCAAGCCGTTGGATAGATGCGGAGTCAACGGACTGCCCGTGAACAGGTCCTCGGTGAGGCTAGCGTCCGAAGTTATTCGGTTCCTCACCTCTGGAGGCGGACCCTGAGGCCCGACAAAGTCGAACTGGCCATCCCACATATCATATTCTAGCTCTAAGCTATCTTCCACCACCTCGATCGGGTCACCCATTGTCCCTCTTGACCGATTGAACAAACCGGACTTGAACATTTAAAATTTCGCTTTTCACTATACAGTAATTATCTTTGGATTTGTTCCAATATTGCACTATTCATAAATACTACTTATTGACTTATATGTAAATTGACTTCAGAACACAATTTTATTTTATTTCTTGAGTATTAAACTTAAGATTTCAATGGCACAATAATTAAAGTGATCATTATTGATTCGAAAAAAAGATTTTTCTAATTTGATCATCAAAGAGTCTACACATACAGTTCACGTAATCCACTGAGCAGTATTAATAACTTTGTGTCACAATTTCACTTCGAATTTAATTGTCACACTTAGAGTTATTCCTTAATCAAAACCAGAGGTCAAAAAAGTTTTAGTTGTTGTCATACAGGAGAATCAAAATATTGAGCATCAGTCGACTTCTACGAAGCCGATTCAATGTTTTTGACGTCGGCTCTGACATTGTTCATACACAACGACTGATATCGACCCAAAGTATCACTTGCAACGTTTATATATTTAATGGAAACGATAAAACCACAATCGAAAATAAAACTTTAAATGAACCGGCAAGAATACGTGATGTTAGCACAGTATCGCGTGGAACACTGAAGGCGGGAAGGCGGCAAGGCGGACAGCTAACACGGCCCGCGCACCCCGCCCGTGACGCGACATGATTATCAGCTGGCCGAAGCCACAGCGCCACATGAATAAAGTTTATTCGCTCCCTACACGTATGCATGATTGTCTGATGTATAGTTACAAGGCAATAACCCCTTTCACGGGCTCCCCTAGTCTGTCGGCAGTTCGTAATTTAACGGGCGAGGGACCACGATCACAACAGACTCCCTCGGGTACCATTGTCGCTCTAGATGAAATACATAATTACATACGTCGAAATAAAACAAAAAGTACTTATCTACCAATGTTTAGTATCAAATAGTAACAGTTGAATGTTTTTGTACGGTTTATGCTAGAAATATTATATAGGCCATATTTTTTTTAATTCTCGAAATGGATGTGTTCAGGGTCCATTTGAATTTGTTGCACCAGAACTTAGTAAGGTACAATCTCTACTCGAGCGAGTTCAATACGTCCTCCCAACAGTAAAAAGCTTGACATAAGAAAGTGATAAAGAAAGTGAATTAACTAGGCGAACGTGCAATAGTTGTTCGGATATAAATGTAAATCCGTATAAACCTGTCTTGCAACTTGCATTCATAGGTTTTTAATTAGCTCAATGTCGATCGATGGCTTGAATTTGCCCGTATAAATAAAATACGAAGAGTAAATAAAACACTTCGCTTGTATCGCCTGTTGAAGATATAATTATAGAACATAACAGAAAAAAAAATGTAGCAAAACAAATCGTGTAATCGAAATCTGTAGAAGGTATTGTTTGAATCGTGTGAAATTCGCGGTCGGAAATTTGGATTGAGTGTTGTTATTACGGAGCTTTATTGGCTTACAACACAGACTGTGAAGCGATATCTTAATATACGCACATTTAACGTAGAATAGACATGATTTATTTATGAGTATCGTAAGTTATTATGTGAAAGGCAATTGTTTATTTGAACGTTTCCTTTGATAAGTAAACGGCGGATGTCTATGCCATATGGCTGGATCGGCTTTAGAAATTCCATTCACGTTTATCTCGACTAGCCCATTGTGGGATCGATCAATTGGAAGACGGATAATTGTATTTTTTTTTAATTCAGCTCAAGTAATACAAATGATAGCAAAAATCAAACAACAATTAAACTTAGCGTTCCACATATCGCACCTTTAGAATTAAAGTGGCTCAATCCAAAATTCTTGTTTTTTGATAAACGCCAAAAATGTAATTGAGTAATTGTATTTTTTCAGTTTTATATTTAATACTTTTAGTCTTAAAGCGCATATCGTAAGGAATGCGCTTGTTTTAAAAGAAACGGAAAATGATTTTTATAAACTGATAGAATACATCCTTTTAAGTGATTCAAAGTATAAAACTCAATTTCATAAAATTTTTAGTTAAGCCACTTCAATTCTGAAGGTGTGATATGTACTAACAAAAAAGTTTACATTACTATGCCGTAGCTCTATTACATATACAACGAAACAATAGATGTTGGTGACAAGACTGGACAGAATAATGAAATGTTATACTTTTAACTGTATTTTTCTTGTGTCACTCTACCGACTCGGTAAGGTTAGTTAACAAAGTTAACGTTGCGTTTTTTCTAGCATAGTATGCGTGTCCAAACACATAGGTGTTCTCACATTCTTTTAAATCAGCATATCGGTTTCTTGCGTATGAAAAGGATTTGTGTGACACAAATACGTATTGACAAAAAAAGTTGCACAAAAATTTCAAAAACTGAAAATAATGTATTCATTAAATTTTAGTTTCAGTGTATGTTTCTTATAATGAAATTTTTGTTCGCAATGACTAAATTCAGCTTCAGTCGGATTTAATTTTTTTCCTGAGCTTACTTTTCAAGGTTTTTTTCAATTACATCGATTGTTAAATAAACGCATTGCGTAACATGCATTTTGTAATTTCTTTTTTTTTACTATAAGACTATCTTTTACCTACACGCGGCTACAATCGCGTTAAGGTAGACAACAATCACGGCTTAGAATATAGTTTTTTTTTTTTTTTTTGCTTCAATGAAAAGCCGCCCCTACATCTCAATTTTTGTACCCCTCACAAGGCGTATCAAAAATTTCATGATGATCGGTTGAGCAGTTAAGCGTAACAAACAAACAAACTCACTTTCGAATTATGTATAGTGAATTTTGTACATACATATGTATAAGAGATAATATAATAGCATGAACGCCGAACCAGCTACATGCATTTAATGTAATATGTACTAATGCTTATTAGATTATTTCAAAGACTAAACTTTAGTTGATAAAACAAAATTAAAGTTGTTGAATACTATTATTATATAATTTTATGTTATAGCGGTACGTTTATGTATTACTGTTGAACATGCGATATGAAAATTTGGTTCGGTGTTCCCCGTTATTCATTTACAGATTAGTCAGAGGGAGAACCGTTTGAAGGGGTGTTTCGATGACTGTATTATTAACACAGAGTACTAGTACCGTATAGCTATTTGTATTTTCTTATTTATATATGTCTTCTTCAATTTAACGTTCCAATGTAACGAGTGTCAACTGCTGTCTCGTGTACTGGTAGCGATCTACTTATGTTACCTGACGATCGTGAATAAAGTTCCAAGTTTCTGTGCAACGAATGCATGCAACAATCCGAACGATATCTAACGGGTTTAAGGTTATATTTAAGTAACAAGTGAAGACAGCTTTTTCGATGGATTCAGGAATCATTGTTTGAAACAGAATCAATGTGCTTGTCTTTTCATTTTTAACCTAATAAAAAAGGATGCTTGATGTTCAATAAAACACAATGAATATTTTTATACTTTGTACGAACGAAGTTATTGAAGAAAGACCTTAAAACAATTGATGACCTTTTTTTTTTTTTTTTTCTTCCTACCTAAGCTGAGAGCCTTGAGAGGCTATATCAGCGTAACCCTAACTTTTGTAGGTGAGCTCACGGGGCTCAAACCTGATGACGTTGCTAACACGAACCCTAGCAAGAGTCGTGCTTCGCAGAATCTACCACCGGATCGGAAACGCGACCCACTGAGAAGATCCGGCGAGAAACTCAGTGGGCTGTGTCTGAGAGTTAATTTACTCGTCGAGCCCTTCGTCGCAAGCGACGGGTTCGACGAGAACGGTGACCGGTGCTTGAAGTACCTAGAAGCACCGTTAGTGGATCGGGAGGATCCGAGATGACGTGTTTTGGGCGACGTCGACTGCTTTCCATTCTGTCCGCAGGATCGGGAATGTAGTTACCGGCGGCCACGATGAGAGGGTTCTCGTGTCGTGCCGCTTTATCGAAGTGGCGCATCGACGCCGACTGCATATACTTACTGGTGGACTCTAAGTCCAGGTTGTCATGGAGGTCGACGTTCCTGACGAACCACGGGGCTCCGACGGCTATCCTGCAAAAACGGGATTGAATAATTTGGAATGACTTTAAGTGAGTGCGGGCCGCGTGAGCGAACACTACACTTGCATAGGTCATGACGGGGCGTATGCAAGTTTTGTAGAGTGTCACCTTATTTCTAAGGGTTGATGACCATTACCGGTCCTGTGCCATTGAAGTTGGGTGGGTTCAAACTAGAGTAGATTAGCCACATTGAGCAATTAATGTAGTAATGAGCGTAGGAGGAAGCACCAACAACGTCTTGAGGGTACTAGCTGAAAGACTGGATGGCCCGACCCTGGGTAGGTTCATCAAGTTGCATGTTCTACATGCTGCTTGATGGGGCTGCCAGGGACGGAGTTGATTGATTTATTTAAATACTAACATAGTTCGTAAGTTATTTGTAATACTAACACAATATGAGACTTTTGTCTTGAAATAAAAGTTTTTATTTATTTATTAATAGAGCATTACATCATTATAATTACATAAACTTTGGTCAATACAAACACAATAACATTACAAAACAAATTGTAAAAAAAATATATATTCAAAAGCCTGCCAGTAATTGATTGACTTTTGATTGAAATTTGTTATGTAAAAATGTAAGTAGTTAATGTTTCTTATTTTATGGAGATTTTGTAGAAAACATGGATTCATCACAAAGGTCTGCGACTAAGGTAATCATTTTCAATGAATTCAAGGTTATTTTGATCATATTACATTTGAATATTTTCACTAATTTGTTCAATGAAGCGTATGTGTCTATTGTTAAATTTTTTGATACAAATTGGTACAATTGGTCACAATTTCGTATGACATGTTCAATAATTGTCTATTGTACAATATTATCACTTAGTGTCTATTAACTATGTGACATTCATGCTATGAGGGTTCTGGTAATTATTTAACGTAAATGGAGCAGCTAAACTCCAAAAGCTTTAAAAAAAGTTGGTTATTTTGCAACTGTCTGTAACTTTTCCAAAATATTTCAATTTCACTGTCACTTTTTAATTATTTTATTATTATTTGATAGTTTATTGAAAATCACGTTTCATTGTTAGTATCGCTAAAGGTTTGTGTTAAAATAGGCTTGTTTTATCAAAGCGACAAGCACGCAATTTATCGTAGCCATCTTAGATAAGTGGCGCTATTGTAGAAAACACCGATATGTCAAAAATAAAACTGCAAACTTTTTACATAAGCGAACAAACGCACATAGCTTACTATGTTATAGTCATTCTTATATAGACTTATTAATAAAATAGACATAAATGATTAACGTAAATTTCTGAATGCTGACCGAGAAATCAGAGATCCTCAGTTGGATGATATAATAATTTTCGCGCCCTGAAAACAATCATATCCGTTTGATAAGTCCATTCTATCTGCCATAGAAACGTTACAATTCTACCGTTTCTCAGTTTAGGCTGATGATTGTTCAATGTTACATATGTTTTGCACGTGTTTGCTGTACAAAGTATGGCCCCCGTTTCTAGCGATTTGGCCGCGTTCCATGTGTAATTCGTTTAAAATTTTCTTTACATTTTCCCCCTTCCTTTATATTTAACCCAAGAACCTTAAATATTTTGCGAATAAAAATTGTTTATATAATTCTCGGAAATAACTAAAACATTACTTTTGGGCGTTAGTCATTTTGTAGATGAGCTTGGATCATCGTCGAATACAGCTATAAATCATCATTGTGAATTTGAAAGTCTTTACTGGGACCACTGTATTATGTGATATTGTATGATTTGTAACCTCAAATTCGATCATTGTCATAATAGTCTAATTCGTTAGAAATGTAGAATAAAAACTCCCATGAAACGAGTTGCCATGTGATATGATTTTTCGAAAATCGTGAAATTTTATCAGATTGTTTGAAAAATGAAAAATTTTAAAAGAAAGATCTCAAATTTCTTTTAAAATTATTATGGTATTAGTGGAGTATTTTAATTTCCGTTTTGTTTTACTCGTATTTTCTTAAAGAGTCAAATAGTTTGCATTTATTTTTGCACAAAAAATTAGTTTGTTAATAATTCAGCTACATTTTTACATTTTGTGGTGTACATAGGAAGATGTTTGAAAAAAAAAGTTGGTATAAACTATAATGTATTTTTAGCTTTCGTCTGATCGGGTAAAGTACCCGTTTTTTAACATACCGTTGATGTTCTTTCTGTCCTATTCATTATGTTAGTTCGTTAGTTAGTTTCAAAATGCCTTTCCTTAAAAATCAATAGCTATACTAAACAGTATGTTATTCCTATTTTATTTAACTGTGCACCCCGTTATCGATCCCCAAATAAACATCAACTAACGCAAAACATATGTACTTCATAAATACCAAATTCAGCATGTTTATTCATAAATATTGCGTGTTAAAGGAAATCGATGAGGGACGAATACGATAAGGCAAACTGGAGTAAGTAAGTAGCGACTGAAAAATGAATTAATTTCACATTAATCGATAGTGAACAACGACTTTTCTGTGTTGAACCTGTTTTAGAGTATGCTTCAATTTTTTTATTCTTTTTGTTATTAACTTTATATACTTTAATTAAGATTCTTTTTAGATTATATTTTAGGATCTATGTGTCCTAATCCTAATTGGATCCTAATATCCTAATTGTGGGCATTATGACTCCAACACAGTTTAAATTATTTGCAGTCGTAAGAATACTCTTCTCTACTCTTCAAAATTGTATTTTGGTTCAATATTTTTTTTATTATTCACTGTTATTACTCGTACTGTATATACTATTGTAATGTTAACAGATGTGTGAAGTTGTAGAGTTTGATCCTAAAGCTTAACGATATACGTAAAAGATCATGTTTCGAGACTGCAAAATTATGTTTACAGATTTTTGTCGAATTCATAATACGAGTATAGTTTTATGTAGACATAATAAAAATATACTAGAGGTCCCGCAGTAGTCGAAATTCGACTATAATTAATTGGAATTATAAGTTTGTACACTATTATGATTGTATTTTATACTTCTATAATCACAAATTTCGTCAAGACTACACTATAAAAATATTAACCAAGACAAACCATATTCTATTCTCAATTTGACAACAGACGTCAAGAACAAAAGTTTGACAATAAATAGTATGCATGCGTGTGTGCGTCAAATACATGGTATGTAGTGTGTGTAATGTTTTCTTTATTGGTTTAATGTATCTTTTATGCATTATTTTAAAAAAATATTAGCATTGTGCACTCCTTCTCTATATTCTCTATAAGTGTGGAAAATTTCATACTCCTCCGTCCGCGCAATTTTCGTAAAAAGGGATACAAAGTTTTTGCTTCACGTATTAATATATAGATTATAGTATGCTGTGTGTCATGAAATATGTATGTTTGAATCTACAAGGTTGGCAGCTTGTTTGTCAATGGTCAACAAAGTCCTGAGTTATGATTGCTTTTCAATTAACCGACCATTTTCTCGGGGTGACATTAAAAAGCCGTGACTTAGTATTCTTATTCCGAAATCGATGCAAATTTAATCACGTCAATCATATTTTATACTTTCCCCAGCCTTGCTCTATCTTAAGCGGTTATTGGAGTCCTTAGACACCATAAGGTGATTGACGTTACCTGTCTTGGGATATTAAGTTGTGAAATATGTAGGTACGAATCTTCAAAGTTGGCAGCTTGTTGGTCATGGATCAACAAAGTCATAGATAATGATTGTTTTTCGATTAACCGACCATTTTCTCGGGGTGATATTAAAAAGCCATAACTTAATATTCTTATTCCGAAATAGATGCAACTTTAATTACGTTAATTACTTTTTTATACGTTCCCCAGCCTTGCTTTCAACCAAATTAGCTAGGTTTAGGTACATGACGAAAAAATAATTAATTATTAACTTAATTCTTATTTTTAAATTAATAAACTAACTCATCATTAATTTAGCTGTATGCTCGTCTGCTAACCAAAAAATTAAAGAGTCAAATATATAACTGAACAGGCCGCACTAAATAATTTACAGCCAAATATTTTAATTTATTTATTTTTGATGGGCTTTGATGTTAAGCGGTTATCGGAGTCCATAGATACCATAAGGTGATTGACGTTACCTATCTTGAGATATACGTACAAGCTTCAATTCAGTTTGAACAGCGAGAAATCTGACTTAGGATACAGAAAAACGATTGTTTCGCAGACGGAATAGTCAGGATGCTGGCAGCCACACTGAGACTCAAAAGTTGCCTGTAATTTAATTATATGTACATCAGAATAAACTGGCACAAGTAACGGAAGAATAGCTGTGTGTTGTTTGTTAGATCCCTGATAACAATTGATCGATGGAGATTCGAGATGAAAAAAACATTTACAAATATTTTTTATCAATGGCGCCCATGCGTTTCGGCATCTGTTATTTTCAAGTACCACAATCCTAATTTAGAAATGCTGTCTTACATTTTTTTCAGGGCAGTGTTCGTAGTTAATTGGATAAATGAATTTAGCGATAAAACTGCTATAATATTTGTCAATGACAGGCTTTTTTCAGTGCGTATGCATGTGGGCGGACGAACTCGTAGCCTACCTGGTGTAATGTGATATACTGGAGCCCATAGACATCAGAACGAGAATGTCGATACCCTCTTTGGGACACGAGGTCGAACTCTCGATTGCATTGTATACCAACTGTCCTACCCTACAATCCGAAATGCATGACTGCCTTAGGAAAGAAATGGGATGGCGGTGCCTATACATGCGGGCTCGTAATACGTATAATTGTAATTTCAATTCATTTTTCACCTATTAGTACTTAAATTGGTCGACCAAACAAAGAATATCGATATTAAGGTTAACGATTTAACGCATCATCAAATCAATTAAGTTCTTTGTCAGTTTTCATTTCCTCCTCTGATTCGACAATAGCTAGTTATTTCAGACGTCTAAAAGATTTCACGCGGCTCCTATCAGCCTTGACACAGTTATCCTACCACCCACGTGGCTCTCCTACAGCACGCAACTATGCCATTGTATTAATGTACTTTTAGACCAAGTGCGTATAACCACTTGGTTAATTATACACTGCGAGAGTAACACATATGTCATTACGGTCGTTAACGATTTGCAATGGTATTATGGTTACTGATATATTTATTTGCAAGGATAACTCGACTTCGTTCTCTACTAGTTACTAATACAGGAAGTATTATAGTCAGAAGTAGTGACATCCGTATAATATATTCTTAAATGGCATATTCAATGATTTATATCTTCAGTTCCCAATCGTATACTATGGCAAAGAAGTCGTCGCCTCAAGAGTTGAAGCTGGTCACAATTAACGTCGCATTTAAGTCAACTATTGGCACAACGAACAAGAAGAACAAGTAATGGAATTTATGAATGAATTGCTCTAGTTGAAAATTCACCAGAGCTTATTGAAAAACTCAGACATGTTTTGCTGATAAACGACGAACAGAAAATGCTATGTGGGTCGTATTATTGAAGATTCCAATACCATTCCTAGAGTTTCACTAAAGACTTATTGTCTGGTACAACAGTGACATAGCGTGAATGAAACTGGGAAAATCACTTTATATTCCTTATTACAACGTGTTAAGGCTTGAGTTTCTTCAATTTGTAGGAATTATAGTAATGTCGGTTTACAATTGAGTGTGTCCGCCCACGGTTGCAGCGATGTAGGGCTTCTAATGCCCGTTTTATTTATACGGATTGGTTGCAGTTTATATTTACAAGTACAAGTACAGCCCTATAAAATAATATGGAAATACTGTTTTTAGTTTCTGTTATACTAAAATTATTTTTCATTAATGAAACGAGAAGCAGTACCATAAAACATGATTTACATTGAAAATCTGTCAATAGGGAGTTATGACTTATTCATTAGGCGGTCTTATTAAAAGCGATCTTTTCCAGATAAGCGTTTTCACGTAGGGAAATTCTGAAAAAGTGAAGAAAGTCAGATCTTGAAAACTAAAATCCACTGTTTTAGCTGATTGTATTTCATTCTAGAAGCAATGATTAGATGTACATTAGCTAAGTAAAGCCAAGAAAACGGTAGCATAGATAATATTATTGATGGTCGCATTAACTTTGGGAAATACTTTTTGTAGTTAACGCAAATTTCAATTACCTATATAATTTTGAGAAAATTACCAATTTCCTTCTTTTATTTATCATTTTAAAATAGTTTTCCATAATAAATAAAAACTATTGTGATCCTAAGTTCAATGACTTCAATTTTTAATGCCTTTTTTAAAAATCAGAACAATAATAACAGCGTACATCATTTTATAATTAAAACATTTATCAAACACAAGAAGCACGCATCTGACCGGAAATGGCGCACTGAGGGACGGCTTCCGGCCTTCATCGACGGCACTAGGATCGACTGACAAATGAACCGGTTCGTCTATTGTTTACTCTTTGGCAATATTCAAGGCATAACCATAACGGGGTCATTGAACAATGTTCATGACAGTAAAAGCACGTTATGACATAATCATCATAATTTGATAGCATTTCCTTTGTGAGTACGTGTGTGTGTTTTTGGAAATGACGTATTAGTGGATAACGCTCTGTAGTGTCGTCTATGTATCTATAGGGTACATAATATCGAGGGTTAAAAGGCTATTTGGTTTAAACGACATTTCGCTTAATACGCGACATTTCTCTTTGTAATTAAAGGTGCGTTTTATTTGTTACTAGCTTTTGCCCGCGACTCCGTCCGCGTGGATTAGTTACTTTGGCATAACGCTAAATTATCCCCGCTTCATTTACGTAGAAAGTGAAAATATTTTTGAATTATAGAATGCTAAGGAGCTATTGAAACCCCTATTTTGAAACATTCTTTATTCTGTATTGGCCTTACCGTGATGTTATATAGCCTATAGCCTTCCTCAATAAATGGGTTATTTAACACTGAAAGATTTTTTTAAATCGGACCAGTATTTCCTGAGATTAGCGCGTTCAAACAAACAAACTCTTCAGCTTTATAATATTAGTATAGATTTGCATCAACAGTTCGATGTTTTTAATTGAACTTCAATTAAGTTTACTCCATTCAAATAGCTAAAGATTTTTTTGTATGATATTTTTTCCATAATTTAAGCTAAATGGCTCTTCTGTAAAGTTGCTAAAAATATCGCCTAGACCCATCCTAGACCAAATACCTAGCCTTTCACCCTTCAATATGGTTTGTTTGTGCAAGGAGTCTTCTATTTATCTGTTGATACTAAACGACAAAGTGAAGATGGCTCTTATTGCCCGGTAAGCCGACGCCGGTTTGATTTTTGCTGTTGTTTGTATAGTTTGTATTTGTATACTGAATAGCTTATTAAGGTTTTTGCCCTCCCTCCAATGCTCCCCTCTCTCCCCCTCAACGGATGCATTCATATGATATGAGATTGGTACAATTATATTTTCAAGTAAAGATACAGTACATATGTATATAATTTATAAAATTTGTTATAATTGTGTAGACTTCCATGTTTTATTATAATCATAACATTTAAAGGCATTTATCAGTAAAATTAAAAAATATAATATATATTTATTGTTCACACTGATATTCCCATTATTTTTTAAAATAACTCTATTGTCGATAAATTGGTTAATTGTCGATAATTATTAACCTTACGTCCATTATTATACACACACTTTTGCCAATTTATCCGTATATGGCGCCAAAAATTCGTATATTCATTTTTGGGCTGCATTTCTTCAAACATAAATTTTTATAACAGACTTAAACAATTATTTGAGAGCCAATGTTTCCGCGTGATGTCATCATGAATAAATATATGGAAGAAATAAATCCATTTACTAAGTCAGTACGTGAATGTTTATTTTTGAAATTGGCCGCACGCCAACTCGACCTTGTGTCATGAGATGAAATTGAAATTCGCACTAAATATCATCGGTAATTGAAATTTATTACAATCACAATATGGCGACGCGGCGACGGCTTGCGGCTTGTTCGTCGTGAGATATTTAACGAAACACATCCATTTATTGAAATAAATAAATTTAAAACAAACGGTATAAGTTTCAATTCAATCTGATAATGACGTGGAAAGCATAAAAACGAACAAGCAAACATAGACAAATTTAACATACAAATAAACCCACAATCTTTAAATGACGTCATTGAACAAAGGAATTTTGAGGTAAATATGTCGGGGAAGCCCACCTTAGTGAACCTTATTACGTTATTCAAGTGTAGTATATAGGAATAGTATCTACAAATTCGTGAGCCCACAAACCGCCCTTTCACTAGTAGCGTTTGTGTAGAAGTACACGCAGCGTCATGTAGTTTATGTAGCTTTTTTTTAAGCCTTTTTATAATCTGACATATGACCCTTAAATTTCAGCATTAGTCCGAAGTTTTAATTGGATTACATTCCAGTTATACCTCTCCTCAGACCGAGACCGTGTGAACAAAAACGACGGGCAAACATCGTGTCCGTAATGGGCAATAGTGGGAGTAGAATAAGGTAGGCATTGTAGCAGTAGCTATAATATAATTGAATTCCGATAAAAAATTGAATCTCGCTAATTAAATAGTCGAGAAGAGAAGTTTAAAAAAAACTTTAAGTTTGACAGCGCTACAGTGTTGAATATTAAGATAGTAATGATATTATAATATATTATTCTAAGTGCGTATAATTATTTAATGCTAAATTTATAGTTTACTTAACCACTAATTTTGGAGGAGGGAGATTTGCAAACAAAGCAAATCGTGTTAATCGCATCCTTGACTCGTTAACAATTTTTAGAAAATAAAATAGATATAATACAAGTTTCGAACGAAAATATTAAAAGCCGTCGGCTTACATTAACTACACGAAGATCTTCTGTGTTGTTTCTTTATAAACTGGTGACCCTATAGGGATATATACTTACATATGTAATGTGAATAGTAGGGACCAATGTATGTTATCGTTATGCGAGATAAAGAAATCTATATATATAAAAATGAATTGCTGTTCGTTAGTCTCGCTAAAACTCGAGAACGGCTGGACCGATTTGGCTAATTTTGGTCTTGAATTATTTTGTGGAAGTCCAGAGAAGGTTTAAAAGGTAAATAAATATGAAAATTCTCGGTATTAAATAAAAATAACAATTTTGTTTTTCCTTTAATGTGTCCCCCGTCGGACGGATTCCGTTTGTTTGTTTTAAGTTTATTTTATACAAAAGTTTAGGTCTTTTATTTATCGATTGAGGCACTACGAAGTCTGCCGGGTCAGCTAGTCTATAGTAAATGAAATTAAAGTTAGACTAAATTGTTTCTATGGAACGAATTGCATATATTACCTTGTGTTCCTCTTACTAAACAAAGTTATTTTAAAATGTGATTGAATTTGTAACGAGGTTGGTTATTTTAGTGATCTTTGCATCATTGGCTATTTCAACTGAACCTACTCTATGATACTAAATGTAATTACGTCGAAAAATTTAGTTCACGGAATTGAAGGGTACTTAATTGCTTATTTACCTAATTAAATGATGGTCATCGCCGTTTGACAGTAAAAAAAAAACAAATTAATAAATTTGGATATGTGTATGAGTAATAGTTTTAAATAGTAATTTATAGAAATACTATAGCACAAAGAATGATATTGTCTACATTTTTCTTTTTTCTATCCTTATCCATGTTATTTGTTGTCTGAATCGCTTTAAGTTTTAAGACTCTCAATCGTAATTTTATCTAAAAGAGTTTTTTTTTTGTTTTTTGTTTTTCGTACCTAAGCTGATAGCCTTGAGAGGCTATTTCGGCGTAACCGTGGCTAGTAGGTGAGCTCGCGGGGCTCAAACCTGACGACGATGCTAACACGAACCCTAGCAAGAGCCGTGCTTCGCAGAATCTACCACCGGATCGGAAACGCGACCCACTGAGAAGATCCGGCGAGAAACTCAGTGGGCTGTGTCTGAGAGTTAATTTACTCGTCGAGCCCTTCGTCGCAAGCGACGCCGCGACGGGTTCGACGAGAACGGTGACCGGCCCCTAAAAATGTATATCAATGGTAACTTAACGGCAGTCTGGTGTAGTGGTATGTGACATGGTCACTACACAAGGGGGTCGCGGGTTCGAATCCCGCCAAGGGAAGGTATTTGTATGATAAATATAAATGTCTTTTCCAGGGTTATCGATGTATCTTAAATATATGTGTATGTGTATAATAAAAATCTTACATTTATTTCCGTTATCTGGTACCTGTAACACAAGTTCTTTACGAACTTATCACGGGACCAGTTAACGTGGTGTGATTGTTAGTAAATATTTATTATTATTATTTAAAGATTGATTTAAAAAATGGAAGACAAAATATACTCTACGCTAGTCAACCTGTATTAACTTTTTGGTAAATAATAAATAAATACCTGATATGTCTCTACGAAACGGTCAATATGTACGCAGTGCAGACAACTGTCAGTAATAAAACAGTGAATAGTACCCATTTGGGATTAGCGAATATTCCTTAAGGACAGATACCATTAAAAAAAGAAAAAATGTAGTTGTAACTGTGGTAAGTACAAATTCCGCCATCACGTCTAGGTTAAACGATTTCAACACTGAAGGGTCTTTAAGATAAGATATGATTGAGAAACTTTCGCAAGTACATACTTCTAACTGTTTATTACGGTAGAATACAAAAATTGAAAAGACAATGAGACAGTTTGCTATTTTCCCCCAATAAAATAAACGCAGTAAAATTGCACGCGGCTATAAATGTTATTTGTGCATTTGGTTTGCCAAACGCAAACCCTAATTAGAATTATTGGGTGAAGTTCTAATATTATTACGGTTTTAGTGATTTTGCTTGTCTAATTGTATTTTGACCGTAACATTAGCCTAAATCTTTGACTATAGTCGATTCTAATTGTTTCAAGTTTATATGATTTAAGTGGACGTTACTTTAATTATTGGCGTGACCTAATAAGGAGCATGATCGTGTTATGCCAATAGTGACCCAGGTATGAATTCAAAAACACAACGGGAAATTCCTACGACAAATCATTGAAGAATTTCGTCATTAAATTAAGAAAATACAGCTCTAATGAATGGAAACAATCATGACACATAAAATACCTAATTTTCCTTAGAATCTACGAAATTTTCTAAGAAGACAATCTAACTTACGCACACCTAGAGTGTACGTGAATGAATCATCGTATTGTACTGTCGTGAGTTTTTGATCATCCACGATGATAGTTCAGGCTTTTCTTTTGAATTTAGCGTAGTAATGAAAGTGCATTTAGGCAACAGCGAAAATTTGATGAAAATCAATTAATTTAGAGTAACAAATGAATTTAAAATTATTGATATTTAATTTCATTGTCGACATAATAATATATTATGTAATCTAGATAACTGTACTTTTTTGAATTTTCTATTCCTTTTTTTTAGAGCACCTAGACAATATGAGTTTGAAGGCTAAAATAACAACACCTTTGACGTGTCAAAACATATTTCAGCTAAAGATAAAATTGTATGGAATTCTATACGTTCGTTGTAGCGCGTGGTCGTGCGATTTTCATCAATCCAGATACTTGTGATGCTTATCTCGGTTACAACCCAGTGGTTGACGAGGTCATTAATTATTACGTAAATGCTGCCGCCTACGTACAATCAAGAGGTCGAAGTTCCAATCACATAAGGGTCGCCGCACACGGGCCACCGGCCACAATAACAAAACGCCGCTACCGGCATATTTCCTGTAATTTTCATAAATTTAATATAGACTCGCCGCACACGATTTACTCTGGTGGCCGCCACACGCTGCATATCTTCTTTGCTCGTTTATTGTGGCCCGCACCGGCCACTAAGCGCAGATACAAAACGCCGCCACATGCCACTCGATTCCCGCGCGCGATTCCCCAACCCTCTCTCCCTTACCACAGATAATCTGTTCAATTCGAAGAGAGAGAAAAAGAAACGAGGGAGCGCAATTAAACCTTCTTCGTCAGAGTCCATTATGATACTGCGCGCATGGCCTACAAAAGTTAGCAGCCACCGATCGCAAGTGTCGACCACCGACCGTAAGTTTTATTTATTTATTGCTTAGATGGGTGGACGAACTCACAGCCCTCCTGGTGTTAAGTGGTTACTGGAGCCCATAGACATCCACAACGTAAATGCGCCACCCGCCTTGTGATATAAATTGTAAGGTCTCAAGTATAGTTACAGTAACTGCCCCACCCTTCAAACCGAAACGCAATACTGCTTCACGGCAGAAACAGGCAGGGTGGTGGTACCTACCCGCGCGGACTCACAAGAGGTCCTACCACCAGTAAAAAAGTGGCTGTCGCGCGCTTCAGCTACCTTTGTAGCCGCCTCTAGCTTCTCGTGGCGGCGTTTGTGACTGTCGCGTGTGGCCCGTGTGCGGCGACCCTTAGAATACGACCCCCTTATAACGACTGTCCTATACTTCAAAACAAATAAATAAATACATTCAATGCTTATGTTGATCACTGCTCGTAGGAAGCCGATTACTAAGTCATACGATATCTAAATATTACTGCTCATTTATACAATCGACAGGATGTTGTGTGTATGTCGCATCTGTGAGTCAGTCAGTTAGCGCTATTACCTAATGAATGATATTCATTCATTTATAAGACTGAAGACTGTAATAGCTGCTGTCACATTAGACACATTTCGTCGGGGCTCACAGAGTCAATAATCTGATACATAAGTGTTATTTTTTGTTTCAAAGGAACAAAATGAAAATGCAATATTCAAAAGACAATAACTGCGGTAATTAAGTCTTTAGTAGATAATTGTAGTGCTTCCACAATAGTATAATGTCTTAAGTCATTAAACCTATTAAATTTAATTACAAAGTAGCAACAGTTTAGCTGATTAAGGGCTGTTATAAATGCATTGTAAGGATAAGCGGTCACTCACCCGTCAGGTTTGAGTCCCGTGAGCTGACCTACTAGTTAAGGTTACGCTGTTATAGCCTCTCAAGCCTCTCAGCTTAGGTAGAAAAAAAAAAAGGTCACTCACCTTGTAGTTGAGTCCTTGCACGTCTTCCTCGAGCGAAACGTCTGAGTACATGTCGTCGGCCGGCTCCCCGCCCGACCCACAGCCGGACGAGTTGAACGACGACGACCGGTACAATTGGCTGAAACAATTGCATTCATTAACTAATTCATTAATACAGGTAGTTAATATCTTGAAGGCTTTAAACTTGAAGCATGTGGCGACATCTGTTTTTGTAAAAGGCAATGATACAGCGCCATCTGTCGAAACTATTTTTAACTTCAAGGCGCTCTCTATAATTCAAAGTAATGAGATTCAAATATAATAATTTGCTTCTCGGTACCTCTGTTGTGAACAGATGGCGTTAGTAGTAGATGTAGTTAAAAAACTTTGGTGGCAGTTAAATTATTAGATTTAGATTAAGAGATTAATGTAATTATGTAGAAAAGTAAGATATTTACCTTGCTAGGACATTGGAACCAATCTGTCGCTTCCCCGAGCTGAAACAAGAGAATAATCGTGTAAGAGTAAAATAAAACCATTTGTTCACAATTCCCTGATATTACCTACCTACATTTTTAGGATGGTTACTCGATTTAGTCGCTTTCTATTAGTATTTGTGTCATTTGGTAAAGTATAAAAATAAAGTTCAGTTGTTACTTTAGGTAATTCGGGTTGGCCTTTACAATAAGACCCCAGGTATCTCTGACTTCGCCGCAACCACAGACTACTCAGAAATCATTGTAAAAATTTTCTTGTGCTTTAATAAAAAACAGAGCCATCTTTATCGTTTCCTGAGTAATAGCAGTTAATCAACGTAAAGAAAAAAAAAGTGATTTGAGTTACCATCATCGAAATGAATAGAGGTAAAAGCGAGTGAGTTCGATGACTGCAGACTTTACATTGTCTACATATAAATAGTCTTTGAATTAGTTATCTGTTTAATTACGAGTCGGTCTTCTACTTAGGTTAAAGTGAAATTACATTTAATATATCCTAATTTTAATAAAAAAAATACTTTTACTGAGTGGTCCGTGACCACGAAAATCGAAAAGTATACAAAAACCTCGGAAATAATAAAAATGAAAATACTAAACACGAGATTAAGTCGTCAAAGTATTTTTTATTATATTCATGACTCACGAAAACAAAAGTAAATAATAATTTATCCTAAATACAGTTAGTACGTGTTGTTTTTAAATTTAATGTATTAATTATTTCAATCAATTGTTTCAGAACTCGAATTCATAAAATATTAAAGCGCTTAGCGATATTATTAGGTTTTTTTTTTAATTCTAGTGCACAAATGTTGTATTTTGTATTGTAAAAGGAGTTTGTGAATAAAAAACTTATATTTCAAATCATTACTTTGCATTCATTACGTTGCTTTTTAAATATTTAACTCATATTCACTAAATTTATTTTTTAGTCGACTTAATTGAATTAATCGACTAAAAAGACAATTTTTTGCTGAATTTTGTATCTGATATGAAGATGACTTTTATCGACACATAGAAAAGAGTTCTGTAAGACTTACATTATAAACGTTGCTATGTACGTAAACGTAGGTACATTACGTGACCGAGGTTGTTAGTTTTATTGTCTTATGATTACTGTATGATAAGACTGATGAGAACTTTCTAGCACGTTCTTTAGGCAATTCAAAGATAGAAATCATATTATCATAAATCACTAAAGTGTATGTTATTATAAAAAGTTATTTTCCACGAGTTGTAATAAAAATTTATTATAAAACTTTGATATCCGTTTCTAATATATTTTAGTTTGAGCCTCTGTAAAGTACAAAGTAAATAATTATTTTAATCTCATGGGTAGGTACACAGTTGATAATATTAAGTGGGACTTTGCAGACTTTGAACTTTATGAAAATTCAAAATTACCGCATGAAATATGTTAAATTGATAATTTTTCCATTTTGTAACTTTGTTTAGTAGGTAATGAACAACGCGTATACTCTGCTATACCTACAGCAACAAAAAAGGTTTTCTACTAAGCGCAAAAGAATGTCCGCTTTGACCTTCTAAAGACTTGCATCATTGAGGTCGATAGCCGGCGCGCTGTAAACCCAATGCTTTTAGGATCACTCGATTTTGAAATCGTTCCGTCTTTTTTTTAAATTACAGTAATAAAATTATGCATCGCGAATAATTTTACGTTCGCACAAGGGTTCCTTGAAGCAGCATTTTTAATGGACTTAATTTTAACCCTATTGTAATTAAGTTCATAGCATTGATTGTAGTTTTATTTGATTGTTACTAAATCAAGCCAACTAAAAGATATAAAGATAGATCCGTGTGGATTGCAGTTCACACACACCACCCATAGACACAGCCCACTGAGTTTCTCGCCGGATCTTCTCAGTGGGTCGCGTTTCCGATCCGATTGTAGATTCTGCGAAGCACTGCTCTTGCTAGGGTGAGTGTTAGCAACACTCCGGTTTGAGCCCCGTGAGCTCACCTACACACGTTAGGGTGAAGCTGAAATAGCCTCTCAAGGCTATCAGCATAGATAGGGAAAAAAAAGAACAGTTTACAGTCCTATTTGCAGACCGTTAGGCCAATAACATTTTTTTCAAAAGGATATAATAACATTTATTTAATTTATTGGATAAGTGGGTGAACGAGCTCACCCACGAAGCTACCTGTTTTTAATTACCTAATTACGTGTAAGCTTTTCATAAAGTCAGATTTAAAACACGCACTTGCGAAGATCTCGATCAAGACAGTTACGACGATAATGTTAGTTCACTATTCGCACAATTATGTTGCTCTTTATGAAATATCTTTTCAGTCTACCATTAAGATATAAAATTTTGATTTCACGATAATTTTGCAACTTTCATATCATATTATGTTTTCCGATTTCTATTTATTTTAAATAGTATTCTTGGAATTTATGGATACATTTACTAACTGTTGCTTAGATGGATGGACGAGCTCACAGCCCACCTGGTGTTAAGTGGTTACTGGAGCCCATAGACATCTACAACGTAAAGTCCACCCACCTTGAGATATAAGTTCTAAGGTCTCCGTATGGTTACAACGACTGCCCCGCCCTTCAAACGAAACGCATTACTGCTTCACGGCAAAAATAGGAATTTTTAAATTCTCCTAAATAACTACGTCGTTGCCGTAAAGTCCATCTAATAGGGAATAGTCACCATCGGACAAGGGCACAGCCAAGCAATTGTCTACCACCCCAATCACTGCCTAATGCAAAACATTATAAACAAGTTTAAAACGACGTAGTTGTGTATTTTCACGAACAATTTTCACGAATTCGATCGTCATTGGCGGTAACAGTGGGTATGTCCCACTGTTACCGCCAATGACGATCGAATCTCACTTCTAAAAGGACATATCATGGCACTGCGAAAGCTCAGAGTTCATAGTAGGGGAGTCCATTCTAGGCCTGATGGTACGTTGCAGCAATGACTTTAGGCTCACACTGTAGATACACGCAGCATTTCCAGATGAAAATACTGAGATTGGCTTTTGTGGCATCGATGCGATACTAACAGGAATTAATTAATTACAGTTAGGTCCATTAATGTTACATTAGTCACTACATTCGAATATCAGTAGTTGTGAAGAAACCACATAATTAATAACTATAGGACGGGACGTCCGTTGGGAGTGCCAGCGAAATCGTCAACAAATGAGATACAGGTGTGCGCTCGCCGTGAAATTGTGTAAGAAAGTGAAGTAGTAAGTACCACGCATCAGCGCCACTTGTAATATCAATGAAATCGTTTATTATCGATATTTTATCGTTCATATAAATTAAAACATGTTTGCTTTTCTTTTAAATAAGCTAAATCGATTATCTTATCAGCAAGGAAATTGCCTTGTGCATATATGTACCGCATCTTGGGATTTAATTGGAGCGATTGCAACTTAAACGATTTCTTTGTGACAACCAAATCAGAATATCATGAATTGTATTGGTTGTATTTTATCAGTAAATATA
This sequence comes from Bombyx mandarina, assembly GCF_030267445.1. Classification (NCBI taxonomy): domain Eukaryota; kingdom Metazoa; phylum Arthropoda; class Insecta; order Lepidoptera; family Bombycidae; genus Bombyx; species Bombyx mandarina. The sequence goes on from NC_143218.1 coordinate 9,840,967, forward strand.
CTTTTGTTTTGTTGGTCACTTGGTGTTTTGGGGCACATTTAATACGCTATAGATTGGAATGTGGCAATGTATTGAGGCGCACATTTTTGTTACCATTTTTTCGATTCAAATTGATTTGTAAATAGAAATGATACAGTGTTTTTTTAGGTTTTGCGAGCTACAACACCACGTACTGATTATTTTATTGACAACTTCAACACGACGAAAGAGATATAACATGGTGTAAGCTAGAATAGGGTGACGGAGCAGAAATATCCTTGAGTGGAGACCACGTGCTAGCAAGCGCAGTGTGGGACGGCCAACTACCAGATGAAACCTGGTGAAATCGGTGGGTCACTTTGGATGCTGGTAGCAAAAAACCGTCCGCACTGGAGATCGATTAGAGAGGCCTGTGTTCAGTAGTGGACAGCTATAGACTGAGAGGGTGATGAAGCTAGAATAGACCACACCTTTTTGTTTTCCTACCAATGCTGATAGCCTTGAGAGGCTATTTCAGCTTCACCCTAACGTGTAGGTGAGCTCACGAGCCTCAAACCGAGAGTGTTGCTAACACTGGCCCTAGCGAGAGCAGTGCTTCGCAGAATCTACCACCGGATCGAAAACGCGACTTACTGAGAAGATCCAGCGAGAAACTCAGTGAGCTGCGTCTATGGGCTACACTTCGTTTAGTAACGTGGTATGTTTAATAATATTACTGAAGTCTTTTTTTTGACATTTCAATTTCTCAACTTTCGAAGTGTAAGGTATACGACAAAGGGAAGATCTTCCACCGAGCGGGTGATATTGCTCGGTAGACCGACCGGAACTTGTATATATGCAAGCTTATCTTGAAAATGTCGTAAGCGAGATTTAGGCGCCTGTCAAATATCTTGCGTGGTATGATGGCGGCTACCGCCACACGAAGGTTCTTTTGACCACACTGAAGATGTTGGAAGCGAATATATTTCAGGTAATCAGAAATGGTAAATTGGGTTTGAAATCGTGAGCGTGCACCACCGCTAAGAATTTTTATGGGCGGACGCTCAAACCTGCATCACCGTGCATCATGATATTTAACGACTATTGTTTATTGCTGAAACTCTAGAGTGGTTATTGTTGAGGTTGTTTTTAAATAA